>NC_060883.1:12093639-12693639 GCF_021901495.1 Neodiprion virginianus | reverse complement strand
GATAAACAAATAATTATGAAATGAAATTCTATAGGTAATTACTTACATGTTGGTATGAAGTCATTTTTGGTGAAATGTAATGAAAACACTTTTTTCGACTGTGTAACCTCATTCCCAATTTTCAATGCTTTTACCCAAGCTAATCGACGATCAATTACTTCATCATCACCAAATTTATTTTTGATTACTACAAAACTAGAATTTGCCGAAGGAAAAGTGTAAAATCGAACTATATTGTTTTTACTAGACTTGCTATTACACCCATACACGCAGCAGAAAGTTTTATTTTTATTTTCTCGTGGTGGAAACTCCATGATTAAATTTTTTGATCAAATATTGAAATTTAAGATGTTTTTAAGTAATAACTAAGCTTATAGATAATAATTGATTACTTAATATTCAAAAAAAAGTTTAACACTTTTAAACTACATTTCTCACATATTATATTTGATATCAGCAGTTTAAGCTTGACCTGCATAGAGTAGTTTATATTTGATCCGTCAGGTAGCGTATCTGAGTGGATGATTTCCCAATACTAGTAACAGACTTTGAGTCGTCAACATCCTGGAATCGTCCTGGATGTTGAACTCCTTGAACAGCAGGGGAGGGAACAGGGGAAGGCAGAGGAGTAGCAACTACTGGGACTCGACGAGTAACAGCCGGCTCTCCAGAACCGCTCAACTGATGGACCGATTGAAGGGTCGTAACAGTTGTCTGGAACAGGTCGTGTAGATTGGTTTCCGAACGTTCTTGAACCTCTCGATCTAATCTCCGCTGTTCCAATTAAGAAGCAAGTTCTCATTCTCGCTGTTCTTGTTGATTGGCGAGTTCTTGCTTTCGCTGCTCTTGTTAATTGGCGAGTTCTTGTTTTCGCTGCTCTTGTTGATCTAGAAGCAGCTGGAGAAGTTGTTGTTGGTGACGCTCAGCGGCTTCTTGTTGTTGGATCATGATTCTCAGCAGATCAATCTGAGAGACCACCGAAGGTATTGGAAGAGGGTCCACTGAAAGCGCAGATATTGCTTTAGGGACTCGCGGATTTTTCGTGTTAGCAGAATCATATCCACAACTCTCCCGTCGCCGAGAGCGTATCAAACGACTTTTGCTCATTATTCATTTCACGCACTGAATTGACTCATTAAAAACTCTGTATCCCACTTCTGATACCAGTATAACGTTCTTAGACGTTACGAAAATAAATAAGGATACGTGAGTTTAATTAATGAGACAAAATCAAAGGCGTTAATAAAATGCTAAGAAAAAGCTTTAATTGTAGGAAACGTGTTTCTAGTTTCAAGTCTAAAATAAGACTGTTTTTACAATAATGTTGATTGACGCAGCAGCCTTATTCTTTTGAAACACATAAGAGGTTTATAAACGTCTTTTATCTATGATATCTACTAGATCATTAAAAGGGGGCAAAACGGGTGATTTCACCCTTTGTAACAATATATATAGGGTTGTATTGGTTGCTCGTCTCGTTTGAAACATCCGAATTGAATCTCTATGTATATATAGTTGCGCTGGGCGTCTTGACTGTTTCGTGCAGTATAATCGTGGTAAATAAAGTCGCTGGCGACTTCGTATAAGCATTGCGCTTGTGCTCAGGTATCACCGCTTGATTCGGTATACCTGAAGGATTACCTTGTGTGAATCCAAGTATGTACAAGCAATCGGTGGATTACTTGCGTCATGCATTGCGCTTGCTCATTGGTACAACCGGGCTGCGCCGGTGTGCCTGGCAGGACGTACCGCGCTTATTTTTAGTGTACTTACAAGGTTATTCCGGCTCCCCAGCATGCAACAATCAGGAAGGATTTGAAGATACAAGATAATACAAGATCCAAGTACCGATCGAATTGCAGTGAGACCCCTTAGATTCATCTATCTCTCCGGAAACGCACAGAGAAAAGAAAAACAAAAGGAATGAACGACTGACCGCGAGTCACCCGACTACTTGACTGACGCAGCCTGGTCCGCACTATTCCCGCCACCTTCATGCTCGTCTAAATACATGCAAAGACAATACAGAGATAGTCGGCCGCACGACGCATGTGTTCGTGTACACGCGCGAGCGACCGTTCGTGCCTGGGCACCTCTGACTATCCGTTTGACAGAAGAGAATATGAAACAATTCCGTTTACATATTTGTCCAAAATAGTGCCTGATAATTGGCATTAGTAATATAGTCCGTAATGATATGCAGTCACAAACGACTTACGTATAAGAATAAAACCTTCTTTCAATCCCATTTAATGTCATAATTATCACCAGTATCATATTTCATTCATAACATCTAGCTTTGGTGTATGTTAGGTTTATTATGGTGGAATAAATTTCTTAGTCAGTTCTTTAATGTATGAAACAATATAAAGTATTTATTGCATATTGTTGATGTATGTACTATACATTTATATTGTACACACACATATATCTACACTCTGTAATGTATAGTGACATTGAGGAAACCGAATCTGACCTACACGTATGTATTCTAATACCGAGTGAGTGTGTGAGAAGCAAGAGTGTTGTTTTTCTGTACACAGAGTCAAACAGAGTCGAAAACAAGATCGCAGAGAAAGCGCCACGAATGTCAGGTGTTGTCTAGAAAATTTGAATATTAACCTAACGTATTTCTATAGAATAAATATACCAATAGAATTATTGGAGTCTCGTTTTTTCCCAACCATTCTAACACATATGATTAAGACTATTTGTACAACTGCCATGTTAATGCTCTAACGACTAGCATTATACTACCCTCGAGGCAACCGCCGCCGCGCCGTCTCCAGAAACTTCGAGAAGAATACATAGATCCAGTTCACTAATAATGACACTCAGCGTGCCATCTCTCGATCTCTCATTCAAAATACAAATGTATACACACATACTCAACAGCTATAAGTATAATTGAGTCTGTGTGAGTGACGAGTGTTCAGGATGAGCAAGCTCCATTGTCTACTGTTAGTCAGTCGGCGTTAGAGCCATACAGAATCAGGACGTAATAAAGATTTAGTGTCCCTTTATTAAAAAAGTCATGACCTCGAAAAATCTTGAATTAATCGTTTATTTCGCACTTCCGTCATCGTTTTTCCGTCACCCTGATTGGCCTTTTGTCTGGCTGGATCACTGTGTGAACTATGCCGTTGATAGTCTATTTCCGGTATTCAAATTTCTCTTTTGTCAAGTTGAGAGGAGAGAAACGAATTGACATATCAACAAGATACATCATACGTTGCTCAAGCATAATATAACAGATAAATATATAATTTATTTCTCTTTTACCGAAATTCGTAGTTTTTCAGTCACGGTACGATTCGAATTTTTGATAGTTATTACAGAGAGAATTATTTGTGATTTGCTTTCAACAAATCGTTCGACACGAGCTGAGGTTGAACATCACGAGTCTTAGAAAGCAGCTTCTGAATCATGCTTGGTAAAAATCTTTTTGAGCGTGCAGATTCTCTTGACGTATGTATAACTATTCAATGTGATTAATTCGTTCGAGGCTGTGTCTGATCGCATAAAACCAGTCACTCTTACACGCAACCGCTGGCTCCAAGGGTGTTCAAACCTTTTGTTTTTTTTAATTATATTTTGTTAAATGATTAAGTTGCATACGACTTGTAGACACAATTGTATGTAATAGTTGATGATTCTAATGTTTACATGAGTACATTCGATGTTTACGAATATCTAATGATTAAAACGAGAATGATTCTAATATTTACACGAGTACATTCGATGTTTACGAGTACTTATTGATCAAAACAAGAAGGATTCTGATATTTATCAAAACGAGTACCCTATGAAATATCTATACTGACAAATACGAGGAACTTGATAAAGATTTAATAAAAATATTACGAAAATGCCACGTAGAAAAAGTAATCGAACTGCCGAACAAGAGGAGTTCTAGCGCTTACGTAAAAACGGAAATAACTTGTCAAGAAGTTAACTTGAAAGTTGTCAAGAAATGTCGCCAAATATCGCAGGTTGTAGTATCGTTTCAGATGTCAAAAACAAAACTCAACGTAAATGTCAACGCCAAGGAAATGTTTGAAATACTGCAGGCTGTAGTCGTGTTTTGGTTTAAAATGTAAAAATAGCAAATCCTGACATCAGTCATGAAACGAATGGAAACTCGATTAATGTCGTGGATAGCGACATAGAACGGATAAGACATAGGAGCATAGTGAGTGTAGATATTGGAGATGAATCTAGAGTTGTTAATTTTTCTGAGCATCTTCCAAATTATGAACATACTCGCCGATTAAAATCAGGAAAAGAGGTTCATTTTCAAATATTTAAAACTTTGATATGGAACATTTACACGACATATTTGAGCATTATTGTGGGAGAATGATAATCTCATGCATTCATTGTAATGCTACACAATTTTTTTCAGAAAAGGTTTGTAATAAAGGAAATTCGTTCAACGACTGCTGCAGTCACGGCAGCGTTGTTCTCGATGCATCACCTCCCTTCCCCACCGATCTTGGTGCATTTTTTGAGAGAACTCATTCAAAGTCAACCAATTTTTATGCTCGAATAAGATGCGACAATAGCTCTTTTTCGTCTGCTTCGTTTAGCGCTCATCAGTGAATTTTGGCACACGACGTCCTGGACCATACTGTATCAAAACCCAAGGACAAATTGACTCTCAGATCAATACATCATTACATTCTTCCCCAAATGAACGTCTGAGTTATGGTCAACTCTTTATAGTGGATTCTACCGAAGCGACAGAACATCGTTTCGACAGAAACTCCGAACTCGATGATAATATTTTACTTTACTAGAGAATAACATATCTGTGCAATCGTATAGAATGACGGGAGAAGAAATAGTAATTCAACAACAATTAGCGATAAGAAATAATGTACCTATCACTAAGCTTCAAATGATGTTTACTTTGAGGCTAGGAGTAAATCGACGTGGATATAATTTTCAAAGAACGAATGAAGTAGCTGCCATTTTTTGTACCACGGCTGATGGTGAAACTCCAGAATCATACGTCAGTGTACGTAATAAACATACTAAGAATTTGCAAACAGTCAGCACTACGGATCCAAACGTGGAGCCGTGGATTCCTCCTTTATTTTTTCCACATGGTTCACAAGGATGGCATTGCAATTCAATTCGTTTGAACAGCAATCGAAGAATATCTAAAGTCGCATACGTGAAGTATTTCGTTGCCTTACGTGTCGAATTTAACCCGTTTATCATGGGTCATCGATTGTTCCAACAATGGATAGCAGATAATTATGTCAAGGTTGAAAAAGATAGAGTAGAGTACTGCAAGACGCATCAAAAATAATTACGGGCAGAATCTTACAACGAACAGTGCGGCCAAAGGCCCCTTTATGCGGCCAAAAGTCGAAAAAAAAAGTTTTTAGTTGGGGATATTTTGTCATTGGGTTGGCTAAAGGAGTCCCCTAGGAGTCGGAAAACATTCATAGTAAGGTCCCTTGCCTCAAATCCCCCCCATAATCTCAGTCTGAATATGGCCTTCGCCCGAACGCTACACGACGGTTAGGAAAGTGCGACTGGCGACGCGTCGGATAAACAGGCGTCAAATTTTTGTTTTTAAAGCGATTTCAACAAAACAAAATGGATTCTACAGCTGAAGGTGAGTAAAATAAGTGAAAAAAATTCTGAATATAAATTCCTGAATAGTACATTCTTAGAAGGAGATATGTAAGGACTATTTTTTGGTTATTTTTCTCGAATTGAATGGATTTGATTGAGTGAATACGTTTTTATCTTAATACATCTTTCTCTCTAAGTCATTTGAGGTTTTAGGTAAAAGTATTATGTACTAATTAAAATCAATTTTAGCTGCCCGTTGCTGCCCGTTCACTTTTTGTGCACTGTATTACAAAAAAAAAGTAAGATGTTCGTTTTAACGATCACAGTAATACATGAAAAACAAAATGAAATAAAGCATAGAATTCAAAAACCAAAGTGAAAAACAAAGATAAAAGTGAGCCCTCGAAGGAAAACACATCCATACAGTAAATCAAAAGAATATGAGAAAGAGAGAGGGGGTTACACGCAGCTGCGATGTTGACACGCCAAAAGCTGGTAGTGGTACCTCAAATGACGGAAACACCGTTCGAGGTTTTTTTGAAAACTACAAAGAAGCTGCACAAATAACAGGAGTTGACGAAGATATTATATATCGTTTTTATATTTTATTGCAAACTCTTGCATGTGGTCATGCTATTGATGATAACAATTTTTGGCAGTATGCAGTAAAATTAGCTAAAGACATTGTACAACAATATCTCTGGTATTATATGCCCACATTGGTTCACAAACTTTTGATTCATGGCCCCGAAATAATAAAACATTCGGTGTTACCGATCGGTCAAATGTCCGAAGATGCGCAAGAAACCTGTAATGAATTTTTTAAGATCTACCGCATGAATTTCGCAAGAAAACGTTATCGTCAAAAAACGTTGGAAGATGTTTTCAAACGATTTTTGATTGCGTCTGATCCACAAATCTCCAGCTGTCGGAGATTACCCATGAAACCACTAAAATCTTTATCTGAAGACTGTATTAATTAGTTAGCTCCTCCAACTGTGAATAATCAAACGGAACTACAATATTATGACAGTTCTTCGGCTTTAGAAACCGATACAGATATAGAAGATTGCAACTGTGACGAGATTAGCAATGCAAATTTTTTCATGTAATATTATTTTCTACACCTAACTTTTAAATATATAATCCGTTACGCTTTTGAACTCTTCATGTCTAATGTGAGTTACTATGGTAAATGTCGATAAAAATATAATAATTTTTGCAAAATTTTTTCCTGTATAACATCGCCATATTGCACCCCGCCATTTTTAACTTGTTCATTCTCAATTACATACCCTAACAATCTCAAAACAAAGACTTTTAATCAATCGCCGAATTCATTTAATTTTTTATAAGTTTTTTCGTACGATATGACGCCATACTAGGTCGGCCATCTTGAATTTGCTAATTCTGATGATGGATTCATAATCAGTGACCCCAAAAACCCTCATTTACCAATTTGTGGATCATTCTCCACATTTTTCGACTTTTGGCCGCATAAAGGGACCCTTGGCCGCACTGTGCAACGGGCTTCTAGATTATCTCTAAACTACGGCGAATCTTACAAACGGTCGTGTTGGAAAAACGATTATTCTTTTTTCGACATTTATCGGTTCCCCTCGCAATATGATATAAAATTATCAAGATGCTATGACTATTGTACGGAAATATGGTAAACCAGATCCTTTTGTAACAATGACATACAATCCCAAATGTAAAGAATTTGAAGAAAATCTTCTTTATGTTCAACAAGCGGCCGGTAGACCGGATCTTTGTGCGCGCATTTTCAATATAAAGAAGAATTATCTGATTGATCTAATAGTCAAACAAAAATGTTTTGAAGCAGTAGCAGCATATGTGGATGTTATAGAATTTGAAAAATGGGGTTTTCCATACATGCATACGTTTATCACCTTATAACAAAATTACAAAATAACGATCCCTGAGGTAGTTGATCGTTATATTTCTGCTGAAATTTTCGATTCTGCTGGAAATCCTGTTTTGTATCACATGGTTATGAAACACATGATATATGGACCATGTGGTAATTGGTGTTTGGTAGATGATAAGTGTTCGAAACACTATCCCAAACCAGTGTATCAGGAAACAACAATGGATGAAAATGGATATCCGTCATATTATCATCGTCATCGTGATCTTGGTGACACATTTTTCGAACGTCCTGGTGGATATAAAGTGAACAATCGTCACACTGTATTATATTGCCCAACGCTTTTGCGACTACTGAATTGTCATATTAATGTGGAAGTTGTTTCAAGCATCAAGTCTGTAAAATATCTATATAAATATATTTATAAAGGTCATGACGCAGCAACTACTATAAATTATCGAAGAACCTTGAGTAGATGATGTCATTAATCATGACGAAATAAGCGATTATATCGATGCTCGATATGTTGGACCCGTGGAGGCATATTGGCGTATATCAAGTAAACTTTGACATGACACAAGTTGTAGTATTGTGCGTTCACCTGTACACCTTCAAATCGATCAAAGTTTGATAGTAAGTAACGAAGCAAATGAAAATAAAATAACCTCTATATTGAACCAAGAAACCATGCCAACAGCCTACTTTGACTTGAATTCCCGTGATGTGCAAGCCACAAAATACTTGTGCGTCGATGTATCGTCTCATTTTACATTTAAAAAACAAATATATAAAAGTGAAACGGTGAATTCTTGGCAAATACGGAAATCTTATTTCAATTGCATTGGACGGATGTACGCCGTCAGTCCGACTCAAGTGGAATTGTCCCACTTACGATTGGTATTATTAACAGTGAATGAGGAGACAAGTTTCCAACACTTAAGAAGAATAAACGGAGAAGTTCAACAAACATTTTCATCGGCATGTTTGCAACTAGTTCTTATTGAAGACGACGACGAATGGAGTCGGGCGATGCATGAACCAAGAACTGAGATAGGAGACTGCTGAACTAGCATCAGTAGCGCTCAGCTTGGAAATATCTCTCTTTTTAAGTTAAAACTATAATCAATAACTAGAATAAACCACTACCTTTAGAACCACCAAATTAAAATAGATTACTTATTGGAATGTATGAATGAATGTGTGAGCATTGCATGTAAATATATTTTGTTCATATCTTAAATGTGTCACCGACGAGATTGAGAATCGTCGGAACACCGTCGAAGAGCGAGAAGTAACGCTGACCTTGTGGATTTGGGCACCGGGAGGTCGCCCTCGCACCTCATTGGCTAATTACCGTTGTAACTTATTACAACTGCAGCTTCTTGGACCCTCGGGCCCAAAAAGCCGCGTCTTTCGTCTGTCAAGTCGCGAAGTGCGTGGACGTCAACCCGTATTAGCCCTTCTCGAGCAATAGTAGCGTTCGGAAAATCTTAGTTGTGAACGATCTAAAGTCTCGCGCTAATTCGTCAAATTCGAGCATTCAGTTATACTGTTAGCTGCAAGAGACTCACTATCTTCTACGTTTCCATTTTTTCTGTGTTTTACTAAATCTCATCATTTCGAGAATAGACATTTCTATGCCATTCCATTTTCCATAATTAAATTGAGTTCGGCCCTGATTCAACCGAATCAGGTAATTTTAAGTGATAATAATAATAATTATACTATCGTTTTTAATAAATAATCGTTGCAATCAATTTTAACTTACGTCAAAATCAGAAAATAGACACGTTCAAGCTTTCGATAATAAGATATCATTTTAAATCTACAAAGACTAAGTGACCGACGTTCAACATCGTTCGATTGATCAACTCTTCCAAACTTGAGGTGAGGCCATGGTCCAGAATTCTACCGACGCAGACCGACACGATCCGACGGCTCTCAATCTCGTCGACCGATTCACCTAAAGCTAAGTCAATCCGAGTGTTAATCTTCGAAATTGAACGAATTCTTGTTTCACCTTTTTAATCAAAATTTACTTCAGTAATAGCAAGTCTAGAATTGGTGGCTAGCTTCACTACCCCCAATTAAATCATACTTATTGTATTCCAAGAATTTACCAACGAGACTTAACAATAGGATGTATAATTGATTTAAGATAATCTAAAAAGAGAGATACAATATCGAATAATCACGACCAGCTAGTTATAACAATCGTTCAGAGTAGATGTTCCTGGTACCAAATAATAACATCCTTTAGAATAGAATAACACACGATTTGTATAAACTCGAACACTTTATAAATTGTTACTTTCGGCTCTTATATTATTATCACCATTGATTGTTACCAGACATTTCAATCACCAAATCGAAACAGAATATGCTTCATCTTTTACCAGTTAAATCATATTAAAACATTTATTTTGAACGACCTTTTTCCCATTTTTATTATTATAAAATTGCCTCAACAATTTAAATAAACCTCACAGACCTGTACAGGACTATAGTAACACGATCCTACAAATTACCGGCTTATCGAAAGGTAGGTCTTTTCTTAGTTTTAATAATTATTCATTGTCGTTACGTGGGAGCTTGATTATTTAATTAATCATTAACTACCACCGCTCAGTACACTCTCACCCCCACGTAACACTCGGAGGATCTGGAAAAACTTTCCTATATGTAACTTTGTGGTATATTTTGACAGGTAAAAATATGCATGTATCTACAATGGCATTTACCCGAATTGCCGCTGTATTACTTTCTAAAGGTCGCGCAGTTCATAAAATCTTCAGATTGCCAGTTCCGTTGTTTTCGGACTCATCAACGAACATTAAATTACAACTGAAAGAAGCAAGGAATTTGAAAGAAACTGATGTTTGATGATGACACTCGTGAAGTGATGGATAGAACTCTGCGTGACATTATGAAAAATAATTCGCCATTTGGTGGAAGAATTGTTATTTTGGGCGGTGATTTTAGATAACTTTTACCAATTAAAATGCACAGTACTCGCAGTGAAACAATAAACCTTTTAATTAAATTTAGTGTGCTATGGCGACATTTTTATAAGTATTCTCTAACACAGAACATGCGTACCGAATCGCAGAAAATTGAGTTTTTTAAATTTTTGATTGACTATGGCGACGGACGTTTAAATTAAATTAATGACAATATTGCTATTCCATATCGTTGTTTGGCAAATAATGACGCTAATATAGTACAGAACACTTTTGGCAATCTGATAAGTCAAAAACAATACAAGAAAACGGCGAAATGTGCAATATTGTCTACAAGAAATATTGATGTAGATGAAATTAAAGAGAGGGTTGTGAAACTTCTAGATATTGAGAGTGAAAAAGTGTATACAAATGTAGATAGCACCGAAAATTGTGAAGGCACTGAAAATTTTAGCCACACTCTTCTACTAGAATACTTGAATACTTTGAATCCACCCTCGCTCCCCCCACATGAATTACGATTAAGACAAAATACTGTCGTCATGATAATTAGAAATCTTAGTATTTACGAAGGACTTTGTAACTGTACCAGATTAATGGTTTTGAATTTAACAAATAATCTACTTCGATGTGAAATTCTTACTGGTGATCATGCCGGAGAAATTGTGTTCTTAAATCGCATCACGTTATATTGTGAAAACAATTATCCATTCATACTGAAATTGAGACAATTCCAAAAAAATTAGCTCTTGCCCTGATAATTAATGAATCGCAAGCACAAACTTTCTTCAAAGTAGCACTTGATCTACGCAAAGATGTATTTAATCATGGACAATTATATGTTGCTTGTTCCCGAGTTTGTTCATGGGATTCGTTGAAAATTTATTTAGTCAACCAACGTGACAGCACATGTGTAAAAAATTATGTATGTCAAGAACTCTATGAATAAGAATTATATTTTAAACAACAAATACGGAAATAATACTAATATTGCAATAAAAATGATATCTGGTACATATCGTTTGCATATCGTTATATTTTATTCAGGTATTCATTTATCTGCAAAAAGAGAGAAGACCTATAATTAACAGTTGAGAGTTTCCACACAATAAAAAATTGGATCGAGCACGAATGTGAAAGAAAATTATATTCCAAAGAAATTGTACATAAACTTCAATTTAAAATAAGTATTTGTTTCTTAGATATGCAGGTCAGTGAAAAAACGTCAATTTTTTTACGTTACTTCGATTAAAAATGACTGATATTGTTGCAAAAACTACAAAACACCGTGTAAAAGTGACTACGTCTTCCGAAAATCCCGGAAGCAGCAGTAAGTATACATAGTACAGTTATTACTTATTTTTCGTGACCATTTTATCATAACTCTCGGCATGCGAGAGTCAACAGCACTATACAGGACGATTCAGAATCCATAGATAAAAATTCAGGATCAAATTTCGCGTTAAATTTTAATGATAAGATCCTTTTTAAAAAATTCTTGAGATCTATAACTCTATATTGATGTTTTCCATCGATCAGAACCAACGCTTCTTTATTTTTGTCATTCAGGTCGTCAAATCGGTGATTCCTGACGTCCGAGACTACACTTCGTAATTATCACGGTCCAAGTCGTCAAGACGGTAAATATTGTCGTTTAGAAAATATCTGTCGACCTGGACCAAAAAAATTACGGAGCACTGATCTTGCTCGACGGGAAATACGGTTCCGATGACTTATTGGAAAATTAAAATTATGTAACGCTGATCCTGGACGACTAACAAAACCGATAGACGACTTGCACAAGAGAGATTAGCGAGTTATATCGTTATATTCTATTTTCATATTCGTTTGATTTTTAATTTGTTAGGCTCTGTGGACTCCGATTCATGGTTGGATGACTCAGGAACCATCGAAAATCAAGAAAACACAAAGATATTGGACTGCAACATTGAAGAGATAAAGTACACCCCGAACGAACACTTACATGCAATCCAAGCATATGATTGTAGCGTGTAAGTAATATATATTATATACACTTACACAGGGTAGTTCAGAAGCCTCGGGGCAAGCGTCATGAGTAATTCATTGTCGAATTCTCAGACGAATAGTCTTTGCCAAAAACTTGGAGAGACCAACGGTGTCTGACTTATTGAATAGCTTAGCTGATCATTTAAAGAACTGTACCTACACTGACCAATACAGTTTCAGCAAATGTGAACAACTCAGACAGTGTCCACGATATGATGGAAAAACTGTAATTCCACGGACACCGACCTACACTACCCGACGATTCTCAATCTCGCCGATCTTCGCATCTAAAGATAAGCTAATTCAAGTAGTCTTCTTCAAAATCATTACAAATTTTACAGAACGTTTTATGTAACACAAACGAGTGGCAAGCTCCATTAGCCACTGTCCACCCTTCAATATTGTTTTCTAAGAATATCAACATCAATATTCTCATAAAGTTCCATGGCAAAATTGAGCAGGATAGAATTGGTGCCTAGCTGAAGACAATAACGTTGGGTATTCAGAAAGACACTCTCCTGTCTTCAGCTGGGCCCCCGAAACATATTTTTGCGAGTTTTAGGATTAGAGCTAGATAGCCCATGTGATTCAACTGATCCGTAGCGTAGAATCGTGTCCTTAATATAAGTTACTTTTAATCTCAAAAGAGTAGGAACAATAGTCGTTCAGGAAAGATGTTTCTAACTGCATAATTTCCAGTTATATGTTATCCAAATATTATTAAGATAGTACAATACTTGGTGAGAAGCGTAATCACAATCAGATACTTTATGATTATACTTTCTTTAATCCGATTTCCCTTTGATATCATTCATTCATTTCACAATTGATCGTTTGAAGAATGTATGTTTTCTTTTACCAATTAAAATCATATTAAACCATTTATTTTAAACGATAACCTATCCCACTTCATTATAAATTAGCCTCTACCATTTAAACAACTCTCACACACCTGTATAGGACTAGACAATAACGTATCCACATTACCGGCTTAACGAGAGGTGTTTCTGAGTTTTTAATTTTCATTCATTGTCGTTACATAGGAGCATCTTTGATTATTTATAATCATTAACTACCACTCCTCTGCACACCCCCACTCTTACGTGACACACGTTTGTACCCGAACTTATTCTATTGAAGAATATTGGAAGAACGACAAACAATTGCATTCGTGAGTCTTTTTATAGTCACACTACATAAAATTGATGTCAATTTTGATGAAAAAAGCGATCATATTTGGCGATAAAAAATTGTGGTGATCAAATATATATTGACTTAAAAGAATATTCCTCAATTCGATAGACCAAAAAAAAAGATATAATTGAAACATCAAATAAATAGAATTTATAATAATTTGGAATCAATGAATAATGCAGAAAAAATAATGTTGAGTGGTATGTTGAGACAGAACGATTTTCTTTTATCCGAAAAGTTCCACCCGACGCGGCTGGGTCAGAGCTGTCGGGGCTCATGAGACCAAACTCAATCCTTTTTAATTTGAAAGAACAAATAATCAACCTGAGTGCCAACTGGTTTCTTTAAAACCAGTGAATCATATTTCTTTTGATAATCATTGGCCGGCTTGGCGGACTCCGCTCAAGGTCGGGGACGCTGGATGACCCAGTATACTTTTTATAAATTTAATGACAATATATAAAGGTAGAAAAAGAAAGATAGAGACAGCACTGTATTAACTAAAGTAATTTATTTTTATCTTACTTGGTCGATAGCGGTTATATACATATATGTATATATTCCCCTTGACGGGTTCTCACTTGACCGGTTACAACAGACAGGCTGGCGGGGTATCTTCCAGCCTCACACACGTATTATTTTACACCTACTTAACAATTCTACGGACGTTCTAACATCGGTTTTATACAAGAGCGGATACAAATTTGAATCAAAACAGATTCCTGTACGGTAGGGCCGACAGACACCGAGTGTCGTCTCTCGCCCCGCGAACCCACATCGCCTTCGTGACGAGGGCCCCATTGGCCATCTTCGTCGATAATCGATAAGACAATCGATTCCCATATTAATATATATATATATATATCTTGAATCTTGGGTGACTTAGCTTACCGTATGCCTCTGTGTCTGTTTACCCGCCTACACTCAAGCGCGCGTGACGTCAAGGAAACGAATCTCCTGTCACACTCTCCCTTCTCAAACCTTGACGTCACGGGGCCCCGGTCTCACTTGAATTACCTTTGTTCGTTAGATGCCTGAATGCTGGCTAGCGGAAGAAACAAACTTGGAAAAGGCATCATTAATACAATGACTATCGTTCTTTCTCTGCATAAGTACGATTCAGAACATATAAATTATCACAAACACACATATCATTAGTTTAATAATGGCTGGGCGGACGAGAGCCTGATAGGCTTGTCGGCGCTTTTTTTGCGACAGTTAGAGCGGCGTGGTGGCTTTACAGTCTCAACGCTTGGCAGCCTCTTCCAAAACGTCATCCCCCACGAGAAGAGTTTTGATGCTATTCGGGAGATCGACTTTCTTTCGAAAGTTGTACTTTAGTCTCCTGCTGAAGGCTGTTTCTTCCTCGTCGACTAAGTACTTATGACAGTCGGGGATCAACCAAGTAGGCCAGGCAACATAATTTAGTGTCAACCAGTCGGAGATTCCCGCGTATCGAGTATTACAGTCGGGGCACTGCGGACTGTACAAACTATTGTCGAAACCGCAACCGGTGCAACGGTTGAGGGCCAATTCATTCTCTACTCCATGAGGATAGGTACAGTCCTCGGCGTCAAAACTCATCGGCTTCACAAACCAAGCAGAAACCCGGGCGGTAAGGTGGTTTGCAGTCCTTGGCTTGATGACCGGCGGCTCGGCAATTGACGCAGCCAGCTAGTCGGCGTTTCGCGGGTTGAGTGACGTAGGTTTAGGTTCCCCGCGTCACCTTCTTGGCGTCATTTCTCTCGGTTAGCATTCTCGCCTGGCGTTGTCGTTGATTGAGCCGCCAGAGGCTTCCTCGCTCTAAGGTGGCCGTTTGGGGATTTTAACTTCGGCAACGGGCTCTGAAGACTCCGAGGACTCAGAGGACTCCGAAGACTCTGAAGACTCTGAAGACGACTCCTCAACTTCTCAGAGCTCTCCTATTTGCGATTTAAGCCGCGCAAATTCCTTTTCCGTCTGTTCAGCTTTTCGTCGAATTTCGTTCTCCAAGTCAAGACGATGGTTACGAATAACTTTGACGTTGGCTTACTTAAGGGTTGCTGAGGCCAAGGCTCCGTCTCCTGACATTCTGCTTTCTTGATTCTGGGCCTGTAGAGGTTAGTCGGGTTTTACGCACGTACCGCGTCTAGGTATTTTGAAATCAGTAACATAATATTATTACCAACAGCTTTTCCTTTTTCATCAACTAGCCGACTGTCATGGGCCCTAAATTTTTTTTTATAATTGCCGGACCGAGAAATCGGTGAGCCAATTTTGCGTTGTAACTCCCGGCTTTATTGCTCAATTTCTTATTAGGGTAGAATACCTCCATACCAGGCGTTAGCTTGATTTCTGAAACTCTCTTAGGATTTGCTTTAGCAAGACGGTCGTTCGTATATTCCTTCCATTTGATTTCTATCTTATGTCTAAATTCGTCTATTTTGTTTATATGCCCCAACCATTCCGTGGTTGCTTGAGTCAACTTCAATTCTGGGGGTTCAGACGCTCGGGCGTGTTTCGCACTAGCTTCCCGGCCGTGATTTAGGTGAAACGGGGAGATTCGACTACCAGCATGGGGGACCATATTATGAGCGAACTGAAGTTTAGACAAATATTGATCCCACTCGTTCTGGTCGTTCTTAATGAAGGCAGCGATCATGGGTTTGATCGTGCGATTCACACGCTCGACGGGGTTTGCCTGCGGGTGAGCTGGAGAAGTGGTCACATGTGTCACACCTCTCGCAATCAAATAATCTCTAACATCGCGATTCACGTATTCGATACCATTATCGGTGAGGACCGAATAAGGTACTCCCCACCTGTCGAATAAAGTATCTAGAGCACGAACGATCGTCGCTCCCTTTTTATTCTTCGTCGGGAATAGTTCGAAATATTTTGTATATAGGTCTAACACGACAATAATATGAGCATTTCCCTTCTTCGACCTGGTGGTCATGTCAATGGTATCGACCGATATAATTGACCACGGGCTTTGCAACGGTCGAGAGCTTAGGGGACCTTTCAGGTGGTGTTGATTATCCTTCACTCGCACACAGACATCGCACTCGTCTACGTGTGTTTTTACGTCCAAAGTCATTCCTGGCCAATAATATTTTTGACGAATGCGGTTAAGAGTTTTATCGCGACCTAAATCACCTGCTGAAGGCATCGCATGATTTTCTTCCAACACCTCCAGCATCTTACCTAGTTCTATGACGATTTTCCAGGGGTTTTCGTCATCAACATATAATTTTGCGTAATCTGGCCGGTAATACATAAGCTTGTTATTTTCCATTTTCCATTCGGGAAAACGATCTGGAGTTTTTTCTCACCTAACTTACGTTTTGTTTCGTACTAATCTTGATTGCGGATAGAATTTAATTGTATTTTGCTCTCCCGGGCCTCGTCGTTAACTTTTTTCGATCCCAAAGGGTCCACGTCGACATTAAACATTCGCAAAAGCGCGTCCGGCGCTTCATTAGTCGTTCCACGTCTATGCTCGATCTCGATATTGTGTTGCAAGAGGTAAATGGCCCATCTGGCCAGGCGACCTACCGCATTTTTTAACCCGTGCAGCCAACGAAGCGCTTGGTGGTCGGTAACGACTCTAAATGGCATACCCTCTAAATAACAGCGCAGTTTTTCGATGGACCAGACTACCGCGAAGCATTCCTTTTCCGTAGTCGTGTAGTGAATTTCTGCGCCGCGCAATGGTCGACTTAACGCTTCGATCAAAAGTTCCGTATCGTATTCCTTGTCCTTTTGGACTAAAATCGCCCCAAGGCTAAAGTCGCTCGCGTCGTTATACAAGATGAATTTTTGTCCAGGTATTGGGACGTATAGTCGCTGTGTGTTCCTTAGAGCCTCTCTAACCTCATCGAAGGATTTTTGTTCGACCTCAGTCCACCGCCACGGAATGTTAGGGCTCGTCAATTCATTCAGTGGCTCCTGAATACGTGCAATGTTCTTTAGATGGCGATGGTACCAATTCACTAGACCATTAAATTGACGCAATTGCGTGCGATCTTTAGGTACTGGTAATTCGATGATCGGTTTAATTTTCTCAGGATTTGGTCGAATTCCCTTCTCGTTAATGATATACCCAATATATTTGACTTCCTTGCAGGCAAAACTGCTCTTTACCCGATTAATTTTTAATTTAGCCTCACGCAACACCTCGATCAGAGTTGACAAAAGTAGTAAATGCTCTTCGAAGTCATCGCTGACCACAATCCAGTCGTTCAGATAGACGAATATTTGGTCGATCAGGCAGGCGGAGAGTTTAGGTCGATTACTATTGGTCTAATACGTGTTTTTAATTGGTCCATTAGGCGCTGTAGCGTCGCTGGTACGCCGGTCGGGCCGTAGGAATTCGAAGCCACTCTAGTAATCCCATACCTTCGACAACAAAGGCTGTAAGCTTCCTGCTGTCAGGATGCATCGGTACTTGGTGAAAAGCTTCGCTCATATCCAAGGTCAAGATAAACTTGGCTTTGTGCAACTGGCTTAGGATTGATCCCATTTGTGGCAATGGATATGCGGGATTTTTCGTTTTGGAATTAAGCATCCTATAGTCGATACAGAATCTCAATCCGCCGTTGGCCTTGGGGGCTACGACGGGTGGGCTTTCCCAGCTACTATGGCTTTCCTGGACATATCCTTCCTTTAACAAACGGTCGACCTCTTCGCGGATGAAGTCGCGTACTACCTCGCTGCGGCGATACGGTTTTTGCCTATGGGGCGTTGTGTCTGATAACTCGATTACGTGTTCGACTGAATCGGTCATTTCCGTTTGAACGTCAGCAAACTTAACAAATTCTTCATCCAAGAAAATTTTGAGAGTCTGCTCTTGACTGGCCGACAAGAATCTCAGGTTCGTCGGGAAAACGAATCGTTGTGACAATGGGTGAGAGTATTTACTGCCCGCCAGCGTCCACATTCTGTTGCACGGATCAAACATGACCTCGAACGATAACCAGAAATGCCGAGAATTAGGTCGCCCGATAATCCCGGGAAGATACTGAACCATTGTGGACTGTACACATTGCCAACGTCAATAACAAAACACGTACCGCCCTCGGTCCTTACAACAGAGTTATCGCCAATACGTACGCTTGTCCCTGACGTAGAATCTGGTTCGACTGCTTTTACTTGTTTGTCCTTAACGCGCTCGTACGCGTCCTTACTGAGGTATGAGCGGTCGCTACCGCTGTCGATTATCCCTTGAATTTTTTCCCCGAAAATTAATATTTCGATTGGGATTTTTACCGCTTTTATCGGTTCTTTCACACCGTTTCCTGGACAGAAAATTCGGCGTTACGCTAATCGGTGGACGAATTTTTGCGGGAAACTCTGTGGCCTCCAATTTCTAAGAGTTCCGTCCTGCGCATTAGCCCGGTCGCTTTGACTGATGTCGGTGGTCGCTTCGGAATGACCGATTATTCTGAGGCTGAACTCTTCCTGTATGGGGACCAGAGAGGTCTGTTTTTCGACCATCTCATCATCTGAGAGCTCTATCTCTTCGTCGGATTCGTCGAATTCCAGCAGAATTATTTTGTTCATTTCCGGCGAACTATCTTTGGGTGATACTGTACCCTGATTTCGGTTTTGTTTCGCGGATTTATCAAGGTCTTTTTTCCCGTTGATCCCTATTTCGGTTTCCCCCGGGTTCGCGGCTCCACATTCGGCTGATTTGACAATTTTATTTTCCTCGGGTATGCCCGTCGCATACCCGAAGTTCGGTGACTGTGGGCTCACCCCGTTTCCCAAAAGAGAAGGACAGTTTTCGTTTACATGGCCCTTTTTTCGACAGGCGTGACACACCTCTTCCCTTTTTACCTTGCAGGTGCGTGCCATGTGTCCCCAGTTCCCGTAATTGTAGCAGAAAATTCGACTGAGGTCACGTGGCTCGTTCTGAAATCGTCGGGATGAAGGGTTGGAGCTATTCTGTCTTTCGGTCGATTTGTTCGTATCGTTGTGACGTTGCTCCAGGTTGTTCTCGAGTCTCTGACGAGTCATAGACTTTGAATTAGTAGTCGCTTCTTTCTTGTTATTGTTACTACTCTGTCGGTTTTGGAGAGCCTTCAGATCAGCGGCCTCCCCGCTTACCCCGCCTGACGCGTCCTGTTCGTATGACACGTCTAATGCGTTTTTTTCGAGTTCGAGTGTATCTTCTTGCAATAAATTCAACGTGTTACCGCGTTTAGGAATTCCGTGTGGCTGCGCTTCGACTGACCGGTGATACAAGTAACTCCGTTCATTAGCGTAGTGGAGGAATTCCTCGTAATTGTATAGAGACAGATTTAAGATTTCCCACGCGGTACTTGGATTGAATTTGCACAATATCTGCTCAATTTGTTCCCTGAACACAGGAAGGTGTTGCATTCGCTCGAAAAGAAAACGCGCGCGGCACGTAAGCTCTGCGAGGCTTTCGCCTTTTTCAACATTTAAATCACGAATTTCAACGTACAAATCACCGTCGGCTTTTCGTACTACCCATTGATAGCGGAAAGCTCGCGAAAAGTCTTTCCAAGACCGCCAGTTCCGCTTGTTCATTAGGTACCATTGCCGGTATGTGTACCATTGAAAACGTTCGACAGGCAAGGGACAAACATGTCTTTATCTATCCCGCTTGTGGATAAGAGGTCTTTTAAAATCAGCAAGAATTGTTCGGGGTCTTTTTCGCTTTTTGGGAAGTTAATTTTCCACTCATTAACGATCCTTCATATTTTCATAGCCGGTGTGTCTACGCCATGTTTGTTATAGCCTATCTCCTTTCCCCCTCTGGCGCGGGACGTATCAGAACGTTGCCTGTACGGCTCGCAGTAATGGGGTGGGTGCGGTTCGTCGTCCGAGTCATCGGACTCCGAAGATAGCTACGCAAGCGCGCCGCGTATTGGTGCCTCTATCTTTTCGGTACACCATTGATTCCGTGGGTCACGCCTATCATTGCCTCGGCTGTTGTACTCGATCGGTCGACTTTGTTCTCGCTCGATACTTTGAGGGTGATAATGATCATTTTCTGTATCGCACCTATCGAATCTTGGGAAACAACCAGGATCACGCGCGAAATATATGTCGTCCTCCGAACGACTGTTATTTTCCGTGCCTAAGCGTTCATGAATTGATCGGTAGTTTGTTTGACAATTTTGGTACATATTCGCATCGGCGTATTCGAATCGTTCTCGACGTGAATTATGGTTTGAAATTTGCGAATTGGTATTATCCACCCGATTATGTACCGTGGTGCTTATTTCTGTGAGGAGGTCCTACCAGGGTCCTTCCTAATTTCTTTCATTAGTCGATTGAAAAATTTTCCTACTCCCGGGCTGTGCAGCAGTCGGCGCGGCTCGGTTTCCCGTAAACGATACTCGATTTGTACTCTCGGGGCGTGCAACAGACGGCTCGTCCCGATTTCCCATGTAATTAAACCCACTTGTACCTCCGAGTCGAGCAGCAGATGGCTCTTCTCGGTTTCCTTGTGCCAAATCCAATATGAGATTGCTTGCTTCGTCCGGAGGTATTCCTCTCGTCCGAGCAAAATGAGACGCGTCTCCTCCCTCAATACCCGGGCCGAAGCGCGACAAGAAGTTCGACGGATTATTTCTATTGTTATTGTGAATATTATTGTGACCGAAATCGTCGCGGTTTGGGATATTATTATTCGGATTACTTCCGCTATTGAATTTATAATAATAATAATAATAATAATAATAATAATAATAATAATAATAATAATGATAATAATAATAATGACGATGACGATGACGATGACGATGACGACGACGACGACAACGACAACAATAACGATGATTAAAGTTTTCGTTGGTTTTGACAGTCAGTGACGACAAGATGCATTCATGGATAATGATGTCTCTATTACGACGTTTCGGCAGCACGCCGCTTGCCATCATCAGGTTTCTTAAAAAAATCTTCCAATATAAATAACAAAAAATATAATCACTCTATCTAATATAATATATAAAGAAACAAATTTTTCACAGATATAAATTAAGGACTTAACACTTTCTATTAAAAACCAAACGGTATTTCTAGAGACGGTAATGCAGACTATAAAAAGACAAAAGTATTCCTAAAGACACACCAAGACATTATTATCACAAAGGGAGACAAAGGTAACATCACTGTCATCATGGACACACAAGAGTATAACCAAAAAGCTAATGAAATACTCAACAATACCAATACGTATAAAAAATGTACGGATATGACCAAGATAATTGAAGAACAAACTAACGATATAATTAATAACATAGCAAAAAAGGGGGGGATATGTGACTATACATGTAGAATGCTTAAAACACATAACGCATTACCACCAAAAATATATTTTCAACCTAAGGTGCACAAAAAAGATCATCTTCTCAGACCGATTGTGTCAAACATAAACTCACCCACACATAAAATATCTAAAGTATGCCCAAGAATCCCATACCATATTTTAGGTAAAACTGAATACCACGTTAAAGATTCGTGGTCTTTTACGAAAGAAATAAGAGGAATTAACATCTGCAAAGATCATTCTCTTTTATCGTTAGACGTAACATCTTCATATACAAATATTCCAACCAACCTAGTTATAGCCTCTATTAACAAAACTGGGCACATATATCAAAGCATACGGCTATTCCAAAAATTGAATTCATAAAAGCTGTGGATACATGTTTAAACTCCACATTTTTTGCACACGAGAATAGTTTCTATAAGCAAATATACGGTGTAGCCATGGGGTCACCTATCAGTCCGGTTGCAGCTAATTTGGTCATGGAAACCCTTGAACAGTCGGTCATAAACTCACTACCCTTTAAATTATCTTTTTACAAGGGGTACGTAGATGACATAATTACATGCGTACACAACGATAACATTCAACAACTAGTGGACGCGTTCAATTTATTTCATCCACGCATCAATTTCACACATGAGTAGAAGAAAACAAGATAATCAGTTTTCTTGATATGTGGGTAATTAATCATAAGGGAATTTTACAAACGGATTAGTACCAAAAACAAACTTGGTCTGTTAGGTATATAAATTTTTACTCACACCATCCACTACAATATAAAAAAAGTGTGGCCATAGGTCTACTGGATAGAAGCATTACATTGTCAAACGGGCAGTTTAGAAAAAGAAATTCAAAATTAGTACGGGAAACACTAAAGAAGAATGGCTATCCCAAAAAATTAATTAGACATCCACAAGAACTAAGAATAGATAAACATTACAACAGCTATAATGATGATAATTGTGCAAACAACAATGAAAAATGTATAGGGTCAATTTCCTTTATTGAAGGCTTATCAAAAAACATAAAAAACATACTACGTAAGAAAAACATTAATGTGTCATATAAAATCACCAACACTATTAATAATTTATTTACTTGTCTAAAATCAAAAACACCTACGCTAGAACAAACTAATATTATTTATAAAATCAACTGCACAGATTGCAAAAAATGCTACGTAGGCCAATCTTCGCAACATTTGAAAAAAAGGATCGCTAATCATAAATACGATATAAAGACACATGATCCAGACAGATCGGCATTAGCGTATCATGCATTGGTTGAAGGACACAAGTTCAATTTTGAAAATGTTACAATATCAGACAACGAGATAAACTGGCACAAAGAATTATAAAAGAAATGATACACATATCAACAAATGATACAGTAAACAAGAGAACTGACATTGACAATCTAAGTCACCTTTACACAGATATTTTATAAGTCGCAAAAAACATGTGTAAGATAGGTCACATAAACAAAGTGCTAGTGCAACAATAAACCATCTATACAAATAGAATACATTATATCATTGTTGTTATAATCAACATGGAAGGGGTCAGAATGACAAACAGATAGTCACTTCCTTCTGAAACACCATGTAAGCAACAACCGGTAAACTAACAAGGAAGGTCACCTTACTGTACCCCCACAACCTCGGTCAAAAAAATTATATTTTGTAGTTCACACCAAAGTATAAACCCTCACAAAAAATTAGCGGCCCACTCGCATATTTAAGGGGTGAAATTAATTCTCAAAAATCGATGGTTTTTTCGTTTTTCGCTGATATCTTCGATACAAAAATAGATACGGCAAAAGTTTAAATAGCAAAGTTGTTCATTTTTTAGTGCTCTGCAATAATATGTAGTGGAAAATTGGAAACAATTTTTTTCATTTTTTTTATTTAAAAAAAAGTGTTTTTTAATACATTTTTCGTCATTTGATCACCGAAAAAGTTCTGATTTCGCCTGAAAATTAAATAAGGTTGACAAATCCGTCAAACGGAATATGTTTACATTTATATATAGGTTTAGTAAATCCACATATGTTGTTCCACCCTTATCGTAAAATACTCATAAATCTTTTACATCAAGTTTAGTTTTGTGCATCCATTTCAGTACAAGCGAATAAGTATCACATGATTTTTTTTTATTTTATATAAAACTTTGTATAACATGCATGTCGTTTTTTTATGTACTAGGAACCTTTAATTCATATATTATATAGCTATTAAAATGTCTAGTACACATGACAGGAAAAAAAGCAGACAATGCACGTATCAGTTTCTTCATTTCGTATTATGGAATGTATTCATTGCAATAATGATACTCCTCAGAGAAGTGTTTGAGACACAAAGGTTTTTTGCACCACGAACATGTTATAACAGCTAAATCACCACAAATGTAACATCGTGGTTCCGAAATATCTCCCAAACCAAACGTCACCGGATTGATGAACTCAGGGGGTGTTTTTTCTATGTACCCACTTTTGTACCATGCATATTTAAGCATATTAATATAACGTGGGGAAGACAGTTGATTGTGAACAAGTGACTGCAGTTTGATGATGTTATTCCTTAAATGCAGATTTATATCGCTACCGGAAAGAATTACTATATCTGAAAAATGCCGAACAAAATTTTTCCATATTCGAAAACCAAACACATCTAATGGTTGTATTTGTCCTGTTGTCCCTTTTGGAATAATTTTTGATACAATTTTTTTGTTAGGAGGAGTTACTGCATCAACTACTTCTGAACAGTGTCCACTCCAGGAGTCGATTAAAAGCGCACTGTTGACGCCAACATTCGGAAAATAGATTTCGGTTAGCCACTGTTTGAAATGATCTGTCGAAAAAACGAAAGAAATATTTAATCTGATTAGGTTCGCAGTATTTAATATGCCACAAGAATGTATAATTCAAATAGTTCTTACCTGATGTTAACTTTCCAGATTTCGATGCCGAAACAAAAACGTTTGTGGGTTTGAACAACGTTTTTTCTACGCGTGGGCCAAAGTCACGACCGATTTCTTTTAATACAAGATATAACGATGAAAGTAATTTTCCATCGGCGGATATCGTTGGTTGAATCGTATAAGAATGAGTTGTTGAAGATATCGATTGAACAACGCATTCAATTTTTTTTGATCCTTGGTTTGCAAGAGTACGACCAGAATGCATTTCAAACTGAAATCCACATTGATCTGAATTGTAAACGTTTTCCAGACCAAGGTCGTTGATAACAGATTTAATGTTATTTGTAAACTATTCAGCCGTTTTTTTAAGATTTTTTGAGTCTTCTAAAGTTTTCCGGGTGATAAATTTTGTAATTTTCCGAGACGTAATGCGATGTGCTCTTTTGAACTTATTCACCCATTTTTTTGCCGCTTTGAATCGTGCATCGGAATTCATAAAATTTTTATGTACGGTCAAAGCTCATCGTCGCAAATCAATATCGTGTACTATCTTGCCACATTCAGCTGCTTCAATGAAGCGATTTAAAGTATATTGAGATATCTCATTTAATTTTTCTTCAAAAGTCCCGCCTTTATTGATTTGATGAGCCCAACGCTTCATTGTGTTTTAGAAATCACTTTTTTAAAACGGTGTGCAACTGTACGAATATTTAAATTTTTTGTTTTTCCACTTCTCCAAAACTCCACAGCTTTCTTCTTGTAATCGAATGAACTCTAATCTTCATTTTTTGTACATTGAGAGTCATCTGCCTCATCAGATGAAATTGCATCCCATTCCAATTCACTGTCTTCTATACTTTCAGGCTCATGGTGTTTGAATTGTTCTTAAAATTCCAAGCTTTCGTCTTCTTCAATTTCGTTTCTCGTGTATGTGTTTATGTTTTCAATTAAAAACTCTTTAATTGTATCTGCTAATTTCATTTTATTCTCATTCACTGGTGTTTCGGGCAAATTCATCATCATAAAATAAGTCTAAAAAATATTTATGACATTCACGGGATTGATATACATTTTGATAAAAGTTCACAGTATTCAATACGTTCTTAATAATGCACTCCTATAACCAGAGAACTTTAATGAACGGAAACCGTCAATACTAACTTAAATGTGGCAAGAGTCAGTTTATACAGAGCCTCATTATTTACTGATATGACGGTATTAAACATCTCAGATAGGATATCATGAAAAAATAAAACGTATTTCAAACAGTCGACCTCACAGTTTGATTATGATAAGAACATGTAATCAGTCCAAATCTATAAAAAAAATTGCGTTTGAAAAAATAACTTTCGGGTTTCATGACCTCTTGAGACGTAAGAAACAAATGTATATTGATATCATTATATGTGGAGTCGGAACAATTACGGTTTATTATGAAATGATAGAAAAAGATGTGTAAAAAACCCCGTTTTTTTATGAAAATAAAAAACGCAAAAATTCTATATAATTTCCGGCTACATAATATTGCAGAGCACTGAAAAATGAACAACTTTGCTAATTAAACTTTTGCCGCATCTATTTTTGTTTCGAAGTTATCAGCGAAAAACGAAAAAACCATCGATTTTTGAGAATTAATTTCACCCCTTAAATATGCGAGTGGGTCGCTAATTTTTTGTGAGGGTTTATACTTTGGTGTAAACTACAAAATATAATTTTTTTGACCCAGGTTGTGGGGGTACAGTAAGGTGACCTTCCTTGTAAGTAATGTCTAAAAATGTGAGTCTGAAATGTTTTATTATCTCATGACAACCTAACATTATTAATTAATTGGAGGCATTTATGTATATTAATTTTAATAGAAAGTGTTAAGTGCTTAATTTATATCTGTGAAAAATTTGTTTTTTTATATATTATATTATATTTTTTGTTATTCATATCAAAAAATTTTTCAAGAAACCTGATCATGGCAGGCGGGGTCCTGCCGAAACGTCGTAATGAAGACATCATTATCCATGAATGCATCTTGTCATCACTGACCGTCAAAACCAACGAAAACTTTAATCATACCACCAATACAGTCCTGAACTTCTCACTGATCGAAAACGATAACGATAACGATAACGAAAACGATAACGATAACGATAACGATAAACATAACAATAACAATAACAATAATAATAATAATAATAATTTTTGGAACGGGATGTACGACGGCCTGCTCAGACTGGAGCTCCCACTCGGCGTTCGCCTGGTCGCTTACGCTGACGACGTGGCGGCAGTGATAGTCGAGCGAACTCCAGATCTGGCACAATACGCACTGAACCAGACGATGAGACGAGTCGGACGGTGGATGACTGACCACGGACTGCAACTCGCGACGGAAAAGACAGAACTGGTGCTTCTCACCAGGAGACGAATACCGACGACATTACGCATGACGGTCGGGACGGACGAGATCGAGACCAGAGGGGAAGTCAAGTACCTGGGGGTGACCCTGGATACGAAGATGACCTTCTGGCCTCACATACGACGAACGGCTCAGAAGGCGGCTGAAAGGATAGCATCCCTAAGCCGCCTGATGGCAAACACGAACGGACCGAGACCAGGGAAACGGAGACTTCTGATGTCGACGGTGAACTCGATCCTCCTCTACGGTGCGGAGATCTGGGCAGACTCCCTGAAGACTGAGAAATACTGTCACGCAATGACGACGGTACAGAGACGAAGCGCGTTGAGGATCGCTTGTTCCTATCGGACGGTCTCAGCACAGGCCGTTCTGGTGGTGGCAGGCGTGATTCCCATAGACCTTCTCGCGTTCGAGCGCAAGAGGGTCTACGGAAGAGACGCGGACGTGACCCGACGGGACGCGGCAACGACGGAAAGAGACGCGACGATACAAACGTGGCAGGAACGGTGGACGGAAGAAACAACGGGAAACTGGACGAGACGACTCATTAAGGACCTGAGACCGTGGATCCAGAGGGGGTTTGGGGATGTGAATTTTTACGTCACCCAGCTTCTGACGGGCCACGGCTACTTCAGACGCTACCTACACAACCTGAACCGAGTACGGACGCCTAACTGTACGTACTGTGGACACGAACGAGACGACGCGGAACACACGTTCTTTGAATGTGACCGCTGGACAGAACTAAGACATAGACTGGAGACGGTCGTGGGAGGCATCACTCCCGACAACGTCGTCGGGGTGATGCTCCATAGTACAGAAAGGTGGCAACTTGTTGCCACCTACACAGAGACAATCCTACGACGTAAGAACGCGGACGGCTGCCTGACGTAACGCAACTGACGGACTGCCGGCACGGGACGGACGGACGGACAGACTGACGAGACACACACCGACAGAGCTCCCAGCTAGAAGTAATATCACCATAGTTCCTGGCTGGGAGCGTTGCACAGGAGGTGGTTGTTTAGTGGGTAGGCCACCCTGGAGTCCCACATCCGCGCTAGCCCGTATGACTGGCGCGAATCCGTAACTTGGATTCCGCAACTCCTCGGAAAAAAAAAAAAAAAAAAAATAATAATAATAATAATAATCCGCAATTTCTGTATACGATTAATAAACATTTTATTTTCTGGAAAACTTTTTTTCATTTTCGAAAACTTTTTTTCGTTTTCTAAAAACTTTTTTTCATTCGCTGAAAAGTTTTCGCGTGGTAAACGAATAAATATGAATAATTGCTCAATATAATAATACCAAATGAATTATTGTTGAGTATATGAATTCACATTTGAAACTTCAAATCTTTTCAATATCGTATTGATGTTGAAACGCTTCTGCCTGGTGGTAGATCGTCCGAGACATCGAACGAAAATATTTACAACGGTTCTATGCCCTCAGTTCTACCCTATAGCTATTCAATGGCGGTAACAAACCCCCAAGATACGGTGTCGGTCTGCCCAAGTATCAATTACCGCTTGTCATCTTGCCAACTCAGAGCCAATTTTTTCTGAACAATGGTGCTGACTTGATGTTTTTTTGCTACGTATTAAGCATTAAGGAAAGGCCAACTCTTTGTAGGCCAACAGACAGCGCTCATAATCGTCAAACGTGCTTGTGTTCAACGTTGAATTTTTGACACCCTTGGCACGTTTGCATACTTGGATGTCGTGATTGTGTTTCGTTTCATCCTCACCCACGGTGGTAAAGGTGTACAGTTTTGCTCGTAACCTAATGAACTCGGTCATAATTATTCCGTTGTTCTCATCCTTTATCAGACCCAGACACTTCTTGTTTTTCAGCGGAATACCGTACACGTTGTCTGGAGGATAGTCAGAAGTGTCAAACATTGCGTCGACGTCACGTTTGACGATATCATAGATATTATGCACATTGAATTGATAAATAAGACTGTCGGTGTCGGTGTACATCAATCTAGCTTGTTTGTTCGAAAAGTTGGTTTTAATGTAATTAAAGTGAAAATCGTAGAGAATAATTTTGGATAAATCTAGGATTGCGGCACTATTGCACATAGGCTTAGCGAAGTGAACTTTGAAACGATTGATTTCAATCATAACCATATCCGCGTCAAATATGATGCAGCTGTGAACGTTTGCTCAGGCAATAAGCATTCTTGCTTCACCTCTTTCCACCCATTTTGTGACCAATTTAACATCTTTGCGATTTCGTACATTCTCCATAGTTTTGCCGTACACCGCGATATTTATGAGTTTTCAAAAGTTTTTCTCAAACTCGTTCCTAGACTGCTTGCGCATGTATGTATTGCTAGTGATGTAAGGCTCGAGCCATGAAAATCCTAAACTCGAACACTGCTTCAAATTGCTATAGTGCAATATATACTTTGTTTTGGGGTGAAGGGTGGTAACGAGTTTAGCGTTTCAACTACCTGGGGGAGTGAGATGCTCGGGAAAAAAAAGTGAATCGTTATGATCCTCGTAAAGCTCTACAGGATAATCCTAATCCACCTCCAGGATGTAACCGATCGGTGAATCGTCCGGGTGCGTTGATATATCTATGTGATTATGGTCCCACTCGAATGAACCAATCGGTATATGCGCACTCATTGCCGCATCGTATAGGTTGTTCACGTCAAAATAGACGAGATACAATTTCACGTCACTAGGATCATAATCTTTTCCCATAAACCTGTCATTGGCCCGAGCTTGTCGATTACAACATGTGCTACGCCGCCTTGAATGCTCCCTTCAATAAATAACAACATTTCAGGGTCGTCTAAAAGTTGTGAATTTACGTAAGTATGCTTGAGCATCGCGTCCAAAGCAAGTCCCGGCACTGTGTAGTAGTGCAACGGATCTAAATCATATGTTTTGAAGCAGCTGACTCGGAAATTTTGAAAAATATCGGCAAGCAAAAGAACATCAGTCTTTAAATATAAATCTGAAAAGTCCTCCAATGAATCTGAATGAAATTGCCCCCAAACATTTTTAGTGTGCTTTTAATCGGCGTCTGAAATATTTGCCTCGCAGAGGTGCGAATAGAAATGCGTCTTTGCAGGTGATCGCGTTTCATCGAGTTTCCTCCAACAATCGACGTATTCATCGGGAAAAATGCCTTTGCGGGTCATCAAACTAAACTATGTGGCATTATTATGAAATTTACGTGTTATGAGATTGTCGGCATCATTCAAATATGATGAAAGTTTATCGATGCTGCTAGCCGTAGATCGAAACGAATCGATGAATCTCAAGTGCATCATTGTCCCATCAACACGTTTCGTGAAGGATATATATTTTTCCTTATTTGTGGGTAGCAGTGTAATTTTACCGGGGAAAGTTGACGCTAGGGATTTTATTAAAAAGTGCGAATCGTAACCGGACAAATTGTGAAAAACTATTGGAATTGTATGCGTCTCTCTGAAATCCAAATTACACCGATTATGAGCAGGACCACGATATTTACCCGTGAAGTGACAGTGTTCGTGACACTTTTTCTCCCCAGGGGTAAATGGATTTTTGCAAATATAACAATTCTTTGCTCGCATGTGACGATCGCTTCGTCCATGGATAAGAGACTTCATCGGAATTATGTTTTTTATGCGTGACTCTACTTGAATCGATGATTCTTTAAGCTGCTGCAAGAACCAACCTATGCAATCGGCACCGCGTTCACTGTGGAACTCCGATAAAGTTTCATCTTACGCGCAATGTACATAGTATGCTACACTGTGCGGGACATGCTTTTGAAATTCATGTGTTTTACGGTTTGAGATGTGATTGTGGAATTCATCAACCAGTACACACTCTAATATAAGTAGTATAAATACGCCGGTTTTAACCCTAAAAATGGTGGCATACCGGCCCCCTCCTTCCTCCCTACCTTACCGGCAGTCGGTATGTTACCCCCACGATAGTAAGCCTTACCCATGATATTGTTAGCGGCTGTTAACATGCATGACGTCACCAGTATTTTCGCTCGATTGTGCCGTCTGATGAGCAGCCATTGTGATAGCAGTCATTTTGATTTTTGCTCACACGAGCAGCCAATCTGATAGCAGCCATTTTTGATTTTTGCTTGGTCAGATGAGCAGACATTTTGATTTGTTGTCGTCAGACAGTTTTATGATGAGATTTTTTGCTTGGTCAGCTGAGCAGCTATTTTGATTTTTTCACCGTCAAAGAAGCAGACCTACATGGTGCCACCAGCATTTTCGCCCGATTTTGCCGTTCAAAGTAGTACAACAAGGCGGGTTCTGCCTTAAAACACCTTCCTTACCGACCAAGCCGACCAATCCGCCTATCCGTGTATCTCAGACGCAAACCCTTGAAGGTTACCCCCCACTCTCGTGAGATGAAATGTGCTCCGCCGACCGCTCGTCGGTAAGAAAATCTCCCAAATGACCATGATCGTCGGTAGAAAATCCTTCAACTGACCATGATTGTCAGTGGAAAATCCTCCAATTGACCATGATCGTTAATAAAAAATACCCGAAATTGCCGTGGTATTACTCCTTGTGGGATAAATTGTGCTCTTTGTCGGTGAAGAAAATCATGCCATCGATGCGGGATCGATAACTGCATTACCAAGCGCACTCCGTGAATCCTTAGGCGTTCGAGCGGACCCCGTGGATCCTCGATCGTTCGACCGAGAATCCTGGCATGTGTCAGGTTTTGAAAGCTTCCAGAAGGTTCGAATAGATTCTCACGTCCTTGAACGAATCTAGACTGACAAACAATTCGTCCGACGTGTTTCGACTCGACGGTGAGAGGCATGCGGTCAAGGGAATTCGGTGTGAAGTTAAATTCTGGAAGGTTCTGAAATTTGTATGCGGATGCTTCGACCCTGAACGGATGTAGGCTGACAAACAATGCGTTTGACGACCTTCGACTTGACGGCGAGCGGTCCGGGATCATGAGAAAGAGGTTTTTTGAACCTGAAAGATTCTCGGAATCGTTGGAGATACGGGTGCATCCACGCTATCATGGCGGACCGTACGGTCAACTTGAATTCGTATACGTATAATCTGAGTATCACATCCAAATATCCAGTGTCTTAAGGAAGTCTTTCGTTCAATAAACAAAAAGAGATTGAAATTATGAATATTTTTTCATTGATCGTTAAACCATCCTGTATACCTTTAATCCTATGTACGTTTTGTACCTTGTAATTGAAACTAAAATTAAGGCTCAAAATCTAAGAAAATATTAGGTCGAACACCACTAAGCAACGATGGAGGGTTTACTCAAAATTCACAGAGTTCTCAAATTCAGGCAAACCCCGTAGCTCAAAAAATACATAGATTTGAATACCGATTTGCGGAAAAAATCTCACAAAGAGTTCAAGAAAAATTTTCACAAACTGATGAACAATGCAGTTTTTGGCGAAACAATGGAAAACGTGCGAAAGTACAGAGATGTTTGATTGATCACCTAATGGAATGGGCGATACGGTGCTAGAGCTACCATAGTCAAACCTAATTTTCACAGCTGCACCGTGTTCGACGAAGAAATGATTATCGTCGAAATGAGTGAGACGGAAGTCAAGTTGAATAAACCATTAAATGCAGGTTTCTCCATCCTGGATCTGTCTGAAACATATATCTACGATTTTCATTATAATTATATCGAACGAAAATTTGGCAACCGAGCAAAATTAACGTATACGGACACCAACAGTTTGATTTACAACTTTGCCGTCCCCGACATATACGAACATATGAAGGAGGACTTGCATAAATTCGATACGTCTGATTATCGGCTTGATAACGCTTATGGAATGCCTTTAGCGAACAAAAAGTCCTCAGCTGAATGAAAGATGAGAATAACGGAAAAATAATGTTGGAATTTGTAGGATTGAGAGCAAAATTGTACGCATTCCCAGTCGTGGGGGATGAGAAAGACAATAATCGTGCCAAAGATGTCAAAGGATCAGCGTTGAGAAAAACAACTCTTAATGATTATTTGGAATATGCTTTGAAACGTGAAAATTTGCCTAGAAATCAGCATTTGATATTAAGGGAGGAGCTTGCTTTGGAGGCTTCAAAAAATCGATTTTTTTTTTGCATAAATGTCTTCCCAAACTATCCAAGAATGTGTCCCTAAAATTTCAGACGCAAATTCGAAATATTTTCGGAGTTACAGAAGAAATACTGAGCAAGCGTCGAGTAGGTATACGAGCGGTTTTTTGAAGTTTTTTTGAAGAGTCTGAACCAGTTTTTTGAAGTTTTGAACTAGCTTTTTGAAGAGTCTGAAGGGCAACTCTATGGACCAGAAATCGCTGATTAGCATATTAATGCGGTAAGTTCAAGAAAATTACGATTTTTTATGTACGAAAACTTTGACGCACGATTTCTCGGTTTTTCATTTTTATGCTTTTTCCTAATTGGCGGGAAAGATAGGGAAAAAACTAAACGTCCTATCGAAACGAGACAAATTGCATTGTACTCGGGATGAAATTCTCTTCTAGTTGAATCTAAAAAACCTCAAGAAAGTTACGATTTACCCACTTTTTAAACAATCTAAAGTGAATTATTTTCGCAAGAAAAATAAATTTTTTTTTTAATTTGCGAAAAATTATTGAATTTTTCACTTTTTGTAGAATTTTCTTGCTTCCACTAGGAGCTATACTATTGAGAAGTGAAAATTTTTTTTGTTTCTTTGTTTCAGATAGAAATTGCGACCTGCACATTTCCCGCCGCACGACAAATGCATACTCGAGACGCCTCGGTGAAATGCTTGTACCAGGCATAATGTGACACGTATCCTAATGAAAAAATTCAAGAACACTGTTGAAATACATAAGAATAAACTCTGAAAGTTTCGTTTTAATCGGATATTTCTTTCCTTCCCAAAAAAATCCTCGAAAAAACCGATTTTTTGAAGCCTCCAAAGCAGGCTCCCCCCTTTAGTCGGAAGCACGAGGTATACACTGTAGAACAGCAGAAAGTAGCACTTAGCTGGAATGACGACAAGCGGATCGTGTTTCAAAACACAACCGACACGCTTCCGTGAGGCCACAAGCCTGCACCTTAGCTTTGTAACGTTGAATTTTCGTCTGAAGGTTTTTAAAGTTAAAGCATTGTTCGGCTCTGCGGGATCTGCGACATTGCACAGTCTCTTGTTCCGTATATCGTAATGCCCGTCCGCTGTTATTTGACACCCGACACCCGGAGGGCCGCGAGTGCTCGCAGCTGTGTTTTTATCCAGTGTTACATCCTCGATCTCCTCTGCCCCTACCCACTAGTTTTATCTTTTTTATTACCTCTTAATTTAATACATTTATATTTTATATTTTTATCTTTTACTTTTATTTTTGCGTCTCCGTATGCATTGCATGCATACGGCTCTCTTTATCACCTTTTTATAACTTCTGGAAATGAACACGTGCAACGGATAGATCCGTATGGGTCTATCTCAAGTGTCTGTCTGGGCAATATTGGCCCGAACATTAAAATAAGGATATCTTTATTATATACAAACATAAAACGGAAATTCCTACCCGCACGTGTGGTAAAGGCGGGATAGTTAATGATAAAGTCTCATGCTACACCGTACCCGATGGGCGGGGGTAGTCTTGACGAATAGAAAAACTCAAAATTTTATCAGGCCCTCCTGATTGGTCCAGCATCCCTTAAGGATACTGGTAACCAATCAGGAAGTAGTTCAGACAAGACCACCCGAATCTTTTAAAAGAGAGTAGTCAATGGGTAGTCAAAAACAGTAGTCGATCAGTAGTCAGTCAGCTTTTAAGAAGAAGTCTTTCTCTCAGTTTTTATTACAAAATCCAATCACGTCAAGCGCTGAGCGAACTCCGCGTTATTTTACTCAAACACAAACTTCCTTTCTACCATAGTACATAACTAACCTCATTTTTATCGAATAAACGTATAATTGTAATTAAACCCATATCGAGTGTAAACCAGTCATTTAATACCGTATACCTCCTCGCCGAGCACGCAGAGCCGCCCCACAGAGCCCGAAAATCAACTGCTAACAACAAAGGTAAGTGACCATTTTTACATCAAAGCCAGTTTAATTAAGGGGGGAACGGTGTCAACAAATTCAAATAATATATCCGGAAAATTTAGTCTCAACTAAGCGTTATACGCATCGAGTGGTTTGGTCTTCAGCCAACCCAGCTCATAACACCAGCTGACGTCCAAACACGTCGACGCTCATCGCGTGAATGATTGCAGAGTCGACGAGAATTGGATAATGAATGATTCCGGCTTCCCGTAATTCTTCCAGAAACGACATTATTTCATTGTTTTGACTTGTATTGCCAGCCGCTTGAGATGCCATACGCTAACGAAGACGTTCCACCAGCTCGTTAGCGTCGTCCCAGAAAATATAATCTGTTTTAACACCTTGTCGAGTACCCCAAGCCTAAGGTAGCAGAACACCTTTGCCGTACGCTTCGACGTCTGTGACAATGGTGATACGCCTTTGCCTGACGTACAAATCTTGAGCAGCTCAGCAATTGAATGCTTGAATTTGGCGCTTTGAGCGTTTCGGATAGGCTCGGTCACGCTACAATACTTTCTGTGAGCATTTGTTGCGGGAAGGATATTGCGGTGATTCTCCGTGTCGTTGCGGGTAACGTGAGCGCTGTTGGGCATCTTATTAAACAGCAGCTCCAGAAATCCCTGAGTTTTCGGATAGAGCGTACCGCCCATGCGAACGGAATCGCGCTCGAAACTTATCGGTAAGTCACCAACCATCAGTCCGACAGTAGAAAGACTCCGTACCCCGTACACGGTATCCAACTCGTGCTGTCTTTGTTCATCGTTGGGAATCTCAAGATATTCATTTTATGATCTTATCGACGATTCTGTGACAGTTTGATTCTATTTCTCTGCAGTTGCGAGAGAATCTTCTGCTTTCACTTCGTTCATCCGCTCACTCTTAGTTTCAGTTTTGAGTTCTTCCTTTATCTCTTTTCTGACAAGTTTCGTGACTCCAGAGACGTTGACTTATTCCTGAAGCGGGGTTACCACAGGTTTGAAGACATCCTTCATTGTTTCCTGCAGCGAATTTTTTCCCGTCTTGAGGATTCTGTGCTTACGACGAATCGCATTACTCGCTTCAGCGATACGATGCAAGACTTCTTTTTCCTTACAAATTTCCTGCATGTTGACACAACTAGTTCTGGGAAGCTACTGTTTTGTCGCCTTCGAAGATCGTGTATTTTATTTTTCTGTCAATTTATAAAATTGTCAAATCCTCTCCTATACCGACCATTACCGAGCTCTCTATCCTTGTCGAACACTGCAAACCCATATTTTTCACCGTTCCAGCATGCAGCACACAAGTTTTTAAACTCCACGTACTGCATATTGGTGTTCACATGATCGTTGTACACATATCTCAGATTCATCTCGTCTTGTTTGAATGATACCAGCAAGTTGGTGTCGTCGCGGACCACATGCTTAGGGACTTGAGCGTACGTCTGACAAAGATAGAAACAGTCTACATCGTTATGTCCACCCATAAAAAAGTACGCGCGTATGTTATCCTGCTTCTTGCACGCTACGTCATCGAATATCATGATCGAGTTAGGTTGCGTCTCGTTCAGTGCAATGACGTGCTCATGCTCGTTGAAGGGGTAATACTCAACATCGTCGACATTTCCGAACACTTGACTCAGAAACTTGTATTTCGGTTGATTGAGAGATTTTGGGTAAACGTACAGGTTTCGGAACCTCAAACCGTTCAGATGCGTTACGAGCGCCAATAATGCGTTGATTTCGCCACAGTTATATGGTCCGCATACTACCGCACGTACACTACTCGGCAACAATTCGCCATGACATTTTCTCCGTTTTGTACTCTGCTGCGTAAATTTGTCAAAATTCATCACGGGCAGCTTGGTCGATTGAGTCTCGAACCTCATCTCGAACGTGACTGGCTGGATTTTCTATAAATGCATCGTTTATAATAACTTTCTCTCTGTCGCAGAGCGGACATGATTGTGCACACACGTTATCGTGAGCGATCCTCGAAAAAGCTATTGAGTGGAAAAGGTTTGGCAAATAGCATCATCAACAAACTCGCGATCGAGTTGCATGTTCCCGGTTACCAATATTGCGGTCCTGGTACGAAGTTAACGGAAAGACTCGCGAGATGCGATTCCGGTATCAATCCTCTCGATGCAGCGTTTGAGAAACACGATGAAGCGTATTCGAAAAATCGTGAGATCCTTAAAACTGGAAGCGTTGCGGATGAAATATTGGCTGAAAAAGCCTGTAAACAGGTTTTCGCAAGGGTCGTCAATTTGGGTAAGAACGCACCCGCTTGGGCTGTAGCCAACACGATGGAGGTGAAAACAAAGTTAGGCATGGGGTGTCAACAACCAAAGAACGTTTCCTTGAACAAAATTATACGAGCAGCAAAACAGTCTGCGATTCGGAGCTACGACGCGAAAACGAGCATAAAGTCTGCACTCAAAGGTGGTCGAGAAGCTGTGAACAAAGAAGGTGGTAAACATTTCACCTTTTCTAATACCTATTTTTGCCGGTTTCAGCGCTACATGTGCGTTAGCGGGAGGTGCTGCGGGTATAGCAAAGGCTGTGAACGATGCGGGTGCGGCTGAACGAGAATTGGAGGAAAGCAAACGGCATAACAAAACGATGGAAGCGATCGCCTCAGGTGAAGGTGTCCATCACAAACCTCATAAAACGGGTTTCGGTCTTCATCTTCCAAAAAACTGAATTAGTCCAGTAGAATTAGGTCAAAAAGTGGCAGATCGTGGTTGTGATTGGTGGGAAGCCAATTTTTTGTGGAATGGGTTCCTTTTACATATAGAAACATATTCTGAAGTTGCGCCATCTCAAGCTTTTCCGCACAATTATTTAGAGACGTTTATATATTCCAATTTCGGGATTTTCTCCTTTTTTAGACCATTTTTCCTCTATTACTCGTAAAGTATCGACCCTACGAGAAAAATGTATAGAAGCAAACTTGTTCAAAATCAAATTTTACACACGGATACGTTGTTTAAAAAAATAAAAAAAAATTTTTTCATCGCCAAATTAACGATTTTCGATGATTTCTTTATCGAAAAAAGTACTTTTTTCACACGTATTTTGCAAACAATTGAAATCGAACAATCTTTCTCTGGAGGGTCAGAAAGAGTACATCAAACCTTCATGAAAAAGCATGCGCAGCCCGATCGCTGTGCGCTCGATAGTTTTTTCCGAATATCATTGTTAATTAAGCCCGATTCGAGAGTTGCGTTATCGTAATTGTTAACGTGAGCCAAAATGAGGCCTTCTGAGTTGCTGCCGATTTTTTTACAGATACCTGGGACCTCCCCCTAACGTGTCCAACAAGTTTTACCATCCTATTGCAATTATTATGAACTAGGGAATTTTCCGAAAAATGACTCAAATTTGACCCTTAGCAACAAATGCTAATAAGTTCGTCAATTATTGTCGGAATCGAATTCGGGAAAGTGGAACAGTTAGAGCAAAAGAAGACGCAACTTTTGAAACAAGACTCATGGTAATCGGACAGTTTGTTTGTTAACTAGAACACTTCAAAGTCGAAGTGACTTTGTTAATTAACAAATTACGATTTCGACATTTTACGAACGCTATTGTCTTCTTTAATATCAGTACTTGATATGCCAAACAATGTTTTTCAAGCTTCTAACTGATTTCATATCGAAAATCAAGTGAACAACTTAGCTTGTTGAGGCAAAAAGTGCGCGGCAGACCGTCGGGCGCCGTGGTGGGGGGAGAGACTCGCCGCAGCCGGCAGGCGCAAAAATCGAATTCACTGTTTCAATAACGTGCGCGCGTTTTTTTTCGACAATATCTCGGGTTCTAATTGACGTATTTTGATGATTTTTTTTTTAAATCGATATGCCGAGTCGTGAGTAACACGAATATCGAATCACATTCAACAAATTCTTTTATTTAAACACTCAAAATCGGACGGAAGTATAAATCTCGATTTTTTTCGTTGCTAATCATTAGTTTATTCATGAAAATTTAGATTTCCATGCTGAGTATTCGTTCACTTTATTATTCATCATTATGATAAAATGAACAAAATACTCCCAAATTTAAAAAATTTAATAATATTATTGTTGAGTTTGTAATATGTTGCAAAAATCTGTATTATAATAAGTGAATTATTATTAATTAATCAAATACAATATTATTCATTATTTCGGCCGAAATAATTATTTATTATTATATATTATTGTTGAGTTTGTAATATGTTGCAAAAATCAGTATTATAATAAGTGAATTATTATTAATTAATCAAATACAATATTATTCATTATTTCGGCCGAAATAATTATTTATTATTATATATTATTGTTGAGTTTGTAATATGTTGCAAAAATCAGTATTATAATAAGTGAATTATTGTTAATTAATCAAATACAATATTATTCATTATTATGTTTATTACGAAATAATGAATAATATTGTATTTGATTAATTAACAATAATTCACTTATTATAATACTGATTTTTGCAACATATTACAAACTCAACAATAATATATAATAATAAATAATTATTTCGGCCGAAATAATGAATAATATTGTATTTGATTAATTAATAATAATTCACTTATTATAATACTGATTTTTGCAACATATTACAAACTCAACAATAATATATAATAATAAATAATTATTTCGGCCGAAATAATGAATAATATTGTATTTGATTAATTAATAATAATTCACTTATTATAATACAGATTTTTGCAACATATTACAAACTCAACAATAATATTATTAAATTTTTTAAATTTGGGAGTATTTTGTTCATTTTATCATAATGATGAATAATAAAGTGAACGAATACTCAGCATGGAAATCTAAATTTTCATGAATAAACTAATGATTAGCAACGAAAAAAATCGAGATTTATACTTCCGTCCGATTTTGAGTGTTTAAATAAAAGAATTTGTTGAATGTGATTCGATATTCGTGTTACTCACGACTCGGCATATCGATTTAAAAAAAAAATCATCAAAATACGTCAATTAGAACCCGAGATATTGTCGAAAAAAAACGCGCGCACGTTATTGAAACAGTGAATTCGATTTTTGCGCCTGCCGGCTGCGGCGAGTCTCTCCCCCCACCACGGCGCCCGACGGTCTGCCGCGCACTTTTTGCCTCAACAAGCTAAGTTGTTCACTTGATTTTCGATATGAAATCAGTTAGAAGCTTGAAAAACATTGTTTGGCATATCAAGTACTGATATTAAAGAAGACAATAGCGTTCGTAAAATGTCGAAATCGTAATTTGTTAATTAACAAAGTCACTTCGACTTTGAAGTGTTCTAGTTAACAAACAAACTGTCCGATTACCATGAGTCTTGTTTCAAAAGTTGCGTCTTCTTTTGCTCTAACTGTTCCACTTTCCCGAATTCGATTCCGACAATAATTGACGAACTTATTAGCATTTGTTGCTAAGGGTCAAATTTGAGTCATTTTTCGGAAAATTCCCTAGTTCATAATAATTGCAATAGGATGGTAAAACTTGTTGGACACGTTAGGGGGAGGTCCCAGGTATCTGTAAAAAAATCGGCAGCAACTCAGAAGGCCTCATTTTGGCTCACGTTAACAATTACGATAACGCAACTCTCGAATCGGGCTTAATTAACAATGATATTCGGAAAAAACTATCGAGCGCACAGCGATCGGGCTGCGCATGCTTTTTCATGAAGGTTTGATGTACTCTTTCTGACCCTCCAGAGAAAGATTGTTCGATTTCAATTGTTTGCAAAATACGTGTGAAAAAAGTACTTTTTTCGATAAAGAAATCATCGAAAATCGTTAATTTGGCGATGAAAAAATTTTTTTTTATTTTTTTAAACAACGTATCCGTGTGTAAAATTTGATTTTGAACAAGTTTGCTTCTATACATTTTTCTCGTAGGGTCGATACTTTACGAGTAATAGAGGAAAAATGGTCTAAAAAAGGAGAAAATCCCGAAATTGGAATATATAAACGTCTCTAAATAATTGTGCGGAAAAGCTTGAGATGGCGCAACTTCAGAATATGTTTCTATATGTAAAAGGAACCCATTCCACAAAAAATTGGCTTCCCACCAATCACAACCACCCTTTTTCCTAATTCTACTGGACTAAATGTGAAGCTATCACGCTGAGCGTTGACCAACTAGGATTTGCTGAAATATGCAAAAATCATGGAAATTTCATACTTCCCAGGTGTCTTCATGCGCAACGAAATGCCAAAACCGGACCGCGTAAAAACGAGACAGCTGTAGTCAATCTCGACGATGAAAATGGCCCTGGGACACACGGGGTTGCATATAAGAAACGCGGCAACGATGTACTTTACTTCGACAGTTTCGCTCATCTTCAACCTTCGTTAGACCTCGTGAAATATCTCGATGTTGGTAGCGTTGAGTTCAATGACGAAAGGTATCAGGATTACGGTACATTCGATTGCGGACACTTGTGTCTGAAATTTCTAAGCGATGAGCTATATAAACATGACACCTAATTTAATAACGCCAGTCCAGCACTTGCAGTCATGGATGATTCGTTTACATTAACGATATCGGGAACGTCTTCGATTCTCGAAGCGCAATATTTTCCTCCGATCGAACTTGCTCTGAACAAAAATTATCTTCTCGGTCTCGTTGAACTGTTAACCTTCAATTCCATTCCCAACGTTGATGTCGGTCACAATAAAATATACGTAGCCGATAAGGTAGTCACTATATCCACCGGCAGCTACGAAATTGAGAATATTGAAAAGTATGTTCAAGAAGCGTTAAAAAATACCAACATTAAAATTAGCATAAAGCCTAATAAAGATACGTTATGCAGCGAAATCAAATGTAACCATATCGTAAATTTAGAACCTGACGATTCTATTGGTCAGCATCTCGGATTACACCGCGCGTATTGGTAACTAACCAAACTCACCATTCGGATATGCCTGTAGCTATTCTCAAGGTCAACGCGTTGCGAGTCGAATGTAGCATTACAATCGGTGCCTACGTCAACGAGCGCAAAGTACATACTATTCACGAATTTTTCCCTATCGTTCTGCCAGAATATAAGATCGTGGTAGTGCCGTCGCACGTCATTTACCTTCCGATCGCCGTCATGACCATAGATCACGTATAACTTCGGTTAATCGATCAAGACGGAGATCTGGTTGATTTCCGCGGGGAAGTTATAACTGTATGACTGCACATTATATCGCAATAGAAGACGGGTACTGTATACATATAACAGATTGTCCAAAAAAAGTTATGTTAGTCGGTCAGCATGTCACGATCAAGTCAGTCATCGATCGATTACCGAACCGCTAACACTTCGGAACGTGGAGTTCCTGATAGCTTTGGGTCTAAAGCCGACACCTTTTGGAAAAAGAATTTCCGACAAATAAAACTGCGATTCTGCTTTTTCGTTGCCTACTACTTACCAAGAAGGAGGAAATCTTGAGCATATAAACACCTGTCGTCTTCGACGAATTAATCGCCCACCAAGAAATACACGCACACAAACCGTACGCATCGTCAACTTTTAACAACAGCGATGAGATTCAAATCACCGTTCAACATCAGGATTTATGCGTATTACCGAGCAAGAGTTCGCTGCATATCTCTGGAAAATTGCTCAAATTGAACGGCACTGCAGCAGCGATCACAACTCCAGTCAACAACGCCATCTGTCATTTGTTCTAAGATGTACGGTACGAACTAAACGATGTAGAAATTGATGAATGTGAAAACGTTGGTCTGACCAGCCGCAGCCTGCCGAAAGGTTTTGCTTCGCTCAACCCTGGTCAAAGTTGGCCTATGGAAAATGCTGGATGGCTCGATGATCAGGAAACGAAAAAATTAGGTGATGCCTCTGGCAACATTGACGTGGTTATTCCCTTGAGCATGATATTGGGCTTCGCTGAAGACTATCGCAAGATCATCGTCAACGCGAAACACGAGCTGATTCTTACAAGATCAAAAAGCGATTTGAATGCCATCGTTCAAAATCAAGACGAAGACTTTAGAATAGTAATCGATCAGGTGGAATGGTTAGTACCCTATTTGAAGCTCTCGAATCAACGAAAAATCGCACTGTTGAATTTTATCGAGAAAGATGCACCTGTCTCTAGGAGCTTTCGCAGTTGGAAGTTGTGCGAATATCCTTTGTTACCGGCAAGCACGAAATACGTTTGGACTGTGAAAACGTCCACCCATTCAGAAAAACCGCGATCTGTCATGCCCGATTTTCAAACGAATCGAAAAAACAAAGCCGGCAAAAATGCCAGTCATCTTGATCAATGTAACATTACTGACGTCAAGCTCTTTTTGAATTCTGAGTACTGTCCGTACGGTAACCTAAACTTGGACATGAGTCACAATCGCTTTGCATTGCTGTACGAGATGTACGCAAACTCCAAGCCACCTATTACGGCAAAGAACCCGAGCCTCTGTTGACGAAAAGCGAATTTCTACAGTACGAAACTTTGATTTTCATCGACTGATCGAAACAAAACGAGGCTCCGAAATCTGGATCGGTAGATATTCGTATCGAATTTGAGGCTAAAATAACTTATCCACTGGTACATCTGCCTACTTTTTGATTCTACATGATCGTGTAATTGAATATAACCCGCTGAGTGGTGGGATGAGGAAATTGGTATAAAAACCTGGAACGTTGTGACAATCGATTCAATATTTCTCACGATGAAGTTGATAGTCGACGAACAAGGATTCAGAAGACCGGGTTCCGGTTTTACACCCAACGAGTTGGCAGTTGTGTCACTCGACGAAGATACCAACCCGTCAATTTTTCTTTTCGAACCTCCGTACGATTAGAATTATTCACTCGCTCCATTCAAAAGTGGAAATTTGTGGCTGTCGCGGAATTATCATGGACTATCCTTGGAAGGTGGTGAGTTACCTTTCGAGAAGCTTGACTTCACCATCGAATGTATGTCGCTGCGTGATGCTTCAACAGTTTACGTGAAAGGTTTGGAGAAGAAAAGTTGGCTGCAGAAAATTCTAGATGAAAAAGTTGGAGTCGTTGATTTTATGGATTCGGGTTGTCCGTCGTAGCAGAAATTGAATAAAATGTCAGATACGAGTTCAAACTGTACGCATCACGCTATATTACGTTGAAACTGTGCAGCTTAAAACGTATTGTTACTGCGAAATTTTCTACTCAAACACAACAGACAATCGTGCAATATGAAAATACTCGAAAAAATTGTATAGTCATCTATTTTTATTATGTATTCATGTATGTTCATAGCATAAGTTTGACACGCAGCGAATTTTGAGATTGGACAAATTGATCAAGTGAACCGTTCTTGGTTTGCATCGCGTAAAAAATGCGAATGTGAAATATAAATCTACAGTCTGTAACGTGGCATTTTTGATGCCCGTTACAAGGGGCTCCTTGAACCCTGGGCGGAACCAAAATTTCGGGATTTCCGAGATTGAGTCGCGAAGTCTTTGCGAAAGAGCGCCAGGACTAGAGTCACGCATCTGGAACTACGAGAGGGGACACCTCAGCGAATAGTGTAGGATATTTCGAGTTCTTTTGTTTTTTCTAATTTTTCGAGCTACAGCCGCATCAAGCAAGAAGTCGACACCGAATTCGAGGAAATTGCGAAGTGGCGGGCTAGCGACAATTGCGACGATAGGATGTCGAGGCTGTGGAGGGGGAGCCGACGCAGATCCCCGCATCGCGGGAATCCAAGGTGGACGCGATTCCCGCTGGCCGCCGGCGCGCTGCAGCCTCTCCCCCTTCTCCCCGCCAACAATTGACTAGCGAACTTGTGACGGACCGACTAGCGACAAGGGAGTACCACGCTCACCGCCAAGACGTCATGGAGCTGCGCAGCGGACGAGACTGCGATCTAGCTTTAAGTTCTGCGTAGCGATGCTATTGAAGGTGCGCGTCTAGTTGCGCAATTAACGAAATCGATGACGGATCGATTATTGCGTATTCTTGTGGGTATGACGTCACGTATGGGATGGCGTATCGAGATCCGTGTTGCGGCAGGTCGTAGGTTTTTGAAACCACTTTAGTTCTGGCGGTCGTGATAAGTAGTCACATGTTGGGGAGGTTCGCGAAGTAATGGAGTCGCCCAAAAATCGTGAGGGGAATGGAAAGGGGGTTGCAAGGATGTAGAAGGTAAGCGCTGCTTCTATCCCCGCGATTCAATTTCGAGCATAATTACGAAAAGGCTTGCCGAGTAACGGATAGCCGTTTTGGATTTGCGTTGTAGAAAAGTACTCGAAATTCTTTTGCCGATTCTTTTGCTTGATGACCGTAGCCTGAGTACGTGTGTCAGAGTAGAGTCAATTTTAAGTTCCTGAGAAAGTTCAGTAGAGTCACGGGTTTGAGTTGAGTCTTTCTCGTTAGTGAAATCAAGTATAGCCGAATTTCGCTGTACCAGGTCGAGCCGCGTTATCGGGTTTTTCAGTGTCACCTCTCGAGTAGGTCGGGAAGTGCCGAATCGGAGTGCTCGGATTAGCGGATAACGTTTTGGAGGATTTTGAGAAGATTTGATTTCGGATGCGTTGCGATAGCGTATAGTTTAGGTTACGTTTAGTTGCGCCTGCATCGAGTTCCGTACCCGTTAGTTAAGATAATGTAAATTGAGTTGCCTTACCTTGAGCTTGTGTTTAGTTGAAGTTAAATGTAGTGGTGCTTGCGCTTAGTCAAGTTGCCGTTTAGTTAAGATAGTGTTTAGTCGAGTTGAGGTGATGTATAGTCGAAATTTCTGTTGCGTTGAGCAGCAGTTGAGACGAGAAGTTTGAGCATTGATTTTTTGTTGCGTTTGAAATATAGTAACGTTTGCGGATTCGTTTAGATTTAGGGCAGCTCGCGGTAGCGTCGAAGCTCCGAGTCGGGTGAGCTCTCGGGTGAGATTGAGGACGCCGTCTGTTCGGTAGCCCGACGGTGCACCGTCGAATGATTAGTTTTAGTTTCGGTTTCGAGTGATTAGTTCTAGTTTTGGTTTCGAGCAATAATCGCCATGGAGAACAAATGGCGAATTTGCGAATTCAGAATTGCGTAAGAAGATTTTGTGATCGTTGAGTGACATTTTAATTAGGGAGCCGCGAGCTCATTAGAGTAAGAAATAGAGTAGGTTATGTGCAATTTTCTGTTTATTGTTAGAATCGCGATGAGCGACTTTCGGATAATATTTTTTTCGTTTTTCTATCACCACTATTGGAAAATATAAGATTTTATTTTACTTCTTTTGTTAAATAGCGTGTGCATTTCGAGTGTCTCTCTCTCTCTCCAAAAATTACCCCTCCCCTCTCCGCGGTACTGAGCTATCGAGCATATGCCCGAGGTATAGCGCATTAATGATTTCGAGGCGTGTTAATCACGCCGGGCGCCCAACAAAACTTCGCGATATTGTTTTTAGATCCAGGGTACATCGTGGACGCCAAATTATTGTGCACGCGGTAAGTTCTCGGTCATTTTCTCCGAGTGATCGAGGAGCGGGAAAAATCCACGTCACAAGTCATACAAGTGGATAGAAACTGATTGTACAACATCAAATTTGAAGTTATTCATAAAATTATTAGTGGTTATAAGTAACATGACGTGGCTATCTAGCAATTCATTTATGAGGTCAAAGTCCCAGTATAGAAACTGAGATGATGTGACCCGATTCAACCTAAGTTACTTTGACATAGAAAAAATAGGTTATTTCAGGGCAGAAAAGGAACAAAAAATACGTTGAGGTGACAGCAAATGAATGAGAACAGAATACGAAAATTCAACAAGTCGATTCAAATATTATAAGAGGGGTGTGAAACATGAATTATCTGCGATGTGTTTAACCCAAAACAAATGCTTCTATTTGATATTTTGATATAAAAAATAATCAGACAAGTCATATACTAATTGTATATACTACATATAAATTTGTGATCTATTATCTGTATGAAGCTATGTATCTGTGAAAAGCAATAATTTTATATTTTAATGTCTTTCTCTGTTCACGTATACATTGTACCGAGTCTCACATATTGTTTTATGGCTTCCATTTAAGATTTATTAATACAGTTTGATTGATTTTTGCATTTATGAATCTGCATGTGAGCGCTGTTCGTGTTTTACATTACATGTAAATTTGTGTCAATTTTTATTTGTATTGAACTTTAGTATTGTATGATAACATTTTTATTTAGAGTTGGCAATATTTTATGATAGGTTTGAATAATCCGTGAACCAAGAGGGCTTGGTTTGTGAGACAGCATCGTGTTGGTTTATATTGATTTATGTGAAAATTTATTTTGTTTGTGGTTACCGAAGGTATCCATGAATCCGTCACTTTGTGTAATCTCCTGTGAATTATCAAATAAGTATATTACATAAGTGTTACGAATTCTACGTAATATTTTTACCGTTATTATTTTTATCATTATCAATAAAAGTGTCTAAAAGTAACACTCTCTTAGTATAGGTGCGGATTGTAAGTTTGTGAGTCGCATACTTCAGCCTCAACTTTCGCGTTCGAGGTTTGTCATAGTGATGTCATTTATTCTAAAAATACTACGATATTCGAGATATACCTACTGTCTTTTCAGAATGGAAAGAAGGTATTTTAAGCCGTATGTGTGTGTGTAGTATAGTCATACAATAATCCGTGTTACATTATTTATGATTAATTTGTTATTGTGTTATATCATGTTCTTGTAAAATGGTTGGTTTCCGCCTCAGTCGACATTGAAACTTCTTGGCAATTAGTCACGGTGAGACAGTTAAAATATTCATTTTATTGTTGCAATTGATTATTTGAATGGTTATTCTATTAGTATTTATCACCAACAAACGAACATGTATGTTTCAGATAAAATAAAAGGCTGAATTACCCGGTGGAGAAGACTTTTATCGGAGAGTCTCTAATATATTAGATAAAAGGACACATCGTAGTTGATCTGGTGAATGTACATCTTTCGTTATTTATCAGCAAAATTAGTACAAAATTCTGTTGTCACCTAAGGAGTTCAAGCATTGGTACATGGTACACCACGATCCACAACTTTTCGAACCTCGCCATCTACTTGGAGTGATAAGATAAGAAGGCTTAACATGCAACAGGAAGTGTCAGCGTACTGAGTAGAACCGTGCTTATGTTTCAGTTAATCACCAGTGAGTAAGATCATAAGTACTGCAAGGTCTCATCATATTGCTTCCGATATGGTAAGAAAGCATGGCCATTATCCGTACCTGAGCAGCATGCTCAAAATTAGTGAGTTGAATGATTGAATTTGTAAATTGCGTCATTTTTGTTACTACAGTTTGGTTTCCAAACGTCAGTTGCCTGTATAAATAAAGTAAGTTTTGATTTCAGAATCCTCCGTAGTTACTGCGCTCGAGGTTCGCTACCTGGTGAAACTTTCAGGTAATGAATCAGACAATATTTTGGTGCTTGCAGACCTTACGGGACTCCGTTTCAAATGAAAAATCAATATGCACGGAACGAAAGAGCGGTATCAATAAATATACAAGAATAATCATATTTATCGTGTAAATTTCTAGTACACTGTAACGTCATTGTTTATGTTATCCAGTTGAATTTTTTAAAATGATTTTCCTCCTTCAATTTAAGGCGAAGCCGACTGAGGTGATTTGCAATATATAGAATTCATTGCACGGTTATGGGTTCTTACGTATATTCAGACATTGTATCGTCCGAATATTCAAAAACATAATGAAAACGCGTACCCAATCGAGTTAACGATGCTAGCAAGAACACCGGTATAACGCTAATTACGATTTCGTACATATATTGTGACAATATATTTCCTCAACATCCAATATCCACTAACAACGTTATTAACTGGACGTCGAGATTCACTATGTAAATTATTGTATATGTTGTGACGTGGATTTTTCCCGTACCTCGATCACTCGGAGAAAATGATCGAGAACTCACCGCGTACACAATAATTCGGCGTCCCGCGATGTAACCTGGACCTAAAACACGATCTCGAAATTCTGTTGGGGGCCTGGCGTGATTAGAACGCCTCGAAATCGTTAATGCGCTATACCTTGGTAATTAATTCGGCAGCTCAGTACCGCGGTAAGGGGAGGGGTATTTTTGGGAAGAAAGAGAGCGAGATACTCCACATCAACACGTTATTTAACAAAATTAAAATGAAATAAAATAATGTATTTCACGCCAGAACAAAGGAAAGAATAATTTGAGATTCGCTCTTTGCGATTCAAGATCAAATACTTATATCTAACAAAAAAAAATTATATCTCCACATTCGCTCTTCGCGAGTCGAAATCCAATAACAGACAAAATAACATCAAAAAACATTAACTCTACAAGAAACTTAAGACTGCGTGCGCTAGCCGCTTCTTTTGATAACCAACGCTAAACTAAAAACCAAATACAAAATCTGACCCAACGCGCTAACCGCGATCGTCCGCGACTAATGACATCGCTAATCGCCAACTTTACAATAAACCCCTGGACAAATACTCCAACCAAAATCTTCCTCGACGCGTTAATCGCCATCGTCCTCTACGGTGTCGCGCTAATCACAACCTTGGCTTATGCTCAAGGGCGGAGTCTTCAGCAAAACAAAAAAAAAACTTTAACTTGTTGTGCGTGCCGCGCTAGTCGCAATCCTAATCACTACCTCAAATCATTTTTGCATATTCCTACTTTTCTACCGTTCTTTGTAACGCATTCAAATTCATTGAGTTCCCGATTAGCGGATTCTAACGCTCCCCCTTCGAAGATTCGCGACCTACACGAGAGGGACATTATCTCTAAAGTGACTCGACGAGACCCCGGGTAACAGAATTTGGTTACCCTTAAGTTGACACAATAGTGACTCGACTCAAAACCGTGATTCTACTCAACCTTCTCGATCCCTCCAAATTGGTTCTACGTTATTACGCGCAACGCAGGCTACGGTCACCACGCAAAAGTATCGGCCAAAGAATCTCGAGTAGTTTCTATAACACAAATTCTAGATGGCTATCCAGTCCTCGGCAAGCCGTTATTAACTGACTCTCGAAATTCCTTCGCGAGAATTTCAACAGCGCTTACCGCTCCACATCCAGTGGACAAACTCTCCAACTCCCTCGTGATCTCCTAGTGGTGCCATGGTTCGCAAAACTTCATACACAAAAAAAACGAACTCGCTAATGAACCTTAGGATCTCGACTACCGCGCACGATCGCCAGAACTAGTATGTCTTGGAATTTACGATCGGCCGCAACGCTGATCTCGCTACGCTATTCCCTTCGTGACGTCGTACCCCCAAGAATGCGTAATAATTGATCCGTTACCGATTTCGGGAATTTCGCAACTTGGCGCGCACCTGTCGTCGCTTCGCGGCGCAGAACTTGAAGCTATGATTGCGATATCGTCTTCCACGCAGCTCTATAGTGTCCCGGGGTTGGGCGGGATGGTGCTCCCTCATCGTTGAACGGTCTCTCGCGGCTGCCTCGATCCGGTGTCGGCGAGGTGAGCGGGGGAGGCTGCGGCGCGCCGGCCGCCAGCGGGAATCGCGTCCGCCTTGGATTCCCGCGCTGCAGGGATCTGCGTTGGCTCCCCCTCCACAGCCTCGACATCCTTCTCTCGAGATCGTCGCTAGTCCATCACGCCGAACTATCCTCGACGTAGTAATTGATCACTGGCCTGGGGCCGATGTACTCAAAAAAAAAAAAATAAATAAATAACTTAAGCCTGCAATATCTCGATCACGATTTATTACTGTGTTCCCTCTCGGAAGCTCGGATGCGTTGGCTCCAGTTCGACCGATCCTGGAAACCCCTAACTATTGGTTCCGCCCAGGGTTCAGGGAACACCTTGTAGGGGGCATCAAAAAAATGCCACGTTACAATGTATATCAAAATACATACGAGCAGAATTATCAGGTAGTGGGTTATGTTTCAACATTATACGAATATACGCTAAACTATTGACAGTAAGGCTTTATCCAAACGAACACAAAGATCAGCTGTACTAAGCATCCCAATCTTATACCAGCTTACTCAACTGAGGTAATGATCGTAGTGAGCGCATAAGCACATCTTGAATTGTGTATTTGCACATATTTGTGATAATGTATTGATTAACACTTATTACCCATTGAAAAATTCTCAAGCAGCAATGGCGTGAGGTATCTGGTAAATCTTGTATCATCTAGTAAAACACTGGCAACGAGTAAGGGAGCACAGCGATCGCACGAGCACAAAAACCAATTACACTATAGGCCAGTCAAATAGAATTCGAAAATGGCAAAACGGATTGAAAAGTTAAATTTTTTAGGACAAGTAGAGAGTCATCTGAGATGCCCAAAAACACCAAAATTCAACAAAATTTTCTTGTGCATTGGCCGCTATCTTGAAAAACAAGTAATCCTCGATATCTTGGCTCCCATTGGTCGGATTTTCGATTTTTTTTTAAGTTTTTTAGAGAAAAATATTGTCTACAACTTTTATTGAAAATATTTTTTGATAGCTGTGAAAGAAAACTATTTACGATACAAAAAGTGCCATAAATTGATGTCTAACAATGTTTATTGTCAATTATATTGCCACCTTTAGATGTTATCAATAAATTTTTCATATAAAAGTTGTAGAGGACTAAATTCTGAATAAGTTTGTTCATACGATTTTGCGATTACTCGAATATTACGCGAGATAGAGAGCGTTAAAGTTGACTCTGTCCGCATTCTACCTGTAAAGCTTACGGACACAATAGGCGACGGAGCAGCTGCATGCGAAAGGGGTCCTTGGCGAGGCCACCAGCGGATATGATGTTTTTAGGTGAGTTAATATTTAAGACTTGGGTGATCAGGATGTTTTTGAGTGAATTAGTATTTGGGACTCGGGTGGGCAGTCGATTATATAGGTCTGGTTAGTCGTGAAGGGTATTCCAAGCGTTGCACAGTGAAAATATTTTGAGATGAGTAAGAGTTATATTTGTGTTGAAGTGCTGAGCACCAGCAAAATCGCCGTTGCCACAAAAAAAGGATTACAAACATTACATTCAGTTGCTGTGAAAAGGGGTAATGAAGAACATGCGCGCATGCTGCTTAGTGTCGATCAAATAACTGTTCACGTAGCATGTCGAAAAACATACACGAACGAGAGAATGGCGATAACGGCTGTTCGTCGTCGAAGCAGCAGCACTATCTCGACCTCGGCTTCAGAAGCATTTATATCTTCTCCATCTTTATCCCAATCTACGGATAATACACCAGATTTTAATTTTGAAAAACAATGCCTTTTCTATTCAAAAGTGATTGATGAACAATTTGTGAAACAGCAAAAATCATTGCCCGTCCGCCGGCGTATAAAAATTTGCGAAGTGAAAAAAACTCTATACGAGATACGATTTTCAAGCATTTACATAACCGGGAAAATAATTTCGCTCAGAACGTTATAAATCGCATCCGCTCGATTCCCGATTTGGCTTCCGTTAAAGCGCGTTATCATTGTGATTGTTGCCGTCGTTTGAACTTCACGGTAAAACCAAAAACAAACGAATCGAATAATATCGATACGGCCATGGAGTATATATACTATTTCTTGCTTGAAAATTCTGACGAATGTCAATTCACGATCAGTGAATTGATGAACCAGATCAAAGGAGATTATCAACCCGATTCTCGTACGGTTGAAGCGCGTTTGAAACAAAAATACACAGACGATATTCTGATTTCCGAAATGAACCAGCGCAAGTCTATCGTGTGTTTCAAAAATACAGGTCACAAATTGCTCACCGAAGAGTGGTATAGAAATAAAAATCCGAATCCGAAATGATGTCTTGGCAGCAGCAGGAAAAAAAATATTTTTTATGCTGTTTCACGGTACCGGAGAAGTGTCGCTAAATTCTCTATCACACAAACAATTTGTTGAATCTGTATCAAAAACTAAATTCGCTCTTTCGTCATTGCCTCCTACCGCAGTACCATCAGTAGTTAAACAGGGCCGGTTCTGAGTACAAACACCATCTTTACTGACCAAGCCGCCTATCCGGACGTGCGTTACCGCTCCGGCACACCGTTGTCGCTTTCGTTTTTATCCTCGCGGCTTAGGTTACTAAATGCATCCGACGAGTTTTGACTTGACGGTGAGCGGCCTGCCGACAACGGATGGCAGTGCGACGTTGAGTTCGTGAGCCGTGTGAAGAAGCCGCCTCGACCCCGAAAGATTCTCGGAATCGTAGGCCGACGAATAATGCGTTCGACGAGTTTCGACTTGAAGGTGAGCGGTCTGCCGACGACGTATTGAGGTGCGACGTCAAATTCTGGAAGGTTCTGACATAAATCTGTAACATCTAACCAAGTCCACCATCTGTATAAAATGGGTTAGCATATAAAACTTGTACATCAGTCAGACTACTATTATTGTGAGACGAAAGCTTCAAAATCGTAATGATACGTGATAACGAATTTACCGGCGAAGGAATAATTATCGGATTTAGCAACGCGACGTTGAAGTTTTCGCTACAAGATATTTGGTGGCTCGTTGAGCGTGTCCGGAGAGCTCGTGTGCAACCGCACAGACTACACAGGATATATTTTCAGGACGAAACGTTAATCCTGACTTTTCAAAAATAGCAAAACAAAGTGATTGCAATTTTATCGGACATCGAACCAGATGACGATGAACGCAAAGCCGATTGGATCCAGTATCGTCAGATCAACGAGGAGTAAGAAAGAAACCGAACCGTACACGTCTAATGTTACCCACACAATCGAAGACACATCATTTCGGTATCTTCTAGAATTTTTTCAAGGATTCTGTGTGCCTGGTGGGAGGAATACGGCTATAGAAGTCTGAATTTCAGGTCAGAAAGACAGTCTTGCATCTTGAATTTAGCTCTCATGAGGAGAACTTCAAACAAAGCAGAATTAAAACAGCGAATCGATCTGTTCTTAAAAAATATTCGCGATTTGAAAACCGTTATTAACCAGAAGTCAGAACTCAACAAAGTGACACAAAAGTTCGCAAATCTAAATTTATCAAGAAACACATAACTACTGAACATTTAAAAAAAACGCATTGCACAAAACTCAACAAAGTTGCAAGCATGAACGAATTTCTGCCGACAAAGAAATTGACGGAGCTGGAAATTTTTAAAATCTACAATGTCACCAATATTCGACGGGTCCAAACGAGGTTTGGGCAGCGTGTCGTCACAGACCTGAACAACGAATTTACCGTATCCTTACCGGCACGGACTGTGCGACTGCTGAACGAGGACGAGACACAATATCAGAAATTGGTGCAGACGATGGAGGAGGAGCTGTTGCTCTTGCAGTATCTGGGCGGCCAGTACGGTCAAATTGAATTTAAAGATGCCTAATTTGTACACCGTACCTGGACAACGTGTGCAGCGTCTCCTTCTTACCAGCATGGACCGTGCGACTACTAAACATGATCAAGAACCAATTTCAAAAACTTGACAAAAAACTGTCGAAGAAGTTTACAATTATTCTACGTTTCATGAACTTTAAGAATATTGTACAAGTTTTTTCACAAAGCTTTTATTTTTCTGCTGTGCTCCACATTAACTATGTATATATACTACCACTACTACTACTACGTTAGTTACGTTGAATGCTGTTGTTGTTTACAGCTCTCTGAAGCATACGATAAATTTTGGAAATTTAAGATATGATGTATCACACACAAAAGTATTTATCAAATCTGTTCTAAAATTTGCGAAATAATATTTTAGAAACGTAAGACATGTATGTATCACAGAAGTTTCAAGGTTTTTGTTGTTGAAAAGAAAAAACGGAAAATAAATGAATTTGTTCTAACAGTTGTGAAATTAAAGAAAAATTTGTCTTACATTTTTTAAACAGAAAATCTGTCCATTCATCAGGTACCAGGTGGGCCGCCATACCCGCCTGATAAACGATCACGTCATTTCGAGAGTTAATATTATCATTACGGCCGCCGTTCGCCGTGTGCATGCTCAACGCCAGCCGGACCGACTGTGGGAAAAAATCGTGAGGTACTCGGGAGATCCACACTCTAAGCACCCGCACATGTGAAAGAACATTTACGTACTCCATGGTTTTTTGCGTTGAAATTTCTGAAAACAAAGCGCATACGCGTTAAATTATTTCTATTTACTCAAGTAAAGTCGAAAATTGTTGTACACTCAAGGAAAAAAAAAACTGTATAAGTGCACTGATTTCAATCATCCACCTTGACAGTTTGAAAGCTCGACTGCTAATGAATTCATCAGACGGCCGGAGCACCCCACTCTTTTTATAGCTTCTTCATATGTTTCAGGTTCACAATTAAACTAATGCCAAATCATTAAGTGATTGACACTTGTCGGTTACGTTTGCAGGATATATTTTTCTCACTCTGTCCTACTGCACTAGTGCGTAGCTCTCGAAATCGTGAACCTGACACCGTGGGCAAAGTGAATCATCCCCGTAACGCTCTCGGTGAACGATATCTACTAAGCCTATCATAGTTCCATGTAAAACTCTAATGATTAGTTCACTCTCACAGCTCTCTCTCGTACATCAGGCGTGCGAAACTTCTTCGCCAAGTTCCAGGAACTGCCTTGCCATCTTCCACGCACGCACGCCCGCACGCACATAAGCAGCGGATTCGATCGAGAAATATCTTGCAATTTTTCGTTTGTTCACGAATCTTTTCGCGAATCTTTGACTGCGTGTGTGTGTGTGTGTGTGTGTGCAGATATTATGATAGTGTTCACCCATTTATAAGGAATCGTGTCAGCGTAGAGCGGTCATTCTAGAGCAAGCTTTGCAACTCTATCTTTGTCAAGTGTGTGCTATTGAAAGAAGAAAAAACAAACATAGATTCCGAAAAGTGCTTAAAATAATGAAAATCATGGAGACAGCGTTCGAGATTTTATCCGAAAAATTTTCTCCGACAGGGATTCAAAAGTGGATTTGATTTGGAACCCGAAATACGAAACTTTTGAATGAAGTTTCACGAAACAACGCCTCAACGATCGGACAGAAGACACGAATTTTGAGCACAATTGGAATCTTGAAATCGTTAACAGCTAAATTTCAACAATCTCGGAAAGTGGGTGACGGATTACAAAGCCGACGGAGAAGCGATCAAGTACGCTGGGAATATTTGGAGACAGCTTTCGAGAGTTGCATTAGAACGGGAGCCGTAAACAATCTGCGGCATAAAGATTCGAGCGGGTTCTTGGAAGATGCAAAACACCTCATCGTTGCAAGTCTAAAGAAGATGCTGCAAAAGGCAGGAAGTTTAAAAGTGAACCGTGTCTTGTTCTGTCGATTAAGTGTAACGGAGAACGCTGAAATTATAGAGGAAATTGAATTTTTCAATACTAAAAATCAAGTCATCCTCCAACCAACGGATATACACGGCTGGTTTGAAGAGAATGTGAAGCAAAAAGTGTTGGCTAAAATGGAGGGTTTCTAAGAAAAACACTCTGGCTGTCCGTTGATCGAAATAATCAATTTGACTGTGAATATTAACAAGTACGTACCATTACGAGATAGTGTGTTCACATACACACCACTATCTAAGGATATTCAAGATAAGAAGGCTGTCGTCACATTCGTAACGGCGACTTATATTGCTTTCTTTAGTCGGTCACCGCAGCCCTATTTCCAGCCAACAACTAGAATTCCAACGAAGTTAGCTCTTACCCACATTTCAGCTCAGTATTACCGTACTACAGTACGATGGTTTGAATTTTCCAATGTCTTTAAATGAAATTCCGAAATTTAAAAACTTAAAGAACTTTCGATTAACGTCTATGGTATAGAATGTACTGAAAAAAAAACAAAAGCACAGTGAAATTGTACCCATTTACTTAAGCCGAAACAAGTCTAATAAACCTGTAATTCATTTTTTACTATTAGAGACTGAAATTGATGATGATATGAAAAGTTATGAAAAGAAAGTAACACATCATCTTGCATGGATTCGAAATTCATCGCGATTGACAAGTTCTCAAATTTTAAAATGTACACATTATATTTGGTTATGTGATGGGTGTCTAACTTACTTTATAGATGAAAGATGCTTGTTGGAACACAGAGTTGATTGCATGAGTGTGAACCAAACCAAAGTTATTTTACAAACAGAAGAGGACAAGATTCTGAAGCTCAAAAATTTGAAGCACAAAGAAACGGTTCCGTTCTGCATTTATGTGGATCTTGAATGTTTACTGCAACCTACTCCTAAAAGTATCGGGTAAAAAAGCCATTTATCAAAAGCATATTCTGTACAGTATAGCTTATTATCTGCATTGTGCGTTTAACGATTTAATTTCCAAATTTAAAGTTGACCATGGAGAAACTTGCATTCAATGGTTTATGAATGAGTAAGTGGAATAAGCACATTCTTTGGAAGTATATTTGAAAACTGTTGAACCTATGGAACCTTTGATGCGTGATCAAATTAACTTATTTGAATCTGCTGAAATATGTCATATTTGTGAAAAAATTTCACGCCCAAAAACGTGAAACACCATGATCACTGTCATTTCACAGGAAAATATCGCGGCGCTGCTCATTCGGGCTGTAATTTGAATCATCAAAATTAAGATGCTATCCCAGTGATAATCCACAATCTATCTGGTTACGATGCGCATTTTCCGATTGGAATATCGGGGACATCATTCGAGGGTACTATTCAGCTTTTACCCATTAATGAAGAGAAGTAAATTTCGTTCGCTAAATACGTCAAGGGAACGGATGAAAGTTTAGACTCCTAAATTCATTCCGCTTTATGCCGAGTAACTTTGAGAAATTGGCATCGTATTTGCATGATAATCAAAAAACAATTACACGCAAATTTTGAAGTACCTTGGATGGATTTCAGTTATTGACCAGAAAAGTTGTTTTTCCGTACGTATACATCGATAACTGGGAGAAGCTCGATAGCAGACGACTACCAACCAAAGATCAATTTTATTCTGAAGTCAGGACATAACAAATGACGATCATGCGCATACCAAGTTTAGTAAACTTTTAACGTTCAAATTTGGAAGAATAGTCAGACTTATATTTACAGACAGACTTTTTTTTACTGGCTAACGTTTTTCAAGATTTTCGACAGAATTGTTGGATGACGTACAGACTGGACCTTTTACATTATTACACAGCGCCTGGCCTATCGTTTGACGCAATGCTAAAGTGTACCGACATTGAACTCGAGCTTCTCACTGATATAGATATGATTATGGTCATCGAACAAGGTATTCGTGGCGGTGTGTCGTAATGCTCGAACAGACACGCACAGACCAACAATAGGTTTATGGGAGAGGCATCCTATCCAGAAGTCGAAGAATCTTATCTCATGTACTTTGATGTTGACAATTTGTACAGTGCTGCTATGAGCTTTGCCCTGCTATGCAGTTCCTTTGAATGGGTATCAGATATCAGACAATGCGACGTTCTTATCGCCTCGGACGAAGCGGAGTTCGGTTACATATTAGAATTAGATTTGGAATATCCTGACGAATGGCATGAAATGCATAACGATTTAACACTGTGTCCGGAGCATTGCGTACCTCCGATTTTGAACAGTAAACAGTCGAAATTGACGACCACGCTACTTTCCAAACAAAACTACGTTATTCATCATCGCATTTTGAAAAAACGTTTGCAATTAGGCTTAAGGTTAGCTAAAATTCACGGAATTCTGAAATTACGGCAACCACCATGGCAAGAAAATTATACAGATTTGAATACCGATTTACGAAAAAAATCCATCAACGAATTCGAAAAAAACTTTTAAAAACTAATGAATAACGCAGTTTTCGGTAAAACGATGGAAAACATTAGGAAGCACAGAGATGTCAGGCTGATCAGGAAATGGGACGGAAGATATGGTGCTAGAGCTACTATTGCCGAACCAAATTTCCATAGCTGCACGGTTTTCAAGAAAGACTTGATAATAATTGAATTATGTGAAACGAGAATCAAATTAAATAAGTCATTGTATGCAGGCTTCTCCATTCTAGATCTTTCGAAAACCTATATTTGCGATTTTCGCTATAATTATGTTGAAACGAAATTTGGAAACCATGCGAAACTAATGTACACCGATACAGATAGTTTAATTAATCAATTCATTGTCCCTGACATATACTAGTGTATGAAAGAGGACTTGTACAAATTCGACACATCTGATTATCCACACGATAACGTCTATGGAATGCCTTCAGTAAATAATACAGTCCTCGGCCTAATAAAAGACTAGAATAATGGAAAGATAATGTTAGAATTTGTTGGATTAAGAGCTAAATTACATTCATTTCGAGTGTTAGGAGATAAGAAAGATCAAAAACGGGCGAAGGGTGTAAAAAAATCAGCATTGAAAACAATAACTTCTAACAATTACAAGGAATGTGCTTTACAACATAAAAATGTAATAAAAAATTACAATTTGATATCGAGTCAAAAACATGAAGTTCATTCTGCGGAACAAAAGAATCCTAGCACGGAGCTGGAATGACGATAAGCGAATCGTATTCCACGTCACGACCGACAAGCTGCCGTGGGGCTATAGACCATATGAATAAACTGGACCTCAAGTTATGAAATATGCTTCAGGTTTATAATTAGTACATCGTAGCGTATAGGGTATGATTTGAAATTTAAGAGTGATGTATATAATAGATGTATAGCGTAAGGTAACAAAGTATACTCAATATACAGAGTGTAAAATAAAGACATATTCATTGCAAAAAAATTTAATTTATTCAATTTATAATGTTACATGTTAGATTCATTTATTCAAATGTTGTGTGTACAGTCAAAACCTAACCATTTTACACATAATTTTTTCCCACGCTTCTTGAGAACCTTCACCTGTTATGGGCTGGGTTGGCTGATGACCAAACCACTCCATAAGTATAACGCTTAGTTCAGACTAATTTTTCCGGATATAAATTATTGGAATTTTGACACCGTTTCCCTCTTAATTGAACTGGCTTTGATATAAAAATGGTCACTTACCTTTTGTTCTTAACTGTTGATTCGGGCTCTGTGGGGCCGCTCTGCGTGCTCGGCGAGGACTGGATACGGTATTAATTGACTGATTATTTAGCTTTTATTAGCTTGTAAATTGTGTAACTTTACTTGTGGGGTTTCAAAAGAAGGGATAAATAATTATACTAGATGAATCAATTGAATGAATGCATTAAAGGTAATTGATTGGTTTACTCATGATATGGGTTTTAAAATACAACTATACGTTTATTTAATTTAGGTTTCTGAAGTTGGTTAAATTGGTTTTAGATATGTATAATGGTAGAAGAAAGTTTATATTTAAGTAAAATGACACGGAATTCGCTTAGCGCCTGACGTGATTGGATTCTTTGGTAATAGAAACTGAGAGAAAGATTTCTTGTTAAAGACTAAATGACGACCCTCTGACGACTACTGACGACTGTCCTCTTTTAAAAGATTTGCGTGGTTTTGTCTAAACTACTTCCTGATTGGTTACCAGTATCCTTAAGGGATGCTGGACCAATCAGGAGGTCCTGATAAAATTTTGAGTTTTTTCATTTGTCAAGACTACCCCCGCCCATCGGGTACGGCGTAGCATGAGAATTTATCATGAACTATCCCGCCTTTTCCACACACGCGGGTAGGAACTTCCATGCTGTGTTTTGTATATGTATAATAAATATATCCTTACTTTATGTTCGCGCCAATACTGCCCAAACAGACACTTGAGATAGACCCATACCGATCTATCCGTTGCACGTGTTCAGGCCATTTGCTCCCTCTTAGGGAGTTTGTATATACGAGTCTGTTTGGGTAAGGATTGTGCCGAAGAATTATCTAAACAGTAAGGTTTTTGATAGCTTAGGGTGTTTATTTCCCGAAGTAGTAGTAAGGTGATAAAGAGAGCCGTATGCATGCAATACATACGGAGACGCAAAATAAAAAATAAAAAATATAAAATATAAATGTATTCAATGATGAATTGGAAGGTAATAAAAAATAAAACTAGTGGGTAGGGGCAGAAGACATCGAGGATGTGACACACCACAAGATAGATGTCCGGATGGTCAACCTTGAGGAGCTCCTGTTCGTAGAAACCGCCAGCGATGAATTGATTTCGATAATCCTTGAGCTTGTACCTCACAGGATGGGTATTGTCTACTTGGCGTATCGTGAATATCTCCGTAGTTCAATTGAGAGTGTAACCTTTCTCGAAAACGTTTTTGAATTTGCTGATTCGAACTTTGTCGCCAGTTTTGAACTCTACCGATTTGGTAGGTATTGCTCGAAGCCCTCCGTACGCCTGACGTAATAATTGTTTTTCGTTCGCAACGGTGACATCCGATGATTTCATTTGTATGGTTCGGTGCTTTATGTTGTCAGCCGATAGCAAATCAGATAAGATGTCCAGCCACTTGTAGCTTTCTTGCATACTGAACCATTTCCATATTATACTTTTCAGCGTATGATTAAGGCGTTTACAGATGGATGCATTCAAATTACTGTACGTGGAGGAAAGTTTGATTCCATAGCGTGTCATAAGAGATTCAAATTAAGAGATCGAAAATTCCGTTCCTCTGTCGACGTGTAATTTTTTCGGTACCGTCCTTGAACTAGCACAGATTCCATTGCCTTCGTAACATCATCTCCAGACTTGCTCTTTATCGGTACAGCCCAGGCATACTTCGAAAAAATATTAATGACTGTGAACATAAACATGTAGCCTTTGTTTTGTCCAGCGTACGACATCGTATCAACAAGATCTGCCTGCCAGGTCGTGTCGATGCCGCGCACATCTACACGTCGACGCGGGTAATTCCAGCGTGTAGGCTTATGGATTTCCGTCACTAGCGCTAGTTTTTCCTCGTTCATATTCCAATGATCTTAGTCTTGCGTCCAATTTAAAAATGATTTCGGCGTTTTGAATCGACAGGACTCCGCCTGCTCTCAAATCTTCGTAGAAGGTATCCAAGGCTATACTCGTGGTGATCTCCAAAGCTTCGATCATTTGATCGCGGTAGTTCATTTTGTTTCAGCAGCAATTTGACTTTTTGTCATAAGATTTTTAAAGTTACAGCATTGTTCGCCTCTGCAGGATCTGCGGATTCTGTATATCGTAATGCACGTCCGCTGTTATTTGAAACCCAACACCTGGAAGACCGCGAGTGCTCGCAACTGTGTTTTTATTTAGCTGACGTCCAAACACGTCGACGCTTATCTCGTGAATGATTGCAGAAGTGATGAGAGTTGGCTAATAAATAATTTCGGCTTCTCGTAATTCTTCAAGAATCGACATAATTTCTTTGTTTTGACTTGTATTCCCAGCTGCTTGAGATACCATGAACAAACGGAGAAGCTCCACCAACTCGGTAGCGTCGTCCCAGAAAATATAATCAATCTCAAACCTTGTCGAGTAACCCAAGCCTGAGGTAGCAAAACATCTTTGCCCGTACGCTTCGACATCTGCGATGATGGGGATACGCCTTTGCCTAATGTAAAAATATTGAGCAGTTCTGCGATTAGATACTTGAATTTGGCGCTCTGAGTGTTCGGATAGGCTCGGTGGCGCTGTAGTATTTTCTCTGAGCATTTGTTGCGGAAAGGATATTTCTGTAGTTCTCATTGTCAAGTGGGTAACGTCAGTGTCGTTGGGCATCTTTTTAATCAACAGCTCTAGCAGTTTCTGAATTTTCGGACAGAGTGTACCGCCTATGCGGACGGCATCGCGCTCGAAGCTTATCGGTGAGTCACCAACCATCAGCCCGGCAGTAGAAAGACTCCGTACCCCGTACACCGTATCCAACTCATGCTTTGTTTATCGTTAAGCATCTCAAGATATTCATTTTCTGACCTTGCCGACGACTCTGCGATTATAGTTTGATCCCCTTCCTCTGCAGTTGCGAAAGAATCTTGTGTTTATGATTCTATTTCGTTCTTCGGATCATCCTTCGTTTCAGTTTTGATTTTGTCCTTTGCCTCTTCCTTGATAGGTTTCGTGCCTCGAGAAACATTAAATAACTTTCGCAGCGGGGTTACCACAGGTTTGAAGACATCCTTCATTGTTTCCTGCAGCGAATCTTTTCCCGTCCTGAGGATTCTATGCTCACGATGAATTGCATTACTCGCTTGAACAATATGACGCAAGACTTCTCTTTCCTCACGAATTTCCTGCACGTCGATACAACTAGCTTTGGAAAGCTACTGTTTTGTTTCCTTCGATGATCGTGCATTTTATTCTCTTGTCATGTTTATGAAATTGTCAAATCCCTTCCCATACCGACCATTACCGATCTCTCTATTCTTGTCGATCACCACGAACCCATATTTTTCACCGTTACAGCATACCATCCACAAGTTTTTGAACTGTGTGTATGACATATCGGTGTTTAGATGATCGTTGTACACATGTCTCAGGTTCCTCTTATCTTGTATGAGTAAGACCAGCAAGTTGGTATTGTCGCGATCAAGATGATTTGGGATTCGAGCGTACGTCTGACAAAGTAAGAAACAGTCTACGTCATGATGTCTGACGTTACAGAAGTACGCGCGTATGTTGTCCTGCCTCTCGCATGCTACGTCATCGAACATCATGGTCGAGTTGGGTTGCGTCTCGTTCGGTGCAATGACATGCTCATGCTCGTTAAAGGGAAAGTACTCATCACCTTCGATCCTTTCGTGCATTTGACTCAGAAACTTGTATGTCGGTTAATTGAGAGATTTTGAGTAAACGTACAGGTTTTCGAACCTCAAACCGTTTGAATACGTCATAAAGCGATCTAGTGGGAAAGGTTTGGTAAATAGCAATGTGAACAAACTCCCGATCGCGTTTCATATTCCCGGTTACCAATACTGCGGTCATGGTACGAAGTTGACGAGAAGACTCATAAGAGGCGATTCCAGTATCAATGCTCTCGGCGCAGCGTGTCAGGAACACGATATAGCGTATTCGAAAAATCTTGAGAACCTTGAAGCTAGAAGCACCGCGGACGAAATATTAGCCCGAAAAGTCAGGAAACGGGTTTTCGCAACGGACGAGAATTTAGGTGAAAAAGCAACCGTTCGGGATGCAGCTAACACGATGAAGATGAAAACAAAGTTAGGCATGAGGTGTCGAAATCCAAAGATCATTTTCTTGGACAAAATCATACGCGCGGCAAAACAGTCTGTGATTCCGAGCCATCACGCGAAAAGAAGCATCAAGTCTGCACTCAAAGGTGCTCGAGAAGCTGTGAAAAAAGCAGGTGGTGAACATAACGTCCGATCACTACGCGCCTTACCGGTACTTTCAAGAAATGGCGGATTTATACCTTTTCTCATACCTCTTTTTGCCGGTCTCAGCCCTACAGGTGCGTTAGCGGGGGGTGTTGTGGATAAAGCGAAGGTTGTGAACGATGCAAGCTCAGCTGAACGAGAATTCGAGAAAAGCAAAAGGCATAACAAATCGATGGAAGCGATCGCATTGGGTAAAGGTCTCTATCTTAGACCATACAAAAAAGCTTCCGGTCTTCGACTTTTAAAAAACTAAGTGAAAAGCTACTACGCCAAGCTTTAACCAACTGGGATTTGCTAAAGTATGCAAAAATCATGAAAACTACATAGATCGTAGGTGTTTTTATGCGCAACGAAATGCGTAAAAACGGACCGCGTAGAAGCGAGGCAGCTGTCGTCAATCTTGACGATAAGGATGGCCCCGGGACACACTGGGTTACATATGAGAAACGTGGTAACGATGTCATTGTTACTCGCACCCCTGGCCCGACGCTCACATGCTAAGGCCGGCTCCGGTAATAGCGCGAACGGACCTACATGGGTAAAAATTACATGCATTCTTATGCAAAATGCGAACAAGCTGATACACTACGCTTACGCCCGCGCAGCCGCTTCGCACATGCCTCTGTGCCGGCCGGCCTCTCTCCATGGTCCGCGCCTGACTATGAGGCAAGGCTGTCAGGCCGATAAACACACACATTCCGGTGACGTTCGACCAGCGAACACCTGCCAAAAACACGGCAGCAACTCTAAGCCTTTATATAACAGCGAAAGAAAAAGAGAATAAAAATCTTTCCTCTTCAGGACTAACTTTTCGTCACAAGTTGTCGCTTTCTTTACCTCGTATTCCTACCCCTCTTACTCCCATCCACCTTCATTTCCCTCCATAAACCCGTCTCTTTCCTCCCTCCTTTCCACCTCTTTTCTATCCCCTCGCCCTTCCCTCCTTTCCTCGGGGTATAACAACGTATATTTTGACAGTTTCGGTCATCTTCAACCTCCTTAAGACTCCGTGAAATATCTCGGTGTTGGTAGCGTTGAGTACAACAATAAAAGATATCAGGATTACGAAATATTCGATTGTGAACATTTGTGTCTGAAATTCATAAGCGATGAGCTACATAGATATGACACGTAATTTAATAATGTCAGTCCAATACTTGCAGACATGGATGATTCGTTTACGTTAACAATATCGGGAACGTCTTTGAATCTCAAAGCGCAATTTCTTTCTCGGATCGAACTTGCTCTAAAAAAAATTCTGCTCGGCCTCGTTGAACTATTAACCTCGAATTCCATTCCCAACGTTGACGTCGGTCACAAAAAAATATACATAGCCGATAAAGTACTCACCATATCTACTGGCAGCCACAAAATTGAGGATATTGAAAAGTATGTTCAGAGCGCGTTAAAAAACACCAACATTGAAATCGGCATAAAGCCCAACAATAATACATTATGCAGCAAAAGTAAATGTAACCGCAACATACATAAATTTTAAACCTGCGGATACTATTTGTCAGCTTCTTGGATTTACACCACGGGCATTGTCAGCTCACCAAACTCACCGTTCGAATGCAGCATCACAACGGGTGCCTACGTCAATGAGCGCAAAGTGCAGAATATTCACAATTTCTTCTCTATCGTTCCGCCGGGACATAAGATCGTAGAAGTGCCGTTACACATTATTTACCTTTCGATCACCGTCAAGACCATAGATCACATAGAGCTTCGGTTTGTCGATTAAGATGGAGACCTGGTTAATTTTCATGGAAAAGTTCTAATTATGAGACTGCACATAAAATCGCAATGAAAGATGGGTATTGTATATAACATAGAATTTAAATTTGAAACTTTTTGTGATTTGTAAAAAATTGACGATGGAGCCAGGAATCGAACCTGGCGTCTAGAGATGCTTGGCCGGAGCCTTACTCCACTAGACCACCTAGCAGCCTTGACTCTGTTGTCTTTAATTTCGCTCATCATCTCTAACCTGTGATCTAAGCTAGGTGGTCCAGTGGAGTAAGGTGCCGGCTAAGCATCTCTAGATGCCAGGTTCAATTCCTGGCTCCATCATCAATTTTTCGAAATCACCAAAATTTTAGAATTTACATTTTATAGCATTTTTTTTCTCGCGAATATTGATATGTGTATGTTTATATCATTAATAGACGGCCTTGTCCGTCTTACGTTGTTTTCGTCAATAATTGAAATATGGTTGTAAACATGTCACCTACACACTAATATTCTATAATTGTGCTCTGAAGAGACGAATTTCTTAACACATTGTATATAACAGATTACCCAAGAAGAGTTATATTAGTAAGTCAGCATGTCCGGATCAAGTCAGTCATCGATCTATTCTCGAACCGCGAACACGTCGAAACGTGGAGTTCCTGAAAGCTCTGGGTCTCAAACTGACACCTTTTGGAAATGGAATTGCCGACAAATAAAACTGCGATCCTGCTGTTTCGTTGTCTGCTACGTACCATGGAGGATCTCAAGCATTCAAACGCCTGTCGTCTTCAACAAATCAATTGCACACCAAGAAACACATGTACATGAAACAAAATGTACGCATCGTCAACTTTTAACAACAGCAATGAGATTCGAATCACTGTTTAGCATGAGGATTTATGCACACTACCGAGCATGAGTTTGCTGCATATCTCTGGAAAATTGGTCAAATCGGACGGCACTGCAGCAGCGATCACAACCCTAGTCAATAACGCCATCTTCCATTTGTTCGAAGATGTACGGTACGAACTAAACACTGTAAAGATCGATAGATGCAAAAACGTTGGTCTCACCAACCTGCTGAAGGGTTTCGCTTCGCTCAACCCTGGTCAGAGTTAGCTCATGAAATATGTTGGATGGCTTTCAAGCCACCTATTACGCCAAAGAATCCGAACCTTTGTTGACGAAGAGCGAATTTCTACAGTACGAACCTTTGATTTCCATCGACTGTTTGATACAAAACGAGGCTCTGAAATCCGGACCAGTAGATATTCGTATCGAATTTGCGGCTGAAAACAACTTTCCTACTGGTACATCTGCCTACTGCTTGATTTTACATGATCGTATAATTGAATATAATCCGCTGACTGGTGGGATGAGGAAATCGGTATAAAAACCTTGAAGTTTGTGACGGTTGATTCATCATTTTTCACGATCGAGTTCATAGCCGACGTGAAAGAATTCAGGAGAACAGGTCCCGGTCTTACACTAAGTGAGTTGGCAGTTGTGTCATTCGACGAAGATACCAACCCGTCAATTTTTCTCTTCGAACCTCCGTACGATTGAAATTCTTCACTCACTTCATTATAAAGCGACAATTTATGGCTGTCACGGAATTATCACGGGCTATCCTGGGAAGGTGGCGATTCATCTTTTGAGAAGCTTGAATTCACCATCGAATACGTGTCGCTGCGTGATGCTTCAACATTTTACATAAAAGGTTTGGAGGAGAAAATTTGGCTGCAGAAAATTCAGAGTGAAAAAGTTCAAGTGTTGATTTGATGGATTTGGGTCGTCCGTTGTTGCAGAAATTGAATAAAATTTCAGAAACTAATTCGAACTGTGCGCATCATGCTATATTTTATCCAAATTGTGTAGCTCAAAACGTATTGTCACTGCGAAATGCTCTGTTGAAACACAAAAGCCAATCGGTGTCTACTCGAACAGTTCTTCATTCTCATTGTCTAAAGCATGGGTACGATACCGTTGAGTTAGAAATATGTAGTCACACTTATATATCAATATTACGAATTCTATATAAGACTGTTATCTTAAATTTTTCCAATCAAATATTTTTCGACATCAATATCAACCGTTAAATCAGAACCTCTGTCCTGCTAGTTAAGAGTTTATCTCAGAAACTTTCAGTATTCAACGTCGCACCGAAATCCTTTGACCGCGGGCCGCTTAACGTCAAGTCAGCACTCGTCGGACGATTCCGAGAATTGTTTAGCGACCTATATTTCGTTCAGGGTCGTTGCATGAGCTTCCCAACGTTGTACCTCCCCCTTGAAACCTTTCAATCGTCGGAGAATCTGCTCAAACCTTCGGGAAGCTCTCCAAACCTGATATGTACGGGGATTCTCCGTCGAACCTCCGAGGATTCACGGTCGATGAACATAGTAACTCAGAGCGCCATTGATCTGGTAAGAGTAAGACCTATGGTAACTGATAGCTAATTTTAAGCACTTCTTACCAACGAAGAACGCACAAGGGATAAAAATTACTGCAATTTCGGGGGTTTTTACCAATGATCATGGTCATTTGGGGGATTGTTTACTGACGATCATGGTCATTGGGAACATTTTTTTACCGACGATCGATTGGTAGAGCACACCTTATCTTACGAGGGGTGGAGGGTAACCTTTGAGGGTTTGTGTCTGGAGAGCTTGCCGGTGAAGAATCTGTTTCTACGCAGAACCGGCCTTGCTATACTACTTCCAATGTTGTTATTCACTCGTTCAGCTATTCTGAAATTCGGATGTTCCATGATTCAGAATGTATATTCACACTCTCAAATAATCTTCCATTCGGCCAACATCTTAATACACATTTCTTCTGTTTTTCTCCGCTAGATTTTCTCATTGTACTTTCGGTATCTTTGATAATAGATTAATTGTATACTTAAATATTCAACTCCGCAATATTAGTTCCTATTCTCTCTTATCTTTGATACGTTTGCGTAGTTGACGGGTTACAAACCTGAAATAGGCCATCATAACATCACGGCTGGGTGTAGATGTGATTATCGATTGCCCCTCGTTGAGATCACAATCATCCATTCCGTAACAGTAAAATAAACATTGAAATAGTATCGTATACTATTTTTCCTATTAAGTTGCGCAAAGTTCGACCACTACAAGTATTTTGAATAATTGAAACGTATGGAACGGTGGCGTTGGGGCGCTGGGACGGGGGGGTTCGCGGGGGCGAAGCCCCCCCGCCCCCAAAAAACAAATTATCGAACTGTTATAAATTTATTAAATTAAGAAAAATCTGATTTATCTATTATTTTTAATGGTTTTTGGTGCCTCGCTATCCGTATTACTTTGTACGTTATTCATAGTTATTCACTCTCACTTTACTTGTTCTTTCTGAAGAGCTGATGCGAAGCGACTGATACTTTGACGTTCGTTGTCCGTATTAAGAAAACGGCAGAATACAAAACACAGAACGCACGTTTTGACAGGTCCATTTCAGACGACAAAGATGTAAACAAACCGGCGCGCTGAGCTGAGAACTGAGTGCCGGTTTGTTTACACCTTTGAAACGTGCGTTCTGTGTTTTGTATTCTGCCGTTTTCTTAATACGGACAATGAACGTCAAAGTTTCGCTCGCACGTGTTAGTGCGAAGAAAGTGCCGCAGAGATGGCGCGCGCGTACATACCTTGGAACCGCTCGTATACTCTTATAGATTCCCGCACGCCCACCACATTCCCGCTTGCTCAGCTACATCCCTATTCGCTCAGTTGCATTCCCGCACGCTCTTGTCAAAGTGTGGGAAAGTGGTACTTTTCGAACGCAAATGCATGCGCAAAATCGAACTTTGCCCACGATAATAGGAAAAAACAATTCAATCAGGATTACTTGTCTATATCATATGTCTTTACTAAATTTTTCAATTTAAGCTGTACTGGTCCCCTTAACGGGCTGCAAGCACAGGGTCTCTACAATACTGCAGACTTTCTTGTATGGGCCGACGCTGTGCGTAAGCCTGTTACATTTCTGCAGTGCAAGCTTTTCACCAATACCTTCAGAGCAGGGCTAGCGGCGTGCACAAAAATGTAGTAGACAATCGCTATTCTTTGCCTACTACAGACAACGGAGCAGTATTCAATAGTTTTTGTTAGCAGATCACTAGGCTGGTAGGGGCGGGATTGGACAGCTGCAAGTCATGATTGTTCATAGGAATGATCGAATAGGAAAACCGTACAAGCGTATATCATAAGGAGTTTACAAAAATTGAACCCATTCCTTTCAATCTCATGCTGATGTATTCGAACAACCTAGTTCACTAATCAGGAGTCTTGCCTTCAAGTAATTAAACCGCCTCAGCCAATAATTATAGATTTGCGAGAAAATGCAACCCTCTCCAACTACATTATTTATAAAAACCCCAATAGAGAGCAAAGCAGAAACGGAACCTGTTTAGATTCAGATAAGAGACTTATTATTATATATTATAGAAACGGAATCATAGTGAATCTTAGAACCTCAAAACTCTAGTAACATCTATATGATTGTTTCAAGTAAACCAAACCGTTTTTGAAACCTTACTCTGAACACTGATGAAAAGAACTTCTTAATAAATATGTATTTAAACTAAGATCTGTTATACAAAATTATATTTCAATCACACATAGTGTCGTTAGCGCGATCTGAAACTACCTCAATCTCGAGAATTGGTAAACTTTAGGACAAGTTCTGAAGAACTGATCAGCAGACCTCATGGATTCGAATATATTATAATACGTAAGTCCGATGAACAACCAAATTACACAGACAATCAGAGCTATCTCGCGATGTTCCTGTCAGAATGCAACAATAATATTCAACTGCTGATTTTGTAGTGAGCCTGTTACAGATCAGACTATTGCACTGGGCATTGGTACGATATAAGATAATAGGCGCGTCGAAGAAGCACTTATCAGTGTGATTTTTAGATACCAATTTCAATCTACTCTTGCTGATGAAGTTGCTGCAGACATTTGCCTATTAGCACTCAAGCTGGGTCCTAGTTTACCTCAGTTCTTGGCACCTACCTAATTGAGATGAAGACATAAAAGAAGAAAAATATCGGGCATAGCCATCTGGGAAGAAGAAAAAATGCCTCACCTAACCTGTGCATCGGTCGTGCTAGTATCTCAATATTTAGTGTAAACTCTACAACGATTGGTTGCATTTTCAATTCTCGTACTTTGGTAAAAAACATTTGATATGTAGAGTTGATTCAAAGAAACACGCAATGCATTATTTAATTCATCATATGGCTATAATCTGATTGAGTAGAAATTGAAATTGGCCACCCTTTCGAGTACATCTGTAGGCGTAAGAATAATAATAGTAATAATGATGATCGTGGTGATGATGGTAGTGATGGTGGTGTTGGTGGTGGTGGTGAAGGTAGTGGCAGTGGTAGCGCTGCTGGTCATAGTCTTCGTCATCATCTTTATTTATTACAATTATGTTTGCAAAGCTACAAGAATAAAGGAGGAAGGGATAGGAATAAGCAGTAGGTTGGCAGTCGTAATAGAAGCATCCGCATTCGCTCGAGGGACTAGAGCAACTGTTGAGAATCTTGTCCGGGTCTAGCCAGACTCGAGCCCAAATCACCGACCAGCAACTCGGCGCACAGTGGTCCGAAAGTAATAACTAATAACTCAAATATTTCTCAATGAAAATTGCTAGTATTACTATACCTATAGTTTTTTGGCTTGCTGGTTTCGAAAATGAATGCAAAAATGCGAAATTCAAAATGGCGGCCCCAAAATGGCGGATGTTTTTCGCGAAAAATGATACCAATTCGCTGAAATTCATACTAGTAATGTTTTTGGGGTCGCTGATTCCAAAAAAAAAAAACAAAAATCCAAAATTCAAAATGGCGGCCATAAAATGGCGGATGTTTTTCGCGAAAAATGATACCAATTCGCTGAAATTCATACTAGTAATGTTTTTGGGGTCGCTGATTCCGAAAAAAAAACAAAAATGCAAAATTCAAAATGGCGGCCCCAAAATGGCGGATGTTTTTCGCGAAAAATGATACCAATTCGCTGAAATTCATACTAGTAATGTTTTTGGGGTCGCTGATTCCGAAAAAAAAAACAAAAATGCAAAATTCAAAATGGCGGCCCCAAAATGGCGGATGTTTTTCGCGAAAAATGATACCAATTCGCTGAAATTCATACTAGTAATGTTTTTGGGGTCGCTGATTCCGAAAAAAAGAACAAAAATGCAAAATTCAAAATGGCGGCCCCAAAATGGCGGATGTTTTTCGCGAAAAATGATACCAATTCGCTGAAATTCATACTGGTAAAGTTTTTGGGGTCGCTGATTCTGAAAAAAAGAACAAAAATGCAAAATTCAAAATGGCGGCCCCAAAATGGCGGATGTTTTTCGCGAAAAATGATACCAATTCGCTGAAATTCATACTAGTAATGTTTTTGGGGTCGCCGATTCCGAAAACGAATGCAAAAATGCGAAATTAAAAATGGTGGACCGAAAATGGCGGGAATATTCCGTGAAAAATGATACAACTTTGTTAAAAGTGATATTTTGTAAATTAATTTCTTTAATTCTTACAGATTTTTTTCTTATAAAACAAAATAACATAATTTTCAAAGATACATACTAATCGCTATCTGAATACTCATCATCGACGTCGTTTTGATGAATGACTTTGTCTGCGTCGCCTTCTTCAAAACTAAACTTTTCATAACTTAGAAGCGCGATCGCTTCAGGAAACAAACTTTTTCCCATTTTGGGATGTGCCTTTCGCAAACTCGAAATAAGCGGGTCTGAAGAAGCTAGAAGTCGGAGAAATATATCTTCAATATTTTTTTCTCTCGAGCATTTTCGTGAGTAACGTTCGCAGTAATTCCGTACGTCTTTATTTCGCGACTCCTGAGCTTTTTCAGAGAGCTGTCCTATTGGAAAAATGGCTAATTCGACAATCCGTGGGCCATGCATAAGTACCTTATGTACAGTTGTGGACATACAATACCATGGGTATAATTCAACGAATCGATCAGCAGTCTCGTTGCAAATATTTTACTTACTTTCAATAATTTATAAATTAGAGTTATTCACTTTCGTGATAATATTCAGTAGTGCGAGTCCAATGAAATTCAAATTGGACACTATGTACATTACATCAGATACATTTGTAACAGTCCTCAGGTATATGTAAACAAAAGAAAAAGTCTGCATCGCCGCGCTACACTAATCCCACGAGGCGGGACACGAGGCTCCGACAGAGTCGACAAAACACTGCTTCAAAGAATGCTTATTTTTGACCAATGGAGCAAAAACGAGCAGGCGATGCCAACGGTTTCACATTCTCTATACTTTTTCACACTAGGAATTGTTGAGATCTCCGCAGGATCTCCGGGGATCATAACTAATTCTCTACAGATAGTAATGCAATTCAATGAAATAGGTTATTTTGCAGCACTCGTATTGCATCATTAATATCATCGCCATAAATTCCGAAACTTGGTTCTTTCACAAAATTTATGTAATTCACTTACCTTGAGGAATAATATCCATTTTGGTTGACTCGATTTTGATGCAAATTGAAAAAACTATAGCCTTTTTTATCCCGCGCTCGAAAGCGTGCACACACCACAGTCCCGCGCGAGTCTTGACAAAGGTCACTTTCGAGGGTTTACCACAGGCCATAGAATGAATATAAACATTTGTCCTTTTGGATTTCAAAGCTCCAATGATATCTATTGACAAATATGTGAAGCTTTACCTCGGATGATAACTTTCGGTTTTGGGGGTTTTGGCCAGGAATTCGGGCTTTCGGACCACTGTGCGGCGTCTGAACGCCGTTACCTGTCTTACATTTTTTCAAGTTGCCCTCAGAGCCTCATTGACAAGTTAGGGACTTGAACCCGAGTCCTCCCGCTCCGTAGACTCAAATGCTAGCACCTGAGACACTACGGTTGGTAGTGGTCCATAATAGTGGAATGTTAAGGGGTCTAGCAACCTCTAATTTTAATGAAATGGATTCTAAAAAGATGCATGAACGTAAGCATAAGAATGCCCTACCTCAAACAGTTGAAGATGCCATTCGACCTATATGACGATCTCAGTTCAGATGAATTGTTAGTGCGGTGTGAAGGAGGTTGCCACCAAGCTACAACCCGTCAACGGTTGTACAATAAGGGACTTACCAACAGTGTACTCCCTTTATGTAGCACGAGTTTGACGAATAAAATAGCATTTGTAAGGAAACTGAGAAACGGGGAGGAGAGCGTATGATGACGAGGGGTTTCCCTCGACTCTCGGTGACCCGTGAACTCCGTAATGGGAACAGGCGGTTTGGGAATGCCAGGTGTACCAATAGTTCGTAGGAGCCTACGAGGGACAAGTCTACGGAGTGGTAATACGATCTCAGCATCTTCCTGAGAAAGAGACGACTGGATAGCGTACACGCACACCAAAAAAGCCAGCCAGATCGTGAGGTAATGCGATCAGGTGCTTTCGCGACCGAAGTGCTACTGTACCTTACTTGCATCTGGGGGTAGCAGAAGCGAGCATGTGCTACGCATGCGTGGCGACGAGTACGCATGCTGAGCGAAGGTGTTGAGTGATGTAGAAGCAAGCTTGGCACTTGTGGCCACTTGCGGTTCGAGCTTCGAATAAAGCAGATATCGAATGATTCCGTCTTCGCAAGTCACCCCGCAATATTCTTTCTTTTCATTAGGCACTATGTGGTTACACGTTTTCCGAAAGTACGGCAGCTACGGGGGCGGCCAGCCTACCAACGGTGGCCCGCCACTCTAACGGCTACGGATGTTCAAGTCCTAACCCGAGATTCGTTCCTCGAAGTGTGAGCCTGTGTGTGTTTGTCACAGACCTGGATACGATAACTATCCGTTATTTCGCGTCTTACGGAATTCCGGAGAAGGTACGTTTGACGAGATGCACATCACTTCCGAGTCACACCTGAGACTCGGTCTGACGGAATTCCCTAACTGTGTTAAGTGTGGAACGATGTAGCGAAAGCCACTTAATTCTGACATCATATGCTGGTTATTCAATCTCGCCAATTACAGAGCACATCATCGTGTGGATCCTTCGTTTCACACGCGTTCAACCTTAATACCTCCTAATCTTCAACTCATACTTGGCGAACGTTGCACTTATGTCCGTAGAGCTAAAGATATTATTATCATTTCAATATTACGGTTGTTGATCTTTAGGAATCTCAGTCGTATATCGGAGGAATCACTTAACTGGATCCCCTCTCTACCTAATAGAGATTTTACACAAAACAATAACGAAAGTGGTTACCCCGTCATTTGGTTGAGAACGCCGAACACAAGTTTGAGCAGCCTACATATCGACAAAATTGCTAGTTATATCATTCTGCATCCTGTTAATGATGAATACGATCAATCGAATTGTAAAAATTGGAAGTCGCTGCTACAGTTTGTGCATGTAAGTCAACCAAGAGTGTTGTGCTACCGCAGACGTCCGAGCTCAGAAAAGCACGGAGAAGGCTCGTCTCTAAGCATCTAGAGTTTCCAAAAAGAAGCCCAAGAGGCTCAATCAGCTGCCGAAGGGGTCATATATGGGCCAGGAATCGCTGGTTCAGGATGAGAAGCAAATACCGCACCGCTACTCGAATAACGGCTTAGCAAAATAAGCACGCGTACTTTCTCTCGCGAATGAATTGAATCTATATTTGTCGACCCAACTGCAAGTAGATCTCAGAAGATTTTCAATCCGATTGACTTTGAAATTGAATACAAGACTTTTAGATACATTATCTACGAAACAGCGTACGATTTTAGTGAGAACTTGATCTGTGCTTTTTTCATTTGTATCAGATACCTTACAGTTTCATTATTAGTATAGAATGTTTAGCCATTGGCTTACCAGACCGCTCGATCATCAAGAAAAGCCTTTTGCAACTCAACCGTGCACTCCCCCATGAAGACACTTTCTCGGTCAGGGCAGTAGTCCCACAGAGTGACCTCGATGCTTCTATCCATTAGATCGTCACCGGGTACTCCAGAAAAATTGAGGGTTGCATTCCAAATTGGGTTCTGAGTAGGTTCAGCAACATCTGTCTTCAGCGAGCTCTGATCGCCACTAAAAAAATCGAGATGTCATTCTACACACAGATTGTCAACCAGAAGTGAATATTTGTCCAATGAAAAAATCTCGAGACAGTGTAATTTTTTTACCACAATTAATCTGAGATTGTGTAAAGAAACCCCGTAAATCAAACCTACCATGCTGGAACTAGACGAAGCTTTGCATATGCTTCAGGAGCAGTTCCGTACCCGGTGTCCTCGCGAGTGCATAATTCGTCTCCAGCCAGCACTGAGACTACAAGCTCTTTGCGTTCGGCCTCGTACCAGACCTGGATCTGAACTCGGCCTGTGACTTGTTTTTCTTTGGCGATTTGTTCCTATAAGAATGGAATGTAAACTATATAAAGTAACTTCAGTTATAGTAATCGGAGTCAGTACTTACGTCTGACAAGTATGGATCTATGAATTCAATTATACAAAGAAAACTAGTACTATAAGGTACGACAAATAATGTAAAGTATTGCAAGTAACGTATTTTATATTCTAATGGCAGGTTGAAACATTTTGGAATTTGGCAAAAATGACAATAGAAGCCTGGTTGTTTTCGTCATCTTATCCTTTTCATATTATCGTTCAACGGATAAATATCCAGTCAGCATAATTCGTTTTTTTTTTGGAACGTTATTTTTGATTATTTTGTACTGGCAATACAAGGTGAGTTGTTAGCTGAAATTTTGTTTTTTCTCTTGAGGTTGACTGAAGCTATATTTCATCTTCGTGAAGTTAAAGTTTCTAATGTAACGATCCAAGACAAAAATACGAAATTTCAAAACTTTGAAATTAATTTGTGAATATTGCGGCTAAAATTAGTATATTTTGCTTAGTTTATCGAATTTTTATAGTTTTCGTCAATTCAGCGTTTCAAAAATTCAAGCCCATAATTCTTTTGTATTTTGAAATATTATTTCATCATGAAATTGTTGTTTCAGAGAAATCTTATATTTTATATTTCACTGATTCTACAGTTTATTATAATAACTCTTAAACTCTTGCCGTACAAATTTTTTTAATCTGGTATTCTATATCACGTATGTATTATGTATTGGGAAAATGACGACTTGTCCAATAAAACATGCAAAAGCGATATAGAAGTATTACGGGGAACGTGATGCTATTCCACAGTACATAATTATGACGGTGATATTGAAAAGATTACTAAGGTGCCTACTTGTTTGACGCAATAAATAAGAAGAAATCAAGATTCATGTAATGGAATAAAATTAATACAGAAAGAAACTATTACATATTGATACATAATTTCGTTAACGTGTGTTTATAATATATATCGTACTTTACGTCACTATACAGTAATAAGTATGTAATATACATACTAGATATATAATTTATATATAATCTAATTTCCTACTTTTCTCTTTTTTTAATACAAAGGTATAGAGCTACAAAGGCGAAGAGTGTTTTTAGGTGGGTTCTTCTTCGGTTGAAAAAAAAAAATGACATGGTCATCTTTCATAGCGTATTGTTTTTCATCCTCTGGACGGGTGAAACGAATAACCACATTTTTATATATGTCTGTACAACAACCTCTATTCCTGATTGTTTCTAAAAAAAAAAAACAGAAAAATTTTAGATCTGAAAATGAAAACGCTTGTGAACAAATCAATGCACAATTCATCTAATAGATGTTCGAATGGAGTCCCGCAATCATAGTAATACGATTGTTTATTTATTTACATTTTTTTTTCTTATAACCGAAGAAGATTCATAGCCGAAGCAAAGCAATCGAAAAACAAAATCAGGCTTGGACTAGCCTTGCGACTGGTTTCAATAGATTACATATGACTTCATACGCGCAATAAATTTTTCATTGTGATATTATGTACGCCTGCAGTATATGTACAGATTAATCGCAATGTAAATGATGCAATTTACTGTGAATGCAAATTTATAACTTTTTTGAGAATAAAGTGCCACCAGTCAACGAAGTAGTCCAAATTTTTGAATGGGCTGGTGAAAGCCGCAACAAATAGGTTTGACTCCAGGGGCAGCTTATCGATCCCAAAGCAACAAGATTACTGATCACTTTTCCTAGTCAAATAGATTCAAGCTTCTTTAGTATCATGTTCTTTTTGTGGAGAAGGAAACAGGGGAGTAAGAGTGAAAATTTACAGTACCAAGTCTGTAGTGAGTATTTGGCCCGTAATGTCTTTACATTCATTAAAAGTTACATAAATTTTGTTTTAGAATTCACAAATTTTATATTGGAATTTATTTTATATCAAAATTGAATAGGGTTTCAGGGAACAGAATTCGTTTGTTTTACAAACACCTAGTTATGGAGTGGAGAACTAGAGTTGGGTTGAATAGTTCCTAAACATATTGGGCCATGAATTCCTCACCGTTCTGTAGAAAATGAGAGACAGGAAACAAATTCTCAATATTTTTTTCAATTCTAGGCTATGTTTCTACCGAAAATTGTTACGTCAGCAAAATATTAGAATGCTACGTAGGCAGAAATTAAATCTGACCACTTCTTTCCAAAATTTTAAATAGAGATAAATGCATAACCAGATCCAAGCATGCCCCTGCGTCCTAATACGTAAGTCTAATTTTCAAAGGCAAATAACTAGTTCGTGCCAGTTGGGTGAGAGTAGCGTATACTGAGCAATAACTTTTATACACTTACATTGTTTTGCATCTGCAATGTCATTTTTTAATTTTTTTTCAGTTCGTTTCGTTTCATTTCTCATCTTTATTTTTCTCTTGTTTAGAGAGACAGACAGAGAGGCAGAGAGATAGTAGGAGTAACAGTTCAATTTACGGAATATTTTAATATTTATTTAAGCATGTATTATTATATATTATATATGAGATTGAATTGAATCGAAGTGTAGTTAAATTGCACAATCAAAGTGAATTAATGTTGTAAGTTAAGTGAAAATTAGAGAAGACAAACGCGCACGAAAATGTGAAATTGAAAATTAAAATAAAGAAAAATACGAATCAATCCCTGAAATTGTCTTGTGACATTTATTCCCAACACTTATATTCAGTTACACTTTGATTGTTTTGCTTTTGTGTGAGTTTCAATTAAAAAAATTTTTTTTTCACTCTTCAACATATCTGATGGTTTTTTTGTTTCTGTCTTTCCTTTTGTTGGTTCTTCGCATTGATCCAATTATTATGTATACCGACATGCAATATTCGGTTTTTTACATTTACAATGTCAAGTTCGTAATCCTCCATCATATAAATTCACTATAACGATAATTTATCAGCTGACAGTGGTTTTTCAGAGCTCTTTTTACTTTTTTTTTTTTAATGATTCACGATTTTTTCAATTTTATTATTTTTCTTATTAGGTGAAACTTTGACTTCTATTGAGATCCGAAGTTTATTAGGACGGCTATGGCAATACGGCATTGGTTGAATGACCACCTCGTTGTATTTCACAAATCATACGAATGTAGGCATGCGGAAGAGTTGGTGCCAACGGGAAGAGTCTTATTTTCTTGTTATATATGAATTAAGCATAAAGTATGATGAAAAATAATCAGTTGATGATGAAATATGATCTGATACGAGCATCATATATTTTGTCGCTAGATAATGGGATTTCTTGATGGTTTGGATCCCAATAATTGTCAATCTTGATAGAACTGTATTATGCATTAATCATGCGTGACCACGAGTTTACGAGAAGTGAAAAAACTACCCATGGTAAGTAAAGTGAAGGGAATGAAAGACACAAACAAAAAAGTGATAAATATTGTAACCGATTGTATATGACCACAACACATATAAGGTTAACAGACGCTATAAATATATGTATATCTGAAAACGCGTTAAAGCATATTAAATATCCTCCACGCGCCTAATATTATACATATGATACATGTAACATACTAAATAAAGATAATCTATCTCCATGGTAAGATTAAGCTATGTGTACAAATTTTTTCATCCATTTCTTGGATTGTTTTACCTATAATATAAATATGTTGATGTATGTGTACAAGGTGAGTAAGTACAAACTCCGAGAATAGGAGGGGTTTTGTTAATCAATAGGCATCGCATATGACACAATCAGTTGCTTTGATAATAACGTAATCATACAAACGAGTAATACTAAATGATGTCAAATCTGTTGTTAAATATTACTCGTTTCAAATACCAACTGGTATCTCAAATAGTTCTGACTGAAGTTTTGTATCAAACGAGACGCCGTTCAGTTTGAATAGTTTTCTTAAAAGTTATGTACACCAGTATCGATACACATGTCAATTCAGGTATTTGATTGTTATACAACTCCATTACTGAACAATCTACATTTCACTTCATTATTAATATTGGCGTTGTAATCGGAGAGCTCAGAGCCAAAAGATTCTGGTTTGCCAATGGCTAGTATTTGAATGTGCGAACATCCTATGGTCAGTCAAACCACCGTCGGAGCCGGTGTTACAGGTCCGCTTTTGAACACTGTGTAAATTCAAGGGTGGGGAAACGATTTTCTCAAAGCGGAAATTTATGTACAGGTTATACAATATATACAATAAAATGTAAAATTATAGGAACGAGTTGGATGTACGTAAGAATAGGGGTGATTTGTCAGGCTCCAAAAAAAAAAGTGAATCTGATTTCTGAAATCGAAAAATTTTTTACAAGTAGTTTAATAAATATGAAGTACAAAATGAAAGAAAATAGTTAATCAACTATTTGATAGAACAAGGTTTGGCAATCATTGCGAAAAAGTGAAAATATCGAAAGTGTGATCGGCGCGGCGAGGATGCTTGCTCTTCTTTCGTTTTCAGGTTGAATATTTTCATTGAAGGAGAATAACTTCAGGCGAGAAAAAAATTGCTAATTCTCATGATTCTTTTTGTAAGAGGAAGACTTCTTCAACATTATTCAACATATTATAAGTTTTGGCTGTTACATCATGTTTTTCATTTCAAATTTTTTCAAATAACGGAGATATGGTACGGTGTTTCGTCTGGGTCGTAGTGAATGTCGACAGACACGTGTGACACTTAGCAACGGCTGGATGAATTGCAACCAAACAAAAATTTAATTTTGATAACACTTAATTGTAGAATATAAACCTGCTGAATGTAAAAAATACAGAAAACTAATGACATGGTACGCTTTGAAATGATAGCATGGAATTGTTTAACAAAAAATGGACATATTTTGCTATAAAAGCATACTTTTTTGAATTCAAAGTAGTGTATATATGACAGTTCTGGACCACACAATGGCGCGCTCCCCCCTAGCTCCCATCGAGCTCCCCCGTAGCCCCCAAGCTCCCCCGTAGCCCCCCCCCCCCCCCCCGTGTTGACCATTTTCGCGGTTTGCCGCAAGATGGCTATTTTCATACGATTTGGCACACACACACACACGCACACACACACACACACACACACACACAATGATTCCTGTCGAGACTTGTTTGGCGCCGGAAAGCCGCACATAAATCGGATAGGGTAAAAACCCGCTAGATCTATTGAAAAAATTCCAGCAAATTGCTCTTTGAGATGGTGCCGGCAATGAACTTTGCTGGTGGTTATGCACTTGAATCAATCTGGGGCAGTGGGAGTGGTCCCATAAAAATTCCTTGCACAATATGCGTGTCGAGACTTGTCCAATGGAAAATTGTAGTGGGGGTGGGTGGTATATAAAGCGTAAGTCTATCGTGATCGCCACTCTGTTCTCATCGTATTCTCATTGTGAACTGTTCTCGCTTGTGAAATAATCTCGAAACGCGATGGATCTAGCAAAAGTTAACCACGTCAGCCGCCTGGAGAATCTGCCAACCAAGAAGATGTCGGAACTCGAAATTGGAGGAGTGTATGACGTCATCGGGTTACAACTGTTGAAAACAAAATTCGGGGTACGTGTTCTGGCGACGATCGATGGAAAATACAACGTCTTCTTACCACCGAAAATCTTAAGAGTTCTACAAGAAGATTCCAGTCAGCTGACTAAAATGTGTAGCATGGCCAGGGAAAATCGTCTGCAAATGAAATACCTTGGTGGAGAATTCAACAAGTTTGAATTTTCATGCAGTTATGTGCCATAAATGAACTATGCGACCCCCTCTACTTCCGCAAAATTCGTCCACGAGGGGATCAAAGCGGGTGTGCTGGAGATGGAATAGTCAGTCTTCCACATACCATCCGTCAGTATATAATCGAGCGCAACATTCCCACTCCTCAACATGGCGATGATCCTAGACGTGCAATGTTTTATCGGTCATAACATGAAGTTTGTACCCAAGGAAGTTGCAGTCATCAATGTAAACGGGTCGGGTCTGGATTACATCATTTTCAAGCCGCACTATGATTGGGCAAGCTTACCACTTGAATGTAGAGCTACCAATGTATGTTTGACACACAATCACCTCGGAATATCATGGAATGCGGGCAACAAATCTCACGAGGATGTAACGAAGATTGTGAGAAAGATGGTTGGAAATGCGTGTTACGTATACGTCAAAGGGGCGGAGAAGGAAGTATGGCTGACGGAGATCGTCGATGGTACAACGAGGGTTATTAATATGAAAAATTTGCATATCATACCCCCTGCAATGGAAAATTGAGGTACATGGAAGTGGCACCGTGGCATGACGTGAACCATGGATACTCTCCAGCGAACAACCTCCAGCAAGCAGCAGCGCCAAGCTCAATTTCGTATGATGACAACTCTGAATACATCCCGGCATACAACTGCGCCTTTGAAAATGTGCAGCGACTAAGGAGTTGGTATTCGAAGGAGTGTACCAGCTCCCTCGAGAAATCCTTCCGTCTATACGAAGAATTGGACGGTTTAAGGGCAATGATGTCCAAGGATATAGCTTTTTTACCAAAAGAGTTTATCCGCACGTTCGCATCACACTCCATCAATGATGCGTGGGATAAACTACCAGAGAATACGAAAATGGACTACGTCATCACAAGTTTCCGCAGATGTAGCATACATTACACACCAAGACCCGATGGCGATATGGTGGATGGACCGAATCCTCTAATTAAAGACTGTCTAGGTTGCAATCGTGTGTATAGATAACATGGACAATATTCACTAAAATAACAACAGAATTTATTACAATATATACAATTATATTCGGGTTTATATGTAGAATATTCAATAGAATTAATCCCAATTATATCATAGCTTATACACAGAATTAAAAAAATTTACTATTCGATAAAATTATAATATAGAAATAGGATACATTACAAATATATATCTTTATAACTTTTACCCATTCTCGTCATACAAAATGAAATGCTATGAATTTTCACTCGGGAAAAATATATAATCAATAATTGTGAATTTAGCGTGGTTTATTCCTCAAAATAATCCATTAAATCATTATCGTTATCCTGTTCGCTAACATTATCATCATCATCATCATCATTGCTATTTTCGACATCCATAATTATTACGATAGTTTCATTCGCCCATTTTTCTACGATTATTTCCATACATATATCACCGTAATTTATTTAATGTTGGCTGTTTGGTCTCACTCGAGCAGCTCGCGCATCCTCAACGAGATCCCGAAGCTCCGCCAACGAGAACTTGCGTGTTGCTTCGGAAAAGCCTATAATTATCTCTTCCTTAGCCTCCTCATCCTCGCCCCAATCAATGATTGACCACTCATCGTCATCATCACTTGAATGAGATGGCATTTTTTCTTTCTAAAATTGATTCGCGATGAAAAATCTGTGAAAAGAGCAAGCCGAAATAGAAAAGTTGATGCTGCTGCACTCATCATTTATATGCATGATAAATCTTTAATTCAAAAAAGTGTCCACCTATTCAAAATGAGTGACATGGAGAAGGTGTGGAAGTTACTAGAATTTTATTTTAATGTAGTGATACACACCAATCCTCGTCCGAATAATAACCATCATCGTCAGCTCTATCGATGTTTCCCAGCATTTGATGGATTTGATCAATGTCATACAGAAGCAAACCGAATCTGATGCGTACGTCTTCGCAACCGTCAAAATCATTATCAAACTCAATGCCCACTTCCCGTACATTCACCTCCACCCACTCGTCATCACCATCCCCGCTATTCCAAACACCCTCCACCTCCGCTTCCTCCTCCTCCGGCTCCTCCTCCTCATCCTCCACATCACTCGATGATGATGATGATTCTAGATGATGCTCGCCAGCCAAATTATGTTCAAACTCGCGATCATCATCACCAACACTATCGTTAATACATCGCTCGGGGACGATAATTAGCGTATCAGCATCACTATCAGTCAATTCATCCTCATCATCCTCCTCATCATAAGTCGCCCCTCTGCACACCCGCTTATATGTCGGCGATCGTGGTGGTGAATGGGGTGGGGAGTCTGATGACCCTCTTTTTCATCCTTCCATATTTTTTCGATATGATTCTAAAATTTTTCCAGAATTTTTATGGATATGATGATACGGAATACAGAAAAGTTGAAACAAATCGAAAAACTGTGTTAACATACTAATCAAATGCGATAATCATTACGGAATTCAAATCAACATTCACAGTATCGTAAGAGGATCAGCGAAGCACCATATACATATACATATATGTGTATTCTGTAAAGTACTCACAAAAAATATAAACTCGTTGAAGTCTTAAGATTTTTCAAATGAACGCCGTTTTCTTTTTTTTTTTTTCACAACTTACTCAAAAACGCTTGTTTTCACACGAAGGATTTTTAAAGTTACCAGAGAAGTTTCAAACCGCTGTTCGATTTTATACTAAAGGATTCGCACCCACCCTCCACCGGGCAAAAACCAGCCGGCCAATCATTCGTAGAGCATGCACCACGTGACATACAGACAAAAGAGTGACGCAGGGGAGGCAGTATAAGCTGGGAGAAAATTTTTTTCTCGTTGCATACCCCACGCTGATATGGTTGGGGATGTGCAGGCTCGGACTTGTTTGCTATAAAGAGTCGTAAAACCCAAAACTGTGTGTACACATACCAGCCGGTCAAGAGCGGGCAAGACAAGATTTTTCTCACACCAAACACTGTTCGCTACCTGCTTTTCGTGGACCGATTTTTCCCACCACATGTCCCACGCTGATTAACGACTCATAAAACCCGAAAATTGCATGTGCACATACCATCCGGTCGAGGGTTGGAAAGACAAGATTTTTCTCATGCCAAACACTGCGTACTACCAGCTTTTCGTTTGCCGATTTTTTTCTCGTTGCATACCCCACGCTAATATGGTTGGAGATGTGCAGGCTCGGACTTGTTCGCTATAAAGAGTTGTGAAACCCAAAACTGTGTGTACACATACCAGCCGGTCAAGAGCGGGCAAGACAAGATTTTTCTCACACCAAACACTGTTCGCTACCTGCTTTTCGTTGACTGATTTATCCTATATAAGCTCGACGCATCCGATGCAGACTCATCAGTCTTACACGCTACATGCAAGTCAAAAGTTATACAAAGTTCAGCTTATATCAACGTCAAAGTCATGGTACTCAAAGCGTATATGAGACTTGCAAAGCAGATGGAGGGGACGTACAATTTGCTAAGGGAGCAACCTCCCGGAGAAGAAAATGACGCTATCACCAATCATTGCACTGATATTGGAATTGCGCATAAACAAGTTCTGCGCGATATTTCCATGCAACGAGGAACAACACTTGGTGCGAAAATACGGATCCAACCTACGATCACACTCCTACAATCTTGGGTGACGAAGATCAGGAAGTTGCAGCAGCGCACGGTAGTGACGGGTGGAAATATCGGTACTCCTGCGGGTGTAGAGTGGGGCGACATGGATAGTGCTTTTGCCAGCCGAATCAGAACAGGGGTTGTCACAATTCTCCGTCACGAAAATTTTGACGCCTTCCTGGACTATGTGCAGCGCGTCGTCACCGAGAAGCTGGAGCTGGTACTGCGCGAGGAGGGAAATGTGGAGGTTAACCTTATATTATCGTGCAAATTCGAGAATGCCAAGCGCGAAGAGATCTTCACCAAAGTTAAGAGCTTTAACACCTCCAACGTTACGATTCTTCTGCCATTGAGCGATATAAATGGCTGGTTTACACGTGCACGGGGTGATCTGTCATCAAAGGTGAAAGATTTCAAGCAACGCGATTCCGGCTAGAGTATGATTGAGATCCTCAACATCGCTGTAAATATCAACCGCTATCAGCCTCTCGCTGCGGGGGCTCCAACATTCATCGAGCTGCCCCAAGACATTCAACATAAAAAGGCTGTGATCAACGTACGGAACGAGGACGCAAGATGCCTTCTCTGGTCCGTTACAGCAGCCCTCCACCCGGTCAACACCCACACCGATAGGACTCGAAACTATCGTCGCTATATTTCTGAGTTGGACTGTACAGGTATTAAATTTCCTGCTACTCTACATGATGTGAAGAAGCTTGAGAGATTGAATAATGTGCGAATCAACGTATATGGGATAGAATCTCAAACTTTTTCGCATGATGCAAAATCAAATAAAAGCGTCATTGTGCTAATTTATTTGAGTAAAAATTTGCATAGCGTGAACATTGACACGATCCATCTTCCAATGGTTGAGAGTAATCCGGGAGACGATGTGACTGGTGAGTTTGCACCGAGATTCCACTTTGCTTGGATTAAAAATCTCTCCCGATTGGTGAGCGAACAATCATGATGGTCAACTGTTTTTATGTGACAGATGTTTGTGCCACTTCAGCGTGAAACACGCCTACGACAATCATCGACAAGATTGTATTATGCTAAATAAAGTACGCATGGAATTTCCCAAGTGTAAAGATTGAGTATTTTCCAATTTTCAAAACAAAGGCACCGTTCCGTTTGTCGTATACGCCGATCTCAAATGCATATTGATCCTCAAACCTGTAGATGAATTTGAAACTCGTAAGACTTGTGTTATTCAAAACCATGTCCCGCACAGTGTGGGGTACTACGTACATTGCACGTACGATGAGACATTATCGGAGTTCCACGGTAAACGCGGTTTCGATTGCATACATTGGTTTATGAAACAGCTTAAAGATTTATCAATTCAAGTGGAGTCACGCATAAAAAACATAATTCCGATGAAGGCTCTTACCCAAGTGCAACGCGATCGTCACATGGGCGCAAAGAATTGTTATATTTGTAAAAAACTGTTTACCCCTTAGGAAAAAAGTGTTACGATCACTGTCACTTCACGGGTAAATATCGTGATCCTGCTCATAATCGGTGTCATTTGAATTTCAGAGAGTCGCACACAATTCCAATAATTTTTTACAATGTGTCCGGTTACGATTCTCACTTTTTAATAAAATCCCTAGCGTCAATTTTTCCCGGTAAAATTACACTGCTACCCATAAATAAGGAAAAATATATATCCTTCACGAAACGCGTCGATGGAACAATGATACACTTGAGATTCATCGATTCGTTTCGATTGATGGCTAGCAGCATCGATAAACTTTCCACATACTTGACCGATACCGATGAACGCATAACACGTAAATTTTATAATAACCCGACTCAGTCCAGTTTGATGACCCGCAAAGGCGTAGTTCCCTATGAATACGTCGATTGTTGGAGGAAACTCGATGAAACGCGATTACCTGCAAAGGCGCATTTCTACTCTCATCTCACCAGTTCAAATATCAGGGACACCGATTACGAGCACGAGAAAACTGTTTGGGTGGAATTCCATTTAGAGTCATTGGGGGGCTATTCAGATTTATATTTAAAGACCGATGTGCTTTTGCTTGCCGATATTTTCGAAAATTTCCGCGCTAGCTGCTTCAAAACATACGATTTAGATACGTTGCACTACTACACTGCACCGGGACTTGCTTTTGACGCGATGCTCAAGCATACTAATGTAAATTTGCAACTTTCAGACAACCCTGTAATGGTGTTATTCATTGAAAGAGCCATTCCAGACGGCGTGGCACAATGTTCTAATCGACACGCTCGGGTCAATAATAAATTCATGGGAAAAGATTTTGATCCTAGTAACGTGAAATCATATCTCACGTATTTTGACGTGAATAATCTGTACGGTGCGGCCATGAGCGTGCATTTACCAATCGGCTCGTTCGAGTGGGAGTATCAGCACATCGATATAACAAGTCATCCGGACGATTCGCCGATCGGTTACTTTCTGGAGGTAGATTTGGACTACCCTGTAGAACATCACGAGGATCACAAAGACTTGCCTCTTTGTTCTGAACATTTTACTTCTCCAGGTAGTAAAAATGCCTAACTCATGACTACCCTTCACCCCAAAACAAAGTATATATTGCACTATAGAAATTTGAAACAGTGTTTGAGTTCACGATTCAAATTAACGAAAGTGCATAGAATTTTGAAGTTTGCACAATCTCCATGGCTCGAGCCGTACATCACTCTCAACACAGACATGCGTAAGCGGTCTAGGAATGAATTTCAGAGAAACTTTGAGAAACTAATGAACAACGCTGTGTTCGGCAAGACTATGGAGAATGTACGGAATCATGAAGATGTTAAATCAGTCACAAAATGGGAGGGAAGAGGTGGTGCGAGAACGCTCATTGCCCGAGCATACTTTCACAGCTGCACCGTATTTGGCACTGATATGGTTATCATTGGAATGAATCGTGTTAAAGTTCACTCCGCCAAACCTATTTACGTCGGCGCATAAATTCTACATCTGTCAAATATCTTTCTTTACGATTCCCACTATAATTATATTCAAACCAACTTTTTGAACAAAGAAGCTAGATTGATGTATACCGACACAGACAGCGTTATTTATCAATTCAGTGTGCCTAATATCTACGATATCATCAAACGTGGTGTAGATACAATGTTTGATAGCTCTGAGTATCCGTCCGACAATGTGTATGGTATTCCCCTTGAAAACAAGAAACTACTAGGGCTAATGAAGGATAAAAATAACGGTCAAATTGTGACAGAGTTTGTGGGACTGCAAGCAAAGCTGTACACATTCACTACGATGGGTGATGATGGGAAAAAATATGACAGTGGCGTAAAAGTGAGTAAGCGTGCCAAGTGTGTAAAAAATTCATCAATAAATAGCATCATGTTTGATGATTATAAGCGCTGTCTGATGGCTTACCAAGAGTTTACTCTCCCACAGTATTTAATACGCAGTAAAAAACACGAAGTATGCACGATCGTACAAAAAAAATTGGCTCTGAGTTGGCAAGATGACAAACGGCAATTGATACCTAGGTAGGCCTACACGGTACCTTGGGGGTTTGTCCCAGCCCCCCAATATCTATGGGATAAGCTGTAGACGTAAAATTGATGTGAATATTTGATGTTTGACGCCTCGGACGATCCACCAGCGGGCGGAAACGTTTCACCATCAATACGATATTTAATGGATTCAAAAAATTGAATTCACATACTTGACAATTATTCCGTCATTATTAATAATATATCGAGCAATTATCGATATTTATTCGTTTATCACGAAAAAAGTTTTTAGAATATGAAAAATTTTTTTCGGAAAACGGCAAAAAGTTTTCAGAAAATAATAAAAACGTATTCTGATGTTACGTCCTCCAGACTTCATATTCCTTTCCCACGCTCTTAGTTACCTTACGCTCCGTAGTCTACCCTTATCGTTCGCGAGTCAGCAGGTTCTCCTGTAACTCGCGGCTAGCTTGCCTGCTACATCCGGCAAAACCAGGCAGATCCATCCCAGCGCTCAAGCAAGACACCTATCCCTCTAAACCAAGACTATACCTTCTTTTCCCTTCACCGACTCCGTTGCATTGACCACTAATAAACAACCATATACTTTAAATCGTTTACCTTCCCTTAATACCGATCCCTTTCTATTCCATTCACTTCCTGCATTGGGAGTAGTAGCACGCGAGTGCATAGTCGACGTAAACGGTACCTACAATAGCCAAATAACACCTTGGCTGGGCGTGGAGTAAGCTCCGATTACCGCTCATCGGAGCCTACGCAATCTACCCCGTAACATTTTGGTGGCAGCAGTTTTGCCCGTCGACCTACTCGTCAGTGCAGTGCTGCATGTTTTCTAAGAAAGTGTTCAGTGCTCAAAATTTCTAACGCCGTACTAATCAGTGATAGCCGTGTTACGAACGAACTCTGGGACACAAAGTACTGTGACAGGCACGCAGAACCTATTCAACTCGCCACGGATACAGGCTCTGCAAAGAGTCCCCAATTTCAATAACTCCGTCACATTTTGGTACTATTGAAATTCATCGATAGATATGACGTCGAATAACTGTGTAGCGAGTGGAAATTCAGTGCGATAGCCAAGTTAAGCCGCACACCGCATCTGAACACATCACCTTTCGAACCGACAAATATCGAATGGACCCTTCCCGCTCATTCGGACTCCTGCAACCCTGTTAAGACGAGAATCTGGACCCGAAAGTGGCATCGCCCTAAGACCTGGATTACCACACTTATTTATCAACACGCCACGGAGTACCTCATCTACACCCTCCTTGTGCCGACGCATGACGTGTATCGCCTCTTCAAGTTTCACCTGCGTCCAGCTGCCTACAACCATGCTGTACTCTGTTTTTGCGTTCACCTTCGCCCTGTAAGTCTATTCTAAGTCTTAGTGCTAAGTTGATATTTTTATTCCTGTACTTGCAATACCCTGCTTAAATCAACATGGCACCAACTAACGAAACCGGTTCAAATTTTTGGTCAGTAAAAGATGTCTTGCCGACAATTCCCCCTTTCGACGGCCACAACATGCCCTTTGACTCATTTGTAGAACAATTACGTCACGTAGAGACTCTTATAAAAGCTTCGGATAAAATGACTTTCGCCAAATTTGCGCAATCAAAGGTTACAGGCCCCGCTTCTCAATATTTAATAGGCATTAACTGTAATGACGTCGAGGACCTCATAACTGCCCTTAGCCGAGCATACCGCCCGGATATCCCCATACGCCAGTTATCCGCTCAATTAGATAGAATTACACAACAACCATATGAGCGCATCATAGATTACTCGTGCAGAATAAGAGCAATATCAAAAGAAATAAGCACAGCGATCATAGCCAAACACCCACCAGACTTAGCAACGCTGCTACTGAACGATCTAAAGAAGGATACCTCTAGATCGTTTATTAGAGGGCTTCGGCCAGAATTGGAGTGGAGAATCGCTACTATCAGACCATTCCCAACCTTCGAAACTGCTGTTAGCATCGCCGAAGGTGAAGAAGCCGAGCTAATTAACCGTCAGATGCAATTCTCTGCATATTATTTTACCCCCTCTACACCCATGTGTCTGCCGTTACCCCCCCATACTGCTCCTCCGTCTCAGGTGCCCACCGCGGCCTCCTCTATCCCCCCCCTGATGTCATTGCCCACACGTGGTTACGTTTATCAACCAGCGCCTCGTACCGAACCCGGAACCTACGCCCAAGCGCTCCATCCGAACACCAGTTCTGCTGACCACGTTAATGCTCTGCCCAGCACTTGTCAATTTTGTAATCACCAGGGTCACTTCATCACGGAATGTCACCGTTTGCAAAGTAAAAGATATTGTACCAAATGTCGCAGAATGGGCCACTTCCACAATGAATGCAACATAAACCAAGAACTGCACTGCGACAATTGTAATCGCAGAGGCCACACAGTAGACCGATGTAGATCCTTTCCGCGTAATAACCAAGGCAATGCAGGCTCAAATCAACATTTAAACGGGAACATCGCCCGCGGGGAGAACGCGCCCGCGAGCAATGCAAACAACTAGCGTTCCGATCTTCAAGTCATATCCTCATAACAGCTTCAGCTGACCCTCCACTAATTTCGATCGACACCCCCGAGCTAATGAAAATATCTACATTTATTATTGACACCGGTGCAGACGTCAACTTGGTGAAAGAAAGTTCCGTTAGGCCCCTCGTACGACGAACAACCGACGAACGTTTGACGCTGACTGGTATAACAGACAAAAAGACGCAAACTATCGCAAAAACGGAAATACGTTTTAATAATAAATCCCATACCTTCCACTTGGTCCCTGACTCGTTTCCGATTCCGCACGACGGCATCTTAGGCCAGCCCTTCTTATGAAAAGAAAAAGCAACTATTTCTTTCAACTCAAACTCGGTGATGCTTGGATCCTCATTGCCAATCCACTTCAGTAAATTCGATAAACCCTCGTCCGCGCCCGAAAAAACGCGCGTAATTACAATACAGGCCCGTACCGTGAAAGCCATCCCACTAATAGTTGCAAACCCAGACACTAAAGTAGGTTACCTTAAGGGATCGTCTCAGTGTGAAATTTTCGAAAAATTGTTTTTTTTTTTGCATTATCGTATTGTATGCACTGTTCTAAACATTCTCTCAAATTTTTAAATCGAAATTCAAATTATTACGGTCGCTACAGCGTTTCTTGTAGAAAGGGAACGGATTTTCTACCTGCGCGAGTACTAAGGTGCTTAGGTTCTATAACCTTGCAGAATAAACTGTCCAAGCATTTCAGTTCATTTTTGACATCCACCACGGATAGACGTACGAGAGAAACCCCCAAGAAAAAAATCGAGACCTGGCATCGCCGATTGATCGTAAGTAAACGATTTATATAAACTTTTCCAACTTCAATCTTTAAACGCGTTTTTCTCAGAATGGTGTTTTTCAAAACGGTTTCCACTCTCAAAGGAAGAGTTTTAAAGATGTCTAGTTCCAATTTCAGGAGGATATTCAAAACGTCATTCTTTATCGCGCTATGGAAGCTTTTTTTTTTTTTTGAAAACTTCCTATTTTTTTTACGAAAAACTGTCGAAAAAAAGGGCCACATTCGACACTTTTTGTTCAAACCGCCGCCATTTTGTCAAATTTGAAAAAAAAAAAAATCCCTCCATAACGCGATAGCGACTTTCCTACAGATCAATAATCTTTTTGAAATTTTTTTTTCAAATCAAAATTGCGGCCGTCATCGTGGAAACCGTGCAGCACCTTTTTTTTCACGTGAAATTACAACAATTTATACAACAATGATGCACTCAATAGATAAACTTTAAAAAAATCATTTTGTATTCTTCATAAACGTATTTATTTATGAAAAAGAAAACCGGACCGATTAGTTTATTTGAACATTAAAAAAAAAATTCGCGAAAATCAGTGATTTTTCGGAGGGTCACACTGAGACGATCCCTTAAACGCATCGATTTAGGCAACAATGTTCTATGTGGTGAAGCGTTAGTTGAAAACCAGAACGGCATCGCTTACTCGTACGCGTTCAATTGTAACGAATCTGCCGTAGAGATAAGTCCCCCAACAGTAACCCTAGACGAGTTCGACGAGCCACTGAGTACAGTCATGCCCAACGCTACGCCCACTGCATCGAGTAACCACCACAGCGATGCCCGCGCCAAAACCCTCGTTTCGCACCCAGGCCCTCTCCTCAGCAACTCATTAATTCTTTCTGCCGCCAAGCGTACATCGCGACCGACTAATAATCCCCCCTCCTGCCCCATCCAGTCCACTGACCTCGCGCAACTGCAATCCGATCCTCCTATCCCTGACGACAGTACACCCTGTCCCAGTGCCGCAACAGTGCTCTTGACTGACAGTAGGTCAGAAAGATTGGACGTCCTAAAGAGCAGCTTACATCTTGATCATTTGAATGAGACCGAAAAACAATCTATATTTAACCTCGTAACAGAATTTAACCATCTCTTTTATCTCCCAGGTGATAAATTAGGCCACACCAATTTATCTCATCACACTATCCCCACGACGGACAATACGCCTATTCATACTAAACAATACCGTTTTCTCAAAATTTACAAAGACGAAATCGAATCCCAAGTTGATAAACTACTCAAACAAAATCTTATTAAACATTCCTCATCTCCGTACAATTCCCCGGTGTGGATCGTTCCAAAAAAACCGGATAGTGACGGCAATAAACGATGGCGTATGGTAATCGACTACAGAAAACTTAACGAAAAAACAGTCGGCGACGCATACCCCATGCCCGATATCACGGAAATCCTTGACCAGCTTGGCTCAGCTAAATACTTTTCCACATTCGACCTCGCTTCCGGGTTCCACCAAATTCCCATGCATCCGGATCACAGCACGAAAACTGCATTTTCGACACCTGGAGGCCATTATGAATTTTCTCGTATGCCCTTCGGACTAAAGAACGCCCCCGCCACGTTTCAAAGGCTCATGGACCAAGTCCTTCTAGGCCTACAAGGCAACGAGATATTCGTATATTTAGATGACATGGTTATTTACGCTCGAAACTTGCAAGAACATGAAATTAAATTTCGGAAACTAATGAAGCGACTAACCGCTGCTGGTTTAACTCTACAGCCAGACAAGTGCGAATTCTTGCGCAGGGAAGTCGTTTACCTCGGACACCTCATAACTGAGTCAGGAGTAAAACCTGACCCTGGTAAATTAATAGCTGTAAAAGAGTATCCTGTCCCCAAAAGTCCCAAAAATGTTAGACAGTTCCTTGGCCTTTTAGGTTATTACCGAAGATTTGTTCCAAATTTTGGAAAAATTGCAAAATGCCTTAACAATTTAACGAAAAAGGATACCCCTTTCATCTGGACGTCCGAACATCAGTCTGCCTTTGAAACCTTACGCGATTGTTTATGCAAAGAACCAATTCTACAACACCCGGACTTCAACAAACCATTCACGCTCACTACAGACGCGTCAAAATTCGCGATAGGTGCAGTTCTCAGTCAAGATAAAGACGGTGCCGACCTACCGGTAGCATACGCATCCCGAGCCCTCAAGCCCGCTGAACTAAACTACTCGGTACACGATAAAGAATTCTTAGCCGCCTACTGGAGTATGAATCACTTCCGCCCCTACATCTATGGTCAGAAGTTCACCTTAATAACAGACCACGAGCCACTCAAATGGGTAAAAAGCGTCAAGAAGCCTAATTCCCGTTTATTACGATGGAGCTTAGAACTGGCAGAGTACGACTTCGATATGAAACACAAGTCCGGAAAATCTAATACCAACGCTGATGCTCTGTCCAGGAACGCACCGGCCGACACCGCTCAAATTCTTCCCATAGATGCAAAACGCCCCCGTCCAACGACTGAAGCCTCTAGCGATAAACCAAAAAAACGCACTAAAAAGACCCATCAGTACCCCAGACGCCCTCGACAGACCACAGACGAGTCCACCAACCCAGCTCCGCTGAAACACCCTAAAATCTCACAACCCTGTAAGATGATACACTCCTCTGATTCCTCTGATTTCTCCGACGATGAGTTCAGCGATAAAGAAACTCCGTTGCTCAAATCCCCCCTCGTTACCCCGGCACCGATCCCAGTACATCGGCAACCTGAACGCCATCGCGAAACAAATTCTTCAACAAATCCTGGGCCTCATAAAAGACCATACCTGAGCTATTTTTCAGATTCTTCCGTTAGCTCGGATGACTTACAGACCCCAGAAACTGAATCAGGAACCGATGACTTTTGTCCAGCTATCGATTTACCGGGCCCTTCTTATAGCGATTTCCTCATAGAAAGCGAAACTTTTCCTCTCATGCGTAATAGACGTATCAAAGAAATAAAAGCTGACCTATTACAGCAAAAGGATAACTAGGCTCATTGCATATCGGCTGACTGCCAAATGTCAAAAGGAATCGCTTCAGAACTGACAGAACGTAAATTCATAAACCGCGAACAACTTAGAGAATTCGACCCGACTGTGACTGACGTTATTTCTGTGGTACATGGAAACCGGAAAATTTATAACCTAGTTACAAAGTCCAAATACAGTGACAAACCTTTGCCCCACGTTTTTTTTGACACCTTGGTTAACTTTAGGAAAACCTTGCAAGAAGATGGCGTAACATCCGTCTCGATACCATTGATAGGTTGCGGACTCGACAAATTAGAATGGAGCGCGGTACGCAGAATGATCCATTACGTTTTTAAAAATTCGAAAATAAGAATCACCGTTTGCCGCCTCGACTCTCCGCCTCCTGCCACCGCGCGCCCCTGCATTACACCCCCACCCGTTCATACTAACCTCCCTGACCCTGTCCCTTCCACATCTGGATTACCCCCCCGCCGCCATCACCGAAAGGAATCGGAACGTCCGACTAAACCTGCAGCACCTCGTCCGATTCCACCTCCACCCCCACCCACTGACGTCATCATGCCCCCCCCTGTCGGGCCTCCGCGTTCCGCTAGGAGATACCCCCCCGCTTCTTCCAGGCCGACGAACCCTTCCTTACACTCCTGTTCCCCTCCCCCCTCGCCCCTCCCGCCCACCTCTGATAACGACGACAGTTCCGACTTGCTCACGGACGCTGAATACTATACGTGCACTCAACAATTCGACTCCCATATGGAAATTACTGACCATAACCATGACAGTGCTCTCAACACTAACGATGATCAAATTAATGACCCTCACGGTTTCGCATATTTTATTGACAACTTGGACGACATACCAGTATCGGACAATGTCAAAGATACCAATGATGGACTTTTGATGCTCAAAACCAACTATGCGCACTTCATATTGACAGACTGCGCTTGGATCAAGGGTATACCAGCCCAACTTGCCGGCGAGAATATCGTTGACCCAAAAATAGTAATGATACCTCGTCCGCGAAAATTTGATATCATTGAATCTAAGCACAATAGTCGACGTATTTTCACCCTAGTATTGAAAACAAAAAGCTCGGATAAAAGCAACCTATACGATATCTTCAAGCTATTGTCAAAACTGAAAACGGCTTTAGCCGATTCAAACCTAAAGTCTCTTGCCCTCCCGATAACCGATGACAGTTTAGACGCTCTCGATCCTCGCGTTATCCGAAAACTCTATCCTATATTTTCGCAGACTTAGGAATTCAAATCATGCTTTGTCGAAACACGACTGTCATCCCAGACGAATGTTTACGAAAAGAAATAATCAGAGAATGCCACGAATCGTTAGTCGGCGGTCATCAAGGTGTCACTAAAATATATAACCGCATTAGACAAAAGTATTTTTGGCCCCGTATGAAATAACAAATCCAAGATTCCATAAGAACTTGCGAGAGTTGCCAAAGAAAAAAATTGGTCAGAGTAAAAACCAAATTGCCAATGATGATAACGGACACGCCTGCCGATGCATTCGACAAAGTGGCATTAGATATTGTTGGACCTCTACCCCTTACTAAATCAAACAACAAATATTTCTTGACGATACAATGCAATTTGACAAAATTCCTGGACGCCATTCCTTTACCTGATGCCACCGCCAAAACTATAGGCGCAGCATTCGCAAAAGAATACATTACACGTTACGGTGCTCCTCGAGCAATACTTACAGACCAAGGACAGAATTTTATGAGCACAGTCATCAAACAACTTTGTAAACTTTTCAAAATTAAGCAAATACGAACCACAGCTCACCGCCCACAGTCGAACGGATCTCTAGAACGCAGTCACCTTGTTCTCACTGAGCACATCAAACACTACACGGATGCTGGTAAAGACTGGGACGATTACATCCGCTTTGCAATTTTTTGTTATAACACCGCAAAGCACGAAGGTACTAACTTCACCCCCCATCAACTAATTTTTGGCTCTCAAGCCAGACTCCCAACAGACGTGAACCCTGCCAGCGCGTATACTCGTTCCTACGATTCCTTCCTTCAAGATTTAATCGCTAATCTATCCAGCATACGAAAACACGCCGCGTCCAATCTACAACAAGCAAAGCATCGTTCCAAGACGTATTACGACCGTAACGTCAACAGCCAAACTTTCGAAGCAGGCCAAACGGTCTATCTACTAAATGAAACCCCATCCAAATTCGACGACCATTATAAAGGAGTGTATACGATTAAGCGTATAATTAACAATATCAACGCTGAAATTTGGATTACCCCCCGAAAAACTAAAATCGTTCATTTCAATAAATTGAAATTGGCACAAGAAGAAAGCAATTAAAATAAAAAAAAAAAATCAACAGCCATATGCTACCAAATTGCCTGCGATCGCGTTACATTACGTCTCATACTCTTGCATATCGTTGCAGGTGCAGTGCTCTCGACAGCAAGACAGACGATTCGACTAACGTCGCGATTAAGCAACTGAATCAGAACCCGGGAATCTTCTTCGAACAATTGCAAGACCTACGTACATATAACAAAGAATGGACTTTGCTGAACTACATAGACCTCCAATATCTATTCGACCGACTTGACCAAACATCAGAATTCTTAACCATAATAGAAGGTAAATGCTCTGTCGCCAAAAACTACTGTTACACCGGTGACCATATTCAAATGTTGGCTGATAGAATAAAAACCATGAAACTATACCAAAATCGAATAGAATATTTAGTTGGCCATCGCACAGGCGAATCCACTCACTCCGAACTTGCTAAATTAGCCCACCATCGCGGAACACGAGGCGCGATTAATTTCATTGGTAGCGTATCAAAATCCTTATTCGGCACCCTAGACGTAAAAGACGGAGAATATTTTAAACAACAAATTGACAACTTGTACAACGACAGTAGACACTTAGCATCCCTGCTTAACAAACAGACAAATATCGTACAGTCAACGTTGGGCGTCTACGGGAAAGAAATCAACAGCATGATAAGCCACGACCGCGAACAACATAAATTACTCACGGCCCTCTCGACTGATGCAGCTATTTCAAAAGCCTTAATCGCCAACAATACCTTCAGAACGACTTTACTTAACCGACTAATTGACCTGGACCGACACTTGAACGAATACGAACTTGACCTGTCCAGCTTAGTAAACGCTATCCTCTTCGCTCAAAAAGGTATCGTCCACCCTAAAATTCTATCACCAGAACAAATTATTTCCAGTCTTAAACATATCCAGTCACTCACACCACAAATAGAGTTTCCTATTCCAATGGATCCGAATTACGCTGAAGAACTGATTCGAATCTCTAAAATCGACATAGCGTATTACGAACCCAGACTGCTTTATGTGATATCTATTCCGTTGCTCAACTCCGAGGCTTTTGACCTGTACCGACTGCTTCCCGTCCCCGTTAGACAGACATACGACTCTGCAAATAACAAATTCGCTTACATTTAACCTGGCAGCGACTACATAGCTATAGCACTTAACCGAGCGTCGTACTTTCAAATCTCGGAATCCAAATTTAGTAAATGCATTTTATCCTTAGGAAAATTCATATGTAAGTTGACACAACCGCTTTTCCGACCGTCGACTCACAAACTCTGCGAGGTAGACCTTTTTCTGAACCCGTCCAGAAAAATTTCAAAACAATGTGATATCAGATTGACCGCATTCGATGGAACCTACTGGACGGAATCGCAATATCGCAGCGAGAAATCTTGCCGACAAAGCGCTTGCTGGGAAGGCGTGGAATTGCGTCTTGGCCAAGAACGCTAATGTGGGTGAAAAGGCTGTATCCTGGGGAGTCACCAACACCATGCGAGCTGAATCTAAACTCGGAATGGGTTTAGCTGCGAAGCGGTCGAAACTTGGAGCGCCTGCGAAGAAGAAATCTAGAACTGGTGGGAAGAGTTAGCAGCGGAAGAGAACTGTGAATCTTAAATCCATCATCACAGCAGCAAAGGTCGCCATGCGACCGGGTTATAAAGCCGTCGAGTTAGCGTTGGCCGGTACACGTGCGGCCGCGTGTGGCACTGGGAAGAATGTTCGTACGCCTCGCGTCATACCTGTGCCTGATAAAATTGGCGGCATCCTGCCGTTTCTCATTCCAATTCTGGCCGTCCTAAGCGCTACTGGGGCTCTTGCGGGTGGTGCTGCGGGTATAGCTGAAGCTGTCAACGAAGCTAGTGTCAACAAACATCAGTTAAACGAGGCCAAACGGCACAATGCAACAATGGAGGCGATTGCTTTGGGCAAGGGATTATACCTGCGACCCTACCGCAGCGGAATGGGCCTGTACTTACGTCCGGCAACAAACTAGTAAAGCTACCACACCGAGCTCTCACCAACATTGATGTACGCAACTATGCTAAAAATATGAAAATTTCACATTTTTGAGGGGTTTTCATGCGGAATGATCTGCCGAAATCAGGACTAAAAATGCTGGAATCCGCTATTAATAATCTTGCTGATAAAAACGGTCCAGGGACACATTGGGTTGCATACAAGAAAAATGGTGACCATGTTGTGTATTTCAATAGTTTTGGTGATTTGAAACCGCCTGAAGACTGGATGAGGTATCTCGGTGTTGGTAGCGTTGAATACAATCATAAGAGGTGTCAGGAATATGATACTGTGATTTGCGGCCACTTGTGTTTCAAATTTCTCAGCGAACAACTATAAAAAGACAAGTGTTACATGAGCAAGCATTAGTCATGTCGGAATCGTTGACGTTAACACTGTCAGGCACATCCTCCGTGCTGGAGACTCAATATTTCCTCCCAATCGAGTTATCACCGGAGAAGAACTATGTTCTCGGTCTCGTCGAGTTCCTGACATTTGATTCAATACCCAATATTCACGAGACGTGTAATAAATTTTACCTGAAACGAGTGGACAACAGCAGAGAGAGCATCACGATACTCACAGGAAGCTATGATATTGGGGATATTGAAAAATTTCAGCGTAAGAAGCTACCCTCCGATATCACCCTTAGTCTGAAAGCTAACAACAACGAGCTGAACAGTGAAGTCACGTGCAATCATGTGGTAGACTTCAAGCCCAAAGATCCCATCTGCCGATTATTGGGATTTAAGGCGGTTGAGCTATCACGAAACGTTACTAATAAATCTGAATTACCCGTAGCCATACTAAAGGTTAATACTTTACGCGTTTAGTGTAGCACAACCACAGGGGCGTACATAAACGAGCATCGAGCTCACACGATTCACGAATTTTTCCCAACCGTTCCATCGGGATATAAGATTGTCGAAGTGCCTACCAGCGTCATTTACCTGCCAATCGCCGTACAGTCGATACATCATTTACAACTGAGAATAGTCGATCGAGACGACGAGCTGATTAATTTTCGCGGCGAAACGATGACTGTACGTTTACACGTGAAGTCCCTCAAATAATAGGAATCGTGTTTGAGACGAGAAAGTTGGGCAAAAGTTATGAAAGTCAAACGTCATGGTCAAAAATCATCCGTCGCCCGACACCTCTGACAACGTTTACACCGCCTATGAGACTAACGCATCGGAACGTTCGGTTTCTCCAGAGCCTGGGTCTTCGATTACGTGGAAATTTTGCAAAATAAGAATTCGTGTTTGCTGCATCCTGTGTGTGTTACCATGGAAGAAATAATAAGAATACAGAAACCTGTGGTATTCGACGAATCGATCGCGCACTCTGAGATTCATGCTCATCAGCCGTTTGCATCATCCACCTTCCAGAACAACGATGAAATCCATATTGTTGTTCAACATCAAGACTTGTGTCTCCTGCCCAGTCAAAGCTCTCTACACATTCATGGAAAAATCACAAAGGATGATGGTGTGGCTGCGGTGACGGTTACGAAATTGATCAATGTGGCCGTTTGTCATTTGTTTGAGGAAGTTTGCTATGAGTTGAACGGTGTAGAGATTGATCGGAATAAAAATGTTGGCATCACCAGCACTATGAAGGGTTACGTATCCTTGACTCCAGGCCAGCAATATAGTCTGGAGAATACCGGGTGGTTGAGTGGGGATAACGAACTAACCGATGCCGCTGGAAATTTCGATGTTGTTTTACCGTTAAATTAGGTGCTAGGCTTCGCCGAAGATTATCGTCGAGTCATTGTCAATGCTAAACACGAGTTAATTCTCACACGTTCCAACACTGATTTGAATGCCGTAATTCAGGCCTCGCACATGGAAAACTTTCAAATCACCCTAAATAAAATCGAGTGGTTGTTGCCCTACATCAAACTGGCAGATAAACCGAAAATCCAGCTACTCAACTACATCGCCAAGGATCCGGCCATATCCATGAGTTTTCGGCATGTATGGCATATATGGCATATATGGTCGGTCAAGACATCGACGCAGCTTGAGAAGCCGAGATATGTCGTTCTAGGATTTCAAACTGCAAGGAGAAACGAGCCGCTGAGAAATGCTGGCGTATTTGATCATTGTCGGATCAGAGATGGAAAAATCTTTCCAAACTCACAGTGCTATCCGTACGGAAATATGAATCTTGATATCTACAATCATCAATACGCCATTCTCTATGATATGTATGTTCGGTTTCAAATGACCTACTACAAGAAAGAAGCTGAGCCTTTGCTATCGAAGCGTGAATTTATAAACCAAGCTCCCCTTATCGTCATCGATTGCTCCAAGCAGAAAGAAACATTGAAAACTGGACCTATGGACATTCGATTGGAATTTGAATCCAGCATTACGTTCCCACCACACACTTCTGCCTACTGCATGATCTCGCATGACCGCATTGTTGAATATAATCCAATTAGTCGTACTGTAAAAAAATTGGCAGAAGTCAATTCTGGAATAATATGTTCAATTAATATGGATATTGAAAATAATATGTAAAATTTTACTCGTTAAGATTTAGAATAAGATAATTTAGAATAGAATAAGAAAATTGAGTGTAATTGATGTTAAATGAAAAAATTGTTTGAAGCATTCAAAACGCCATTTTGAACCTTCCTTCAGGGGTCATATCCTGGAATTTTTTCAATAGATCTAACAGGTTTTTATCCTATCCGATTTATGCGCGGCTTTCCGGCGCCAAACAAGTCTTGACAGGAATTATTTTGGGTGTGTGTGTGTGTCAAATCCTATGAAAATAGCTATCTTGCGGCAAACCGCGAAAATGATTAACGGGGGGATTCAGGGGGTGGGGGGTTACGCCGCGGATTTGTGGGGGCGGGTATGGAGGGGAGGGGGGAGCTCGGGGGAACGCGCCATTTTGTGGTCCAGAACTGTCATATATACACTACTCTTCAATCGCATAAATATTCAGATTTGTATTTGAGATATTAGTCATGAAGATTTGTACCAAATTTGTTTGGAATCGGTTGATTAGTTTTTGAGCTATATGTCACGCACGTTTTGAAAATGTAGTTTTGAGTAAAACGCGTTTGAGAAAGCATACCCCTGTTGATTCAGGCAGGTGATGGTAATATTATGCAGGGTCCATGATTTATTTTCTTTGCTAACATTTTACACCCAATACAATACCGAAAATCGCAGAAAAATCAACAGATCATTAGGATGTTTCGAAATTGCGCAATTCAGAAATAATAAAGGTATCGCAAAATTCATGCCCTTGTTTCTTCAGAACATTATTTTAAACTCATTTGAAGAGCTCAAAAACTCATTTAAAAAAATCTCAAACTCTGTTCTTACGTCTCGAGGAGCGTTATTTGAGAACAAGAAATGCATTTTTGTCTAATACACCTACAAATATATGTTTCTCGACAAAACATCCCTTCGGAAAAGTCGTAGATCGCGTCAAGATGCTTGTTCTTGGTTTTGAACATTTTTCACATTTACTACAACATTTTTCCCGTCCATTAACCTTGCACCTGAAGTATCAGGTTTTCGAAAAAAAGGCGAGTTCTACGGTACAATTACTGTGACACTCCAGCCACGTGTACTTTATTAAAAATATTGATGTTTGGTAGCAATTGTTTCCTGCAATAATAATTAAGAACAAAGCGGAAATATAGAAGCGGAGAGCGACAAAATTCTTCTCAGGACGTTTCGACTCTACCATGGGTTATGAATAGACCCTAGGTTAGGTAATTGAGCATGGGCAATAAATCGACAAGACAAGGCAGCCAATTTTTATGTGATGGAAAATTAATGTTTGTTTATTCAAGAAATTGATAGGAAAATAAGGAATGCATGTGATAGGAGTAAGGGTGTTGGGTGTTTAGGAGCCATCGCAATTTCAAGTCTATTTGAAAAATGAGAGTGTGTGGAAAAGGTCACTTCCGCTGTCCGAAAATTATAAAGATAATCAATAAATTTACATTGTTAGATAAGTACACGAGGATTGATAATAGTGAATATACATTTCCGGATGGTTATACTTATAAATACTAGGATAAAGAGTCAGGACAATAAACCTCCGCTATTGGATGGCTCGTCTTATTTAGTCACAAGGACCTTCCGACGAACGGTAAGTGTTGTATTGAAGATACGGAGAGTAAATGACATTTACATCGGCTCTCGGTTAGTTATAATAAGACATTTATCGGGCTGGTCCCGGAAATTCTATGATGACTACTTCAGCGAATGACAGGAAGCTAAGACATGAATTTAAATACTAAAATCTGCTCTTTGCAAATATCAAGACAGTTTAGCGAACAAAAAAGACAATCTGCTGACCCAACTAATGATTCAACTTGTACTATCAAAGGGTCCGACAGCAGAAAGCCAAAAGTACAATCCGCGATGCTTTCCCAATGAGAAGAGTTCTTTAATCCAATCGCAAGCGTTACAGACAAATTCAAACGGTTTTGATAAGTAGAAGGACCGACGTACAATCCGCGATGTGTCGCCAATGAGAAGAGTTGAAAAAGTGAATTCAAAAAGTACGGACTGTACGTGAACTCTCGACTATAATTCGAAGACAGGCGGAAAAACTGAAGTATGATTCACGATGATGGGACTTGTAATTCTAAGTAGCACAAACAGGACGTTAATAAAAAAATTTGGTTTTGACAGGCAGAAAGACCGAAATACGATCAGTGATACACCACCCCAATATGTATGAACAGAGTTGACTCATTAATTGAGCCCTAGTTGTTCCCCATTAATATGCTAATTTGTTTACGGGACAATACCGAGGGAGCCGGTGCCATGTGGTAAATCAAGTGAAGCTCGATGCTGCTAGATGTGGTCCTGCAGAGATTATGCAGCGCAATTTTCCCCTGCGAATGTTAATTTGTTTGCTGATCGGCGGAATATATTTATGAAATGATGTGAATAGAGTAGAAGAATTCTGACGCGTGAAATTTCATTCATCATGAAGATTCCTTTCAAAAAAACACGAAACACTGTTCTGACCCATTATTTTCTAACGTCGGTGGTTTTAGAGGTCGAAAACGAAAAATTTAATTCATTGTATTTGTTCCTCATCATGGAACTGAATCCGATTACAATAAAAACATCTATGTGTTATGTGATTATGCAAACACTACATGCGTTGCACCAAAAAAGCTAACAAAAATTTGCATTATGTTATATTGCTTAGCTGTCCTAAAGAGACTTTTGTTTAGGAGAAAAAAATAACAATTACTGTTCTCGAAGTGAGAGCTGAGTACAACAAAAGTTGCACAAATAGTTCCACCAAAATGCAGCAAGCAATCGGATTGCCGATTGGGAAAGTAACAATCCAAATTGCATGATACCGAGACACGAAAAGACTCAGTGCCACTAAAGAGCGAGCCATTGCTACGTTCCAAAAAGTAAGAAATGCGAAGAAGAGAAACAGAAAGAGAGAAAGAAAAAAGCTCGCCGACAAGAAGATCGACTAAGTGCTGAAATAGGTAAGAGCTACAAGGCTGGAGGTCTCTGAAAATATGTACTGTTTACATAAATTACAGACCACAATTAGATTTGTTAATTGTGAACGGATTTAGTTGTGTGATGTGGAATAAATGTAATAAACAAAATTTTTCGCCAATCTCTCATACTACGGAGGTTATAAAATAATGGGTCAGAACAGCTTTTCATGGTTTTCTAAGAGGAAGCTTCATGAGAAGTGTAATTTCACCGTGAAACTTGAATTTCTGGAGAAAACCTTATACTTCAGATGGGAGGTTAATTGATAGAGAAAATATACTACATGTGAAAAATGAATGGGAGCAAAAAGAAGCACCTTGACGAGACACACAGTACAACTTTGATGTAGGAATATTTGGTCGAGGAATATGTATTTATGGAGATATTCGACGAAAACAGAGTTCAAAATCTGGGTTTTTTTATTCGAGTTCGAACCTATGTTATAAAGTAATGAGGGTGTGAATTTTTCAGATATCTTCACTATTTCTGAACTTAACAATCCAAAAATCTTAGAATATTAAATTAATATTTCGACGAGTTTTAGCGTTGCATTAGGTGTACAAAGTTACCTAAGGAAATGAATCATCGACCCTGTATGACAATTCCATTATCTATCTGAATTAACGGGTGTACACTCCCCTTGAAGTTTCCACAAGTGAAAGCTCATTGCGACCCTCGACTTTCGAGAACGGTAACTGAACAAGTATCATCAGTCCTTCTGAAAAATATTCTACGAATCTTTCAAAACCTCCGTTTTACCTTGTATAGTGCTACAAAGTATAACAGATCTGATCATGAGAATGGCGGAATACAGAAGAATGCAATCATTTTTCAAAAAAAACGGCAGCTTCTGAAAAAAAAATTTCCATTTTTCGTAATTTCTTAATGAATTTTGATTAATTTTCCTTGTTGGATTTTTTCCTGATAAGCCGCCGATTTGTTAGGAATTATTATTTTTTTTATTTCTGTAACTCAAGGCCAGATAATACCTTATATTAACTACATCTTTTTTGCTTTTTAATTTAGATGATCCAGTCCAGAGATATCATGTTCACTGCAAGACGCCTTTTTTACCCGTTCTCCCGGAGATTGGCTGAAGCAGCTTTGCAAATCACAATCTTTTCAAATAAAAAATATCTGGATGCAGTTCAATGTTACTATAATATATATATATGTATATATATATTATATTAATAAATCAAAATGTCTCTCCATAAAAAATATTTGAAAAATCACTTTTTCAGCCTCCTGACTGCGCATAACCCGTGAAATCTTATAGAATGCTCGGTATAATCATGTCAAAGAATGATACGATTGGCTTTGCCTTGTGTACTGTCAGCCTGATGACGCGCTCAACACCAAGCGTGTATCAAAGTACATCACTCATCCTTGTACGTCAAATGATCTGTAAAATGAGAAGGATATTCCACCAAGTTTTCTCCAACATAACGTATGAAGGATAGAATGAGTATATTCGATTGAAGGAAGCATATGCAACTTATGTGGTACATTGAGTAATGATTACCTACCGATCAAAATGGTCTCAGAAATTTCTGTACTCACCCCATACTGTCCTTGGGCCATTTCTATACGTGCTGAATATCAGAATCAAGTTTTAAGCCTGGTAGGCAGGTCAAGACCAAAAATTCGAGTCATTCGGTAATTTCACATATTAGAGCACCTTAAGGCAACCCGCATTTCAGAATTTAAAAAAAAAAATTCCTGAGCCCGATACCAATTTTTCAATTCTTTTGCACAAATACCCGTTTTTATCAATTTTGGATGTTTTTTTTTTAATGGCTATAAATTTTGAACAAATTGACCGATTTTAAAGTTTTTTTTTTTCAAAACCCGTGGAATTTCATGCTCTTGTAGAAAATTGTAAATTCGTTGTTATCGATAGAGAGTTGCCGGAGTTATAGTTCATAATGCAAGAAAAACTGTTATGTATGAAATAAGACGGGACTCAACATTATTCCATTATCAATCGTGTATTACAAAGCGGTATTTACATCGTCGCTCGCGAGACAAGACTACTTGTCCTCGAGCTCGGGCAAGACCCACAGGTCTTCGTAGTTTGTAAGAATATAGATATATAGCATCTCTCCCCCCTAGTGTGAGACATGTATTGTCTTTCACGACTAAACAAAAAATTATTGTTGGAGAGAAGAAGACAGAAAAGAAAAAAAATATATGTATTTTAGGAAAAATAATTGAAATCAACCAATTTTTGAATTTTTGTAACAAAATTTTTGGAGTATGCAATGAACAAAATTTAAAGAATTGAAAAGGAAAAAAACAACAAAAAAATTCTATTCAAGTTTGATTTTTTATTTTTCTTCGAAGTGGATAGTGAGTTTATTTTTCGTCCATCGGTTTCTTTTTCGGCATCGACAGTGTTTTCGGCTCACTTGCTGATCCAGTCTTGATCTTGATGAGTTGGTTTACATGGCGTCTGTGTACCAGTCCAGTGTTTTCTTCTCGTACCTCGTATGACAGGGGGCCAGTTTTTTTTATAATGGTTGCTCGTGCCCATTTCGGCCCCGTTTTGCTCTGATATATTTTCATGTGAACCGTTTCGTTGATCTTAAATTTTCTCGTACCAGCCCGAGTCTCCGTCGACGTCGGGTTTTTTCCTTCTTTATTTGGTTTCATAATATCCAGCGGAATGTGCAGTTTTCGGTTCGTCGTTATGTCGGCTGGTGTGAGGCCTATTGTTGCTGAATGGGTCGTATGTTGTTTCAACAAAAATCTGCCTACCTTTTCTTCCCAGTTTCCGTTGACGATAATTTTAAGATTACGTTTGGTTGTTTGCACAGCGCGTTCAGCTTGTCCGTTTGCCACCGGGTGATAAGGAGCAACGAAAACCTGCTTCATTCCATCTTTTTTTTATGAATTCCGCCATTTCCGCTAATTTAAACGACGTGTAATTGTCCGAGACGATCGTTTTTGGTGTGCCGAAGGTGGCAAAAAGTCTTCTTAGTTCGATAATTACTCTTTTTGACGTTGTCGAGGAAACTTTGGAAACGTCGATCCATTTCGATGTTGCGTCAACTAGGATCAAGAAAACTTGTCCTCGGAATGGTCCACCAAAGTCAATATGTAGCCGAGTCCACAGATTTTGCAGGACTTCCCAATTTTCTATCTGTGCTCGAGGTGGGTTGTTTTTAATTTCTTGGCAATTGTCGCAATAGCTGATCATTACTTCGATATCCTCGTCGATCCCGGGCCACCATGCGTACGATCGGGCAAATGCTTTAGTTGCCACAACGCCGCAGTGATTCAAATGCAAGTATTTCAGGGTTTCTTCGGTACAACCACCCTTTCACCTCGCACGATGCAGCCTTCTTCGACCGCCAATTCATTTCGTTTCAACCAGAAGTTTCTCATTGACGATGAGATGTTTTTTGGCCGTCCTTCCTTAATATAGGGTTTCACCTCTTCTAGCATCTCGTCGTTTTCTGTTTCTTCTCTGATGTCTTTGACTGGGATCAGATTCCTAGAGGTACCTTGTAGCATAAAAACGTTTACTATTTCTTCGTCTTCTGTAGCTTCTTCTGGAAGTGGAAATCTGGATAACATATCAGCGTTTCCGTCCTTTTCTCCAGGTCGGTGAATCAGTTTGTACTAATAGGCTGACCTGTTATTGAATCTTGGTGATCGGTCAATTATGTGAACGTATTTTTAGTTAACGTTTCGGCCCGGATACGGGCCCTCCTCAGAACGATTTATTTATTTAACTGTCAAGAACAACAAACATTTTTTATAATAGAAGTACAATCAGACATCAAATGTTGTAGATGTAATACTCTTAGGGCTATTATATATTATTGGTTAGTGAGTACATTTTGATTAATTGAAAAAAGATAGGCTTAAGAGTGTTATTTACCTTTTTTTTAAATATAGTAAACGGACTAAGATGCAGTCGAATTCATAATTTACAATTTGTGGAGACAATGTTCTTTGAGTAACGGTAGTCATTGTCACTCTTCTGGTTGTTTTACATGTAGGAGTTACGAGTTGGGAGTCATTAATTAAAAAGATTAAAAAACTATGTTTCTTCACAGTCTATATGTCATTGTATTGAAAGGTTTTAAAGAAGGTCTTTTTAGCAGTAAAATTAGTTTGCACAATGTCCAAGAAGTGGAGCTGGGATCTTTATGACTATGTTCTCCATGTCTAACAAAAATTATTTTTGGTTGAACCGATTAGGTCAACTAGTGAATAGCGACTGATGGGAGAAACAAATATGATCCAGAGTGAAGGTGAACCTAATATAAACAATTATACAGAATAACAGAAAAATAGTATGTGAAAAAATTATGTAGAAAAACTGTGCTATAGGGACAATAATTTTATGTGTCTAGTTAAGGTTAAACAATATGTGTTGTGTGGGCGGAGATTAGCGGTTTGTAAATATTACTTAAATGTTCAACATCTTGTCTAAGATTAACGGAATTGGTGTGTCCTACAATATTGCACATTTCTAGTAATCGTCTTTTATAATAATTAGGTTCTTCACAAAGGATGTTTGTATTGCCGTAGCTGAAAGTATGTTGTTTATTGATCATATGTTTTGTTAGAGCAGTGTGACGTTCTTCAATCTCATGTACATTGCGTTGATGTTCTTTGATTCTGGTGTTTAGGTGGCGGTCAGTTTGTCCGATATAAACTTGGTTGCAATCATTGCAAGGTATTTTATACACGACATTGGATCGTTTGCCCTTGGGGATCCCATCTTTTCCCGTGTCAAAGACTATTTGTAAATGAATATTTGTAATCAATGATGTTCATACACATATTATCAACTCTGAAAAGATATTGATTAACTTAACAGAACAAGTCAACCATAAACTAGGGAGTACTTCAGGAAAAAAGTTCTTTGAATCCCAACATCGGATGTTAAACAATAAGTTCATCGCAATCAAAAATCGTAATATCAAAAAATTCACCATGTTACTTGTTAAAAAAAAACCTTCTAACAACCACAAAGTTTCGCTTTCAGATGGAAAAAATAATTGGTTAATAAATCTAACGGACACTCCTATTCCTGAAAATGTTGCTGAAATAGTACAACTCGGTCATAAATTTGGACGTCCATATAATAATCGTGATCTTTCTGTTTTCAACCTCATCTCCAATTTCGAAGCAAAAATAACGAGTTTTCCAACTGACTCAAGAAACCAAGTAAGATCCGATTTCACTAACAGAGTTCTTAATTTCCCAAAGTACCCCAGAAACAATAACAATAATTCAGTCACTGACAAAAAAATTCGTGATACCATGGTATTTAAAAAAAACAACCCTAACATCATGTTTTTAAAAGCGGATAAAGGCAATACGTCTGTAGCTATGCATAGAGATTCTTACAATAACAAGATGCGGCAACAGCTTTCGGACACTAACACCTACAGAATTGCTAAATACGACCTTTGCAACTCCCTACAAACTAGGGTGAACAAACTCACGTTCAATTGGTTTAACTCCAAATTAATAAACAAAAACTTACACAGAAGCATTTCTACCTACAATAGTGTCCCCCCACGTGCATATGGGCTACCTAAAATCCACAAAAAAGAAGTCCCATTACGAATTATAGTCTCCTTTGTCAATAGCCCGACTTATGCCTTATCCAAGTTGATTAATTCATGGCTCACCACAAATATCACACCTTTCACCTCCAGAGTTAAAGACAGCTTTTCTTTAGTTGAAACAATAAAAACATTGATTATTCCAGACAACTACGAGTACACTTTAATATCGCTAGATGTAATATCTCTTTTCACCAACGTTCCGACAGACCTTGCTATGCACGCAGTAAACAACCGTTGGGCTTCTCTAGAAAAAAAAAGATCCTAATTCCTCTTAGTGAACTAGAAAAAGCTTTAAAAATATGTTTTGATTCGGCAATATTCAAATTTAACAATGACACGTATGCACAACAATTCGGGTTGCCCATGGGATCCCCTCTCTCTCCAATTTTGTCAGATCTTGTCATGGAAGACTTAGAAAGGTCATGCATTAGCAATCTAGACTTTGATTTACCGTTCTATTTGCGATACGTTGATGATATTCTAACTGCAGTCCCTAAAGAAAAAATAGATTACACACTAAATATTTTCAACCGTTATCATCCACGACTGCAATTCACTATTGAAATAGAAGATAATAACGCCATCAATTTCCTTGATTTATTGCTAATACACAACAACAATAATATCAAAACAGTTTGGTTTCACAAAAAAACCTGGTCTCAAAGATATTTGAATTTCAATTCCCACCACCCGATGTCCTACAAAATAGGCACCATCTTTAACCTCGTTGACCGAGCCATCAAACTCTCAAGTACAGAATTCCACGAAAAAAATCTGTCACTCATATACAATATACTAAGATGGAATGATTATCCTCATGGCCTATTACACAAACATATAAATAAGAGACGCTCCTACATCAACAACTTACCTGACAATAATATTGACTCTTCTCCCGCAGACGATAACAATAGACTTAATACTACATTTATTCCCATCCCATATGTATCTGGCCTCTTTGAGTCATTGAACCGTCTATTTACTAAACATAATGTTAAGTTTGTTGGAAAAAATTCAAAAGATTTACAAATAGTCTTTGACACGGGAAAAGATGGGATCCCCAAGGGCAAACGATCCAATGTCGTGTATAAAATACCTTGCAATGATTGCAACCAAGTTTATATCGGACAAACTGACCGCCACCTAAACACCAGAATCAAAGAACATCAACGCAATGTACATGAGATTGAAGAACGTCACACTGCTCTAACAAAACATATGATCAATAAACAACATACTTTTAGCTACGGCAATACAAACATCCTTTGTGAAGAACCTAATTATTATAAAAGACGATTACTAGAAATGTGCAATATTGTAGGACACACCAATTCCGTTAATCTTAGACAAGATGTTGAACATTTAAGTAATATTTACAAACCGCTAATCTCCGCCCACACAACACATATTGTTTAACCTTAACTAGACACATAAAATTATTGTCCCTATAGCACAGTTTTTCTACATAATTTTTTCACATACTATTTTTCTGTTATTCTGTATAATTGTTTATATTAGGTTCACCTTCACTCTGGATCATATTTGTTTCTCCCATCAGTCGCTATTCACTAGTTGACCTAATCGGTTCAACCAAAAATAATTTTTGTTAGACATGGAGAACATAGTCATAAAGATCCCAGCTCCACTTCTTGGACATTGTGCAAACTAATTTTACTGCTAAAAAGACCTTCTTTAAAACCTTTCAATACAATGACATATAGACTGTGAAGAAACATAGTTTTTTAATCTTTTTAATTAATGACTCCCAACTCGTAACTCCTACATGTAAAACAACCAGAAGAGTGACAATGACTACCGTTACTCAAAGAACATTGTCTCCACAAATTGTAAATTATGAATTCGACTGCATCTTAGTCCGTTTACTATATTTAAAAAAAAGGTAAATAACACTCTTAAGCCTATCTTTTTTCAATTAATCAAAATGTACTCACTAACCAATAATATATAATAGCCCTAAGAGTATTACATCTACAGCATTTGATGTCTGATTGTACTTCTATTATAAAAAATGTTTGTTGTTCTTGACAGTTAAATAAATAAATCGTTCTGAGGAGGGCCCGTATCCGGGCCGAAACGTTAACTAAAATTACGTTCACATAATTGACCGATCACCAAGATTCAATAACAGATTATATACGAGGTCGAGAATTCCTACTCATCATACTAATAGGCTGACATAGTTATCTTGTATCGTTCGAGTTGAGGTGAGAGTTTTTGTGTATTTTTATTGTTCTTCTTGAAGATGCCTAATAGCGGCTTTTGATCCGTGATCAGTTTGAATTTTCTTCCTGCCAGATATTGATGGAAGTGGTCGGTGGCTTTGATCAGCGCTAGCGCCTTATGTTCAGTTTGTGAGTAATTTCTTTGGGTTTTCGTAAGGGTCTTCGAACTGTATTCAATTACCTTCTCCGATTTGCCGGGCATTTCGTGAGTAAAAACTGCTCCGATTCCGATTGGCGAAACGTCTGCTGAGACAAGTGGGAGTTTGTCGTCGTAGTGCGTTAAAACTTCCAATCCCATCAATCTTCTTTTGAGTTCTTCGAAGGCTCTTTGCTCTGCATCTCCCCAAGTCCACTTGTTTCCTTCGTCCAGTCATCAGTGCAATGGCTCTGCAATTTTTGCGCGGTTTTTCATAAGCCTCCCATAAAAGTTTATTCCTCCTAGGAAAACTTGAAGTTCCTTTTTATCTTTTGGTGCAGGAATTCGTTGGATTGCTTTTAATTTATCCTCCATTGGGCTGATTCCTTTCGCCGAAATAGTGTGTCCTAGAAATTCCATGGTTTTTACTCCGAAAATAGATTTTTCTACGTTGATTTTAAGGTTTGCCTCGTGCAGCCGCTTCAAAACTTTTTTCACACGTGCATCGTGTTCTTCTCTTACTAGTCCTTAGATTTTAATGTTGTCTATATATATTTGTACGCCAGGAATGCTCTGTAAAATCTGAGTCATGTGGTGCTGAAAAATTTTTGGTTCAGCCGACAATCCATCTAGTAATCTTGTGACTCTGAAAAGGCCGATATGTGTGCTTATTGTGAGAATTCCCAATGTTTTCTCATCAACGCATAGTTGTTTGTATGCGTTTTCCAGATCGATTTGTGAAAAAAATTATCCGCTGTTCAGCGTCGCGATAGCTTCAGACACAGCGGGAATGGGGTATTGTGGATCTTTAATTTTTGGGTTTACCGTGTCTTTATAAGTCTCCCACTACTCTTATTTTCCCATTTGCTCTTTTAACGAAGTCTGCAGGAGTTGCCCAGTCTGACTGCATCACAGGAATAAGCATTCCTTGGTTTTGCATACTTTTTAACGCTTCGCTTGTTGCTTCCTGTAACGCGTATGGGACACGCCTTGCTTTAATAAATTTCGGTTGTGCTCCTTCTTTCAATTGGATGCTTATGGGAATCCAATTGTGTCCTTCTAGTTTTGAAGATGTTATGAGCGGAAACTCTCTGATCATTTTTGTATAATCAGTTTTTATTTTTTTTCCGTGATGAATGCCCATTATTTTTATTCCAAGATCATCAAACCAGTCTCTTCCGAGAAGGTTTGGTCCGATCGTTTCTTGTAAGATAGTCACCGGTAAATTCCAGTAGCAACCCTTTCCTCAGCTACTTTTATCTCCGAAGTTTTTCTTTTGATTCGCAATTTTATTTACCGCATTTGCCTCTTTTTTCGGAGTAATTTTTGCTGATCTGCAGTCGATTCTACGTTTCGAGCAATTTTTAACGCTTTACTTAACGTGAGTCCGTCTGGATTTGCGTCCTCGTCTAATTCCTCGTGCCTTCGGCACAAATATCTTTGTAACTCCTCGTCTCTGATACCCGCTACAAATCGGTCGCGAAGCATTATTTCTAATGGTAATTTTTCTGTAAAACCCCCAAATTTGCTTTCTTGGGCCAGTTTCCTGAGTTCGCGAACAAAATCTTGTAACGATTCTTCATCTAATTGGTCGCAGTTGTGAAACTGAACTCTGTTTAGTGAAAAATTCGATGATTTACCGAAATGTTCCTTGTATTTCTTTACGATCTCGTCGTATGGCACCTTTTTCGGTTTTTTCGGAAGGCAAAAAGATTTTATTATAGGATATGTTTACCCCGACGGCAGTAAGAAGAGTAAATCGTTTTTTACCTTCCTCAGTGATGCTGTTGGCTTCAAGATAAAACTCGAATAGGTCGGCGTAGTCTTCCCATAGCTGTATTTCTGGATCAAAGTCCACCAATTTGCCTATCGCTCGTGCCATGTCTTTTTCCACTCGCACTTCCGAGCTAGAACCGTCGACAATCTCGCTGTCCTTCTCGTCCGATTTTTTTATAAATTCACGCACTAAAACTCTCAAAGCGTCTATATTCGCGTTTTCAGGAACCTCTATACTTATTCTCTCACATATCGTCAATAATTCAGATTTAGTATGATTTATTATCCATCCGGTTTTGTTTTCGTTTATTAGAATTTCTATTTGCGGCCAGTCTCACGGAGGACTCATTCGGAGCACGCGTAGATTTATTATCCTCGTCGCCAATGTTATGTATGAAATAAGACGGGACCCAGCGTTATTCCATTATCAATCGTTTATTACGGAGCGGTGTTTACATTGTCACTCCCGAGACGAGACTACTTGTCCTCGAGCTCGGGCAAGACCCACAGGTCTTCGTAGTTTGTAAGAATATAGATATATAGCAAAAACCTAATATTTTAACCTTGATTTTAGGAATTTCATTTTTTTTTCTTGTCGACGACTTTTTCCTAAACAGTTCTTGACATGCCCCAACTTTGTATGCATGTTTCGTGAGCTACCAGCCTTTGTAAAAAAAAAATTTAAATTACGGCATTATTCAAACGTAACATTAAATTTTATTGAATATATAATGTAAAATTTGGTACATCGAGACTGGTTTATTTGATAGAATAAGTTTTTCGATTTTGAAGTATTTTAGTCCATTATTCTTTCAACCCCCGTATGTTCTGATGCTCTTGCTGTACAGATATTTGATCCTGTTTCTTCTGTCCAAGCGTGAGTTTTCTGTATTCCTTTAATACCTTTCACGTATTTCTACTTAGCTACTTTTGCCTCACAGGATAATTCTAGTTCGTCTGCAGTGATATGAAGGCGTTTGATTGCTAAAATGTATTTTCTTACTGTATCAATAAACGAAGAAGCGTCTTGGATGAATTCGGTTGGTTATTTAAAAAGATTGTGCTTCGTTGCATAATGCTTTATCAACCCACCTGTGACATCGCAAGCTTCTTTTATATGGCCCGTAGCAGTAAATCCATGTTTTTATGACCAATTGAAAACTTTCTGAAAGTGAAAAAAATTCCGCGCATTTGAAATTAAAATAATTTTGAAATCAGTCCAGTGGTTCAAAGTTTATAGTCATTTGAATAAAAGAACAAATTCAGAATTGATAAAAGCTAAAAAAAAAACAAATTGAAAAATCCGTACAGGGCTCAAGAACTTTGCTCAAAAAAAAAATCCTGAAATACGGGTCCCCTTAGATTGTTCTAAGAATGACATATTAAATTACTGCGTGATTTGTATTTTTGGTCTCGACCTGCCTGAGTACTTTGAGGTGGAATCAGCCTGATTCTTGACCTTCTCTGTACTGCCTCGAATTTGTCGCTGCATACACTTTAAGTACTTTTAAATACTTCGCATTTTGAACCTCATGCAATTCTATGCTTTCGTCGACTTGTTCCCTTTACTTGGCACTTTTCTAGTTGATCACCTGTATTGATATCATGAAACAAAAAAGCTGTAGTCAGTAGATGAGAACTTAGACACTCTAAGTCGGCTTAGATGATCCCGTCGAGATTCAAGTTTCCACATTTGGACTGAGAAAATATCTGACCCACTCTGCCCAGAAAGTACGACTACGCACTATAGCCTCATGTTAGATGGCGCATAATATTTTTTACTCATTACATATGATACCGATTCATGACGTTTTTCTGAAATTTCTCAGTTCTTTGCACTACTCCAGTTTATGCTATCATTGGCTGAATTCAAACAATAACCTATATTTGAAATTCAGAAATTTTGTTTCTAAGTAACAAACGTACTCAGACTGCAGAACTGACTTACGATGAATACGTTTGCTCTGATTTTTACTGCATAAATGTCGATGTGATATATATTTATGAAATAAATTTTTCTGATCAAAAATTCACGAATTTCAACCAAAGTAACGTTATCTGCTTCTTCCATCATCCAACATATTGCATGATTTGAACTTTGTTTTCATGATACTGAAGCTGACATGTGTATTCTTCACGATTAACAGAAAGTATGACACTGAAATTCTATTCAAAGGCTAAATCATATTGATGAACAATGTACTTGAAAGTAATTTGTCAAGGGCTTTCATACTCTGTGTTTATTGTCGCTATCTAATTATGCGTCCATACAGGCATTTTCGTCAGAGGTAAGCAATGAAAAATCTCAGGTTATACGCGCAAATTTCGTATTATCCTCATGTACTCTCAAAATTGATATGCATTTTATATGACGACTATGACGCTCGGTCAGATCATAACTATAAATATGTGTGTAGTATATGACACGATGTATGCATGGGTGTGCATGTACAGTGAACAGGAAGGGGCCCGCAGAAATTTGCATTTTAAGATGGCCCGGTCTCCCCGGCTCCTCAGCGACAAGCTATAAAGTTTATACGTCCATTAAGCTGACACAACCACTTACTCATAATGGCCTATTTTTGTTGGGTGATTTAATTGCCTTTAATTTGCTATTTATTTGCCGAACTATCGATTTTTTTGCTTCATCCCTTAATCGAAAATTTTTGGCGTTGCCAACTTTATGTTAGGCCGGCCAAGCCATACGTAAAAACACGTATAAGGTAAGTGGAGAAAAAAGTCGAATAGAAGTATATTTTTTTGCTACTTATTTGCTCGCGAGATGCGCCAATTTTAATTGTTTTACTCACCCCTATACCAACCCTCACCCCTATACCAAAAAACACGCCGAAAGGGTCGAAGTCTCGAAAAATAGAGCGCACTATTATTTTATGCTATTTATTTTGTCGCGATATGGGCCATCTTCAGCTTTTTCTCCCCACCCCTTATCCGAAATAACCACCCTCTAAATCCTGACTCGGGTAAGAAGAGATCAAGAGCGGTGAAATTTCCAAAAATGAGGTACACCAGTTTTTTTTTTGTTATTCATTTGCTCGCAATATAAGCTGTTTTCAGATTCTTGGCCCCACCCCCCATCCGAAGTAACCACGCTGTGGATTTTGACTTCAAAAGGAAAAGATCGAGTGCGGTAGAATGACGATAAATGGGGTGAATTATTATTTACTTTTTTCTTTGCCATTCCCTTGTTCACGATCTGAGACATCGTCAAATTCTTTGTCGATTCAAATCTGAAATTAGTTCGCCGATTTTCTTTCTACCCCAAACTCAGAATACGGTTCACGAGTATTATTGATAAAATTGGTTACATAATAATTATAGAAATAAACTAACGGTCATACCATATCCGTGTTCGTTTGACTATCGCTATATGTGCACATGTATTGGTCACAAATCATTTGGATACATTCTGTGATACCTACTATAATATTGAATTTCCATATTTTATATTACGAAGTGCTTTTTGAGGTATCCTCACGATAGTGATCTATCATCCGTATACGGTGCTAAATTTAGCGTGGCAACAAGGAGGGCAAAGCTACCCAAAATGTACATAAACAAGTGTTGGCACGGCAATAGGTATTCTCATTCGACGCTCTCCTGTAGAAGCGCTCATCCGACGAGCCAAACAATCAGCTAGGCCTCTCTGCTGATTTGGTCATGCATTTAAATTTTCCTTATCGATTACTTGCTTCCAATATCCAAATTTTTTTTAATCATCATTGGAGATTTCAATGTATCCTTCTGCCTGGCGCATCTGTCGCTCTCTCTAGGAATCAAACCATTAATCAAGTCACTCATTAATAACGAATATCAGTTAAAATCTTCACGATTATACCGAGGTATTTGGCGCCGACATCGTCGCCATACCCATTTGCTTTTGTTTTCTACTATATTAACGATTATTTATGTAGGGACCGGGAGAGAAGGGAGTAATGATCGTGAAGATCAAATTAATCGAGAAAAAGCAAATGATTTTATTAAATTGAACAAACAAAAATGATTCAAAGATCACGTGGTTATAACTGCTTCGCTCGCGACCGTGTCCGAGTGCCCACTGCCTCGTTTCTCTCTCCCCCCTTCTTTTGTTCTAACGTCCCACCAGGGCCGTCACCTCGAACGTTGGAACCCCACCCTACATTCGGCCATTCCTGAGTTCCTCTGGCCCCCGGAGAATAATACCGGTAGGGCTTCATCTGGTCAGCTGCTGCGAAGGTCATTTTAGGACCCTCTCCATCGATCTCGCGGATGACTTCGTATCTATCGCATCCTTTTACTTGCGATATCTTATACGGACCCAGATATTTGTCTCGTACTTTCGATCCAGGATTGAATTGCGTTCGTTTGATGGCCACAAGGTCCCCTACGTGGTAAGACACAGCTGGCTTGCACCGTCGCTCGTGTTGCTTCTTATTTTCCAACTGAATCGCCGCGATATTTTCTTTAGCGATTGCTCTTAACTTTTCTCTTGTTTCGTCAAAAGCGTTGACGACTAGTAGATTGGCTATGAGAGTTCTAGATCCAAACATGGCGGCGTGCCCCCCATGCCCCCCCCCCGCCACCCCATTTTTTTTTTTTTTTTTTTTTTTTTTTGATGGTGGCCATTTTGATTTTTTTGGGTGGCGGCCATTTTGATTTTTTGGATGGCGGCCATTTTGATTTTTTGATGACGGCCATTTTGATTTTTTGATGACGGCCATTTTGACGGCGACTATGATTTTTTGATGGCGACCATTTTGATTTTTTGCTTAGTCAGACGGGCGGCCATTCACACAGCTGCCATTTTGATTTTTGCTCAGTCGGATGGGCAGCCATTTTTATTTTTACCGTCAGACGGTTTGACAATGTGATTTTCGCTATGACGTCATCAGTATAATCGACCGATTTTGCAGTCTGCCGAGCAGCCATTCAGACAACGGACATTTTGATTTTCATCGTCCGACAGTTTGATAATATGATTTTCGCTATGATGTCACCAGTTGGCCATTTTTTGATTTTTGCCCAGTCGGATGGGCGGCCATTTTGATTTTTATCGTCAGACAGTTTGACAATGTGATTTATTTCTTGGCCGGCCGAATAGCCATTTTGATTTTCGCCGTTACCCGTAAACTTTCTCGCTAATAGTTTGCCTCCAGACGAAAATTTTACATTTGAAAAATATTAATAGAATTCATTGTAGTTATATATTTTCGCCGTTACCCGTAAACTTTCGTGCCAATAGTTTGCCCCCAGGCGAAAAATAATATTTTCCACGTACTTTGAATACATTCTTTTGCGCTAATCGATCGGTTGGCGGCATGGCAATTAGATGGACGGGGAATGCTGATGACGACCCGTAAACTTTCTCGCTAATAGTTTACCCCCACAGCGAAAATTTTAAATTTGAAAAATATTAATAGAATTCATTGTAGTTATATATATATATATATAATATATATTTCAAATTACAGTTGCACTTAATGCTAAGTAAAGCCGGGGATGTTCGCCGCAATTAGATGGGTTGGGAATGTTGATGGCGATTCGTAAACTTTCGCGCTAATAGTTTACCCCCAGAGCGAAAAATAATATTTTCCATGTACATCGAATACACTCGAATTACAGTTGCACTTAATTCTTTTAAGTAAAGCTGGGGAAGTTCGCTACAATTAGATAGATCGATGGGATGTTGATAACGAACCGTAAACTTTCACGCTAATAGTTTCCCTCCCAGGGCGAAAAATAATAGGTTCGGCATGTCATTTTGATTTTTCACCGTTACCCGTAAACTTCCACCGTCTGTATAAAAAGGGTTGGCACATCAAAGTTGCACATCAGTGAGTCTATAATTCTTGTGAGACGAACGCACTAAAATCATCATGATACGTAGTAACCAGTTTACCGAGGAAGAAATAATTATAGGATTCAACGATGCGACTTCGGAGTTTTCGCTCCAAGATCTTCGGCGACTCATTGAATGTGTCCGGAGAGCTCGTGCGCAACCGCGCAGACCGCACAGGGTATATGTTGGGGACATAGCATTAATCCTGCATTTCCAAAAATGGGGAAATGAGGTGATCGCGATCTTTTCGGACATCGAACCAGATGATGATGATGATGGACGCGAAGCCGATTGGATCGAGCGTAGTCAAGTCAACGAGGAATAATATACGTCCCGATATATGATTGTGCGCCCGGAAAACGTTCAACGACTGCAGCAGTGTTTGCCCTCAGAGTGAAAATAATATTTTCACCATACTTCAAATACATTCTTTTGTGCCAATCGACCGGGTGGCGGTACTGCAATTAGATAGACTGTGAATGTTGATGGTGATCCGTAAACTTTCACGCTAATAGTTTACCTCCAGGCTTATTTCCCACTCGATGTGGTGAGTGGTATATAAACGTAGGCCTATTCCGATGATGACGCCGTTCTCATCGTCTCTTCGCGTCGTGAACTGCTCGTACTAGTGAAAAACAAGAAACCCATTGAAACGTGATGGATCTAACAAAAGTTAACCACGCCGGTCGTCTGGAGAAGCCGCCAACCAAAAAGATGTCAGAACTTGAAATTGGAGCGACGTACAACATCACGGGCTTACGGTTGGTCAAAACGAAATTTGGGGCACGTGTTCTGGTGATGATCGATGAGGATTACAACGTCTTCTTACCACCGAGAATCGCAAGGGTCCTGCAAGAAGATTCAAATCAGCTGGCTGAAATGTGCAACATGGCGGAGCAAAATCGCCTGCAAATGAAATATCTTGGTGGTGAATTCAACAAGCTCGAATTTTCATGCAGTTATGCACCATAAATAAACTATGCGATCCCCAACCATCACCTCTACAAAAATTCACCAGCGAGGGGATGAATGCAGGCATGCCGGGGATCGAACTTTCACCAAGCGGATCCCAGCGGGAGTTGTAACGAATCTCGGAAATATCAACCGATACCAGCCTCTCGCTGCGGGGCTTTCGACATTCGTTGAGCTGCCTAAGGACATTCAGCGGAAGAGGGTGGTTGTGAACGTGAAAAACAAAGATGATTATTGTGAATATTTACGTTTGATGCCTCTGGTGATCCGCCATCATGCGGAAACGATTTAGACTAGATTTGAAAATGTGAATTCATATACTTAACATTTATTTATGTACTCATTTATTTATTATCAATATATTGAGAAATTATTCATTTTTATTCGTTTACCACGAGAAAAGTTTTCAGAAAACGAAAAAAAGTTTCCAGAAAACGAAAAAAAGTTTTCAAAAAATGAAAAAAAGTTTTCAGAAAATGAAAAAAAGTTTTCGGGAAATGAAAAAAAGTTTTTCGAAAACTTTTTTCCCATTTGATTAACACGTAAATAAAGTTTTCAGGAAATGAAAATAAGTTTTCTGAAAATGAAAAAAAGTTTTCTGAAAATGAAAATAAGTTTTCTGAAAATGAAAAAAAGTTTTCTGAAAATGAAAATAAGTTTTCTGAAGATGAAAAAAAGTGTAATAATCGTATGGAAAATTGCAGATTATTATTATTATTATTATTATTATTACTATTATTATTTTCACGGTATCGAGTATGGCACATGTGCATGCAAAGGGGATAAGTGCGGAAATATTTGTATATTCAAATCTTTTATTGTAATTCGAAAATACATGCAAATTATGTTACATGTCTGTTTTATTTATCCAGCTATTGTGCGAACTATCAAAAACCCAACCTCTTCACATAGACCCGATTCCCTCGTCTGTGTAATACTTTCTCCACAAGATAGCCGTTGGGGTATTTTAGCATGCGGTCATATCGACGAGATCAGCTTGCCAGGTCTCATCCAGTTCACATACATCTACGAATCGGCGCGGATAGTTGCGCCGAGCCTGTCTGTGAAGTTCGGTTGCTATTACAGCCTTCATTGTTCCCCGCTCTTCACCTTTCAATTTTTCGAATCGCTGGCCAACCACTCTGGTTCCTCAATCGATACTAATTCCTCTGCTGGCCTGCCCCCGCGTCGGTGTTGCTTGCTTCCCAACGGTGCTAATTCCCCTGCTGGCCTGCCCCCGCGTCGGTGTTGCTTGCTCCCCCCAATATGTTTGAGGCGACTCAACTCATCTTCAATGATTTTGTTATTTATGCGCAGCTGTTTCAACTCCTCGTTGTGATTATGCGCGAAACTCGCAAAATTTGATTGAAAAGTATCCACAATATCCACAGCCATAGATTGTAAAGCGGTATTGAGAACTTTTAAGGAAACGGCATCGTTTTCCATCTGAGGATCGGCGATATTACACAATCGTTTGCTGTCTATATCGTAGTGGTTATCGGCGGTGGTTTTGAATCCAACACCCTGAGGCCCACGAATAAATTTTTTACCCCCACCGCGCTCCGAGTGCCGTCCAAATATGTCTATACTCATCACGGGGGCGGTCACAGAACAAATGATGATTCGATGTTCATCCGCCGCTAATAAACCATTCCAGCCTCACGCAACTCCTCAATAATGGAGACTATTTCGTTGGAATGGCTGGTATTGCCTGCAGCCTGTGACGCCATAAGCAGCCGGAGACGATCTACAATTTCATTCGGATCATCCCAGTAGACGTAATCAACATCTCGGCCAGCCTTTCGCGCAATCTTATAGTCGGGCAAGCCTTTACCCGATTTGTTTGGCGAGCCGACGTGTTTTGCAATGAAATTTCTATACTTTGCGCTCTTTAAATCATCTCGAAGGCTTCCATCAGCTTGATAACGTTTTCGATGTGCATTTGTCGTTGTTACAATTTTTATGTAATTATTCTTGTCAGCGTCATTTACAACCGATGCATCGGGCGATTTTTTAAACAATAATTCAAGTAATCCTGGTGTTCTCTCATAACTTTTATCTCCCACATTGACCTGATTATCAGTGAAATTGATTGGTGTATCACCAATCATCATGCCGTTCGTTAACTTTCGAACACCGTATATGGTATCCAAATCCCTCTTTTTGCTTGTGCTAAACATTTTCAAATATTGCGCCATGGAACCCCTTGTTTTTTTCGCCGGCGTACTTGTAGTAGAAATTTCATCAAACTTCAGTGTTTTATCGTTTGCATCCATGAAATTCCCATCGCTCATATCCTCATCTTCCGCAACGTCACCATCATCATCATCATCATCATCATCATCATCTCTGGTACTCTCACCATCTTTTTCTTCTTCTTCTTCTTCTTCTTTTTTCATTGTAACATGCGGTAGTTCCGTTTTAATTTCTTATTTAATATGCCGCTGCTGCGGCTTTGAAGTATCCACTAATTGTTGCAATGGCGTTATTAATGGCTTGAATACCTCCCCCATAACCTGTTCGGTCGTGTCCTTGTCCAACTTGAGCATCTTATGCTTCCGTCGTATGATATCGGATGCTTTCGATATTTCACGCAATGTATCGCTATGCTTACGAATCTTGGCACTCTCCATGTTGCCGGACCGATTGTTGCAATAAAACTGTGAAAGTTTATGCTAGTTTATGCTTATAAAGCAGTCAAACCCCTTCCTATATCGCCCCTCATTGATTTCGCTATCCTTGTCAATTACGGTAAAACTGTATTTGTCATCATTCCAGCATGCCGAGCACAAGTCTTTAAATTGCTGATACGTCATGTCTGTGTTCACATGATCACTGTAGATGTGTTTCAGATTCATATCATCCTGTCGAAATAGCACCAATAAGTTTGCATTGTCACGCACTAGGTGTTTTGGAATGCGCGCATACGTTTGACTCAGATAAAAGCTATCGATATCACGATGCCTGCCCATGCTGAAGTATGCTCTGATATTATCTTGCTTTTCACAGGCCACATCGTCGAAAATCATAACAGAGTTGGGGCGAGCATCTTCCGGTTTTACAACCTCGTCGTTCTCACGAAACGGGAAATAACCCACACCATGCACGGGTTCTAGCAACTTTCGCAAAAGTTGATACTTTGGCTGGATGAGAGATTTCGAATAGACGTAGACATTTTCGAATCGCAATCCATTGCCGTGCGCGATGAGTGAGAGAAGAGCATTAGTTTTACCACAATTCGATGGCCCGCAAAAAATTGCCCTCACGGTATTTGGTAGCAATTTTCCATGCCGTTTTTCTATCTTCCCCTTTGCATGTTGAACCATTTTATCAAAATTCTCGATAGGTAGTTTATCGGGTTGATCTTGAAATCTCATGATGCTTCGTGAGCATGACAACGAGAACTGAAATGACGGCATATAAATTCCCCCCTTTTTATAGAAGTCACGTTAGTTGTTGCTGGACTATGAGGACGTGCACACGGAAGAAACGCGGTGGTGGTTTGTTAAATAAAATCATCAATCATCTCCCAGTTGAATTGCACGTACCAGGGTATCAGTACTGTGGACCTGGAACAAAATTAGCCAAGAGGTTGGCTCGTGGCGATTTGGGGATCAATCCGCTGGATGTCGCATGCAAAGACCACGACATTGCATACGCAAAGAATCGCGATATTGCGGCGAGAAATCTTGCCGATAAAGCGCTCGCTGAGAAGGCGTGGAATCGCGTCCTGGCCAAGGACGCTAGTGTGGGCGAAAAGGCAGTAGCCTGGGGAGTCACCAACACCATGAAAGCTAAATCTAAACTCGGAATGGGCTTAGCTGCGAAGCTATCGAAACTTGAAGCGGCCGCGAAAAAGAAATCTGGAACAGGTGGAAAGAATAAACATCGGAAGAGAACGGTGAATCTTAAGTCCATCATCACAGCAGCAAAGGATGCCATGCGACCGGGTTATAAAGCCGTTGAGTCGGCGTTGGCGGGCGCTCGTGCGGCTGCACGTGGGATTGTGAAGAATGGTCGTTTGCCTCGCGTTATACCTGTGCCCGATAAAATTGGTGGCTTCCTACCGTTTCTCATTCCAATTCTGGCTGGTCTGAGCGCTACTGGAGCTCTTGCGGGTGGTGCTGCAGGTATAGCTAAAGCCGTCAACGACGCTAGTGCCAACAAACATCGGTTGAACGAGGCCAAACGGCACAATACAACAATGGAGGCGATTGCTTTGGGCAAGGGATTATACCTGCGACCCTACCGCAGCGGAATGGGCCTGTACTTACGTCCGGCAAAAAACTGATACAGCTACCACACCGAGCTCTCACCAACATCGATTTACTCAAATATGCTAAAAATATGAAAATTTCGCATTTTCGCGGTGTTTTCATGCGGAATGATCTGCCTAAGTCGGGGGCAAAAATGCGGGAATCTGCAATTATGAATCTTGACGATAAAAACGGCCCAGGGACACATTGGGTTGCGTACAAGAAAAATGGTGACCATGTTGCGTATTTCGATAGTTTCGGTGATTTGAAGCCACCTAAGGAGCTGATGAGGTATCTCGGTGTTGGTAGCGTTGAATACAACCACAAGAGGTATCAGGAATATGATACTGTGATTTGCGGGCACTTATGCCTCAAATTTCTCAGCGAACAGTTATAAAAAGACAAGTGTGACAGAAGCAAGCATCAGTCATGTCGGAATCGTTGACGTTAACACTGTCAGGTACATCCTCCGTGCTGGAGGCTCAATATTTCCCCCCAATCGAGTTATCGCCGGAGAAAAACTATGTTCTCGGACTCGTCGAGTTCCTAACATTCAATTCAATACCCAATATTTATGAAACATGTAATAAATTTTACCTGAAACGGGCGGACAACAGCAGAGAGATCATTACAATACCCACGGGGAGCTATGAAATTGAGGATATTGAAAAATTTCTGTGTAAGGAGCTACCCTCCGACGTCACCCTCAGTCTGAGAGCTAACGACAGCGAGCTGAACAGTGAAGTCACGTGCAATCATGTGGTAGACTTTAAGCCCAAAGATTCCATCGGCAGATTGTTGGGATTTAAAGCGGTTGAGCTAGCACGAGGCGTTACTCATAAATCTGAATTACCAGTGGCTATACTGAAGGTTAATACTTTACGCATTGAGTGTAACATAACCGCGGGGGCGTACATAAACGGGCGTCGAGCTCATACGATTCACGAATTTTTCCCAACCGTTCCATCAGGATATAAGATTGTCGAAGTGCCTGCCAGCATCATTTACCTACCAATCGCCGTACCGTCGATACAGCATTTGCAGCTGAGAATAGTTGATCAAGACGACGAGCTGATTAATTTTCGTGGTGAAACGATTACTGTGCGTTTACACGTGAAAACACTGAAATAATGGGAATCGTGTTTGAGACAAGAAAGTTGGGCAAAAGTTATAAAACTCAAACGTCATGGCCAAAAATCGTCAGTCGCCCGACACCTCTGACAACGTTTACACCGCCTACGAGACTGACACCTCTGAACGTTCGGTTTCTCCAGAGCCTAGGTCTTCGATTACGTGGAAATTTTGGAAAATAAAAATTCGTGTTCGCTGTATCCTGTGTGTGTTACCATGGAAAAAATAATAGAAATACAGAAACCTGTGGTATTCGACGAATCGATCGCGCACTCTGACATTCATGCTCATCAGCCGTTTGAATCATCCACCTTCCAGAACAACGATGAAATCCGTATTGTTGTTCAACATCAAGACTTGTGTCTACTGCCTAGTAAAAGCTCTCTACACATTCATGGAAAAATCACAAAGGCTGATGGCGTGGCTGCGGTGGCGGTTACGAAATTGATCAATATGGCCGTTTGCCACTTGTTCGAGGAAGTTCGCTATGAGTTGAACGGTGTAGAGATTGATCGGAATAAAAATGTCGGCATCACCAGCACTATGAAGGGTTACGTATCCTTGAGTCCGGGCCAGCAATATAGTTTGGAAAATACCGGGTGGTTAAGTGGGGATAACGAACTAACCGATGCCAATGGAAATTTCGATGTTGTTTTACCGTTAAATTATGTGCTAGGCTTCGCCGAGGATTATTGCCGAGTTGTTGTTAATGCTAAACATGAGTTAATTCTCACACGTTCCAACACCGATTTGAATGCCGTTATTCAGACCGCGGCGACGGAAAACTTTAAAATCACCCTAAATAAAATTGAGTGGTTGTTGCCATACATCAAACTGGCGGATGAATCGAAAATCCAGCTACTCAACTACATCGCCACGGATCCAGCCATATCCATGAGTTTTCGTTCTTGGGAAACGTACGTGTATCCGATGCTCCCGTCAACAACGCGGCATATATGGTCAGTCAAGACATCGACGCAGCTTGAGAAGCCGAGATATGTCGTTCTAGGATTTCAAACTGCAAGGAGAAACGAGCCGCTGAAAAATGCTGGCGTATTTGATCATTGTCGGATCAGAGATGTAAAACTCTTCCTCAACTCGCAGTGCTATCCCTACGGAAATATGAATCTTGATATATCCAATAATCAATACGCCATTCTCTATGACATGTATGTTCGGTTTCAAATGGCCTACTACAACAAAGAAGCTGAGCCTTTGCTATCGAAGCGCGAATTTATAAACCGTGGCCCCCTTATCGCCATCGATTGCTCCAAGCAGAACGAAACATTGAAAACTGGACCTGTCGACATTCGATTGGAATTTGACTCTAGCATCGCGTTTCCACCACACACTTCTGCCTACTGCATGATCTTGCATGATCGCATTGTTGAATATAATCCGATTAGTGGTGCTGTGAAAAAATTGGTATAAGTCAATTTTGAGATGGTATGTTTAATTATTACTATTATTGTATGAATAATGGAGATGTGTGTAAAGTTATTTGTGCAATTTAAAATGTGCTGATCCATCACCATTATGTCTAGCTGAAAACAGAATGTAATTGTTGATGAATAAAAAATATCTATTCAATGCATCCAACAGCCATTTTAGCGCGAAAGTTTACGAATCGCCATCAACATTCCCAACCCATCTAATTGCGGCGAACATCCCCGGCTTTACTTAGCATTAAGTGCAACTGTAATTTGAAATATATATTATATATATATATATATAACTACAATGAATTCTATTAATATTTTTCAAATGTAAAATTTTCGCTGTGGGGGTAAACTATTAGCGAGAAAGTTTACGGGTCGTCATCAGCATTCCCCGTCCATCTAATTGCCATGCCGCCAACCGATCGATTAGCGCAAAAGAATGTATTTGAAGTACGTGGAAAATATTATTTTTCGCCTGGGGGCAAACTATTGGCACGAAAGTTTACGGGTAACGGCGAAAATATATAACTACAATGAATTCTATTAATATTTTTCAAATGTAAAATTTTCGTCTGGAGGCAAACTATTAGCGAGAAAGTTTACGGGTAACGGCGAAAATCAAAATGGCTATTTCGGCCTGCCAAGAAATAAATCACATTGTCAAACTGTCTGACGATAAAAATCAAAATGGCCGCCCATCCGACTGGGGCAAAAATCAAAAAATGGCCAACTGGTGACATCATAGCGAAAATCATATTATCAAACTGTCGGACGATGAAAATCAAAATGCCCGCTGTCTGAATGGCTGCTCGGCAGACTGCAAAATCGGTCGATTATACTGATGACGTCATAGCGAAAATCACATTGTCAAACTGTCTGACGGTAAAAATAAAAATGGCTGCCCATCCGACTGAGCAAAAATCAAAATGGCAGCTGTGTGAATGGCCGCCCGTCTGACTAAGCAAAAAATCAAAATGGTCGCCATCAAAAAATCATAGTCGCCGTCAAAATGGCCGCCATCCAAAAAATCAAAATGGCAGCTGTGTGAATGGCCGCCCGTCTGACTAAGCAAAAAATCAAAATGGTCGCCATCAAAAAATCATAGTCGCCGTCAAAATGGCCGCCATCCAAAAAATCAAAATGGCCGCCACCCAAAAAATCAAAATGGCCACCATAAAAAAAAAAAAAAAAAAAAAAGGGGGGGGGCACGGGGGGGGGGCATGGGGGGCACGCCGCCATGTTTGGATCTAGAACTCTCATAGCCAATCTACTACGACTGCTTGTTCGATGAGCGCCTGCAGCTCGACGTCCTTCTTCTGACGCATGGGTAGCCCCACGAGAACCTCGAACGGACTGGTGCCAATGCTTCGTTGATACGTGCTATTAATAGCACGCTGCACTGTATCGACGTGGCGATACCACTTGTTAGGACAATCTTGAGTTAGTTTCGTGAGTATCAGGATGATTATTCTGTTGATACGTCCGACCTGACCATTTCCTCTCGGCACACCCGTTGTGATCAGGATATGCCCGATGTTTTTTTCTTCACAATAGTCATTGAATTGGGACGACGTGAACGCTGAACCGCGGTCGCTGATGATACACCGAGGATTTCCAAAAATTTTCTGCTGCGTCTTCAGTTTGTCAATGACCTCTCTGGACGTCGTCGACTTCGTTGGATAAATCCATACAAATTTAGAGAAGCCATCGACGACTACGAAGAGATGCTTATACATCTTTGTGGTCGCATCCATTGGTCCGAGGTGATCCACATAATAGACCGCCAGAGGGACGTCTCCTTTTGGTATCGGCCTCAAGAAACCTTCTTTTTTACCGTGTTTTGCCTCCGCCAATATACAGGGGACGCAGCAACTTACGTATTCGTCGAGCTTTTGAGCCAAACCCGGAATGTAGTACTCGGATTTTATGGATTCCACCATTTTTTATCGCCAAAATGACCATTCTCGTGCGCCTTTCTTGTCACGTCCTGTTGCATGCTTGCCGATAACACGATGAGATTTCGATCGTCTACTTGTTTCTTCAAAATACCGTCCTCGCAAAGATAATCCTCGTAAGGCCCCTTCTCCAAAATCTGCTTGATCACTCGCAGTCTTTCTTCACCATCTTGTTGTTGTCGTATCATCGGAGTTATTTTGTCTACGACGGTCATCACGGGGTAACGACTTAGAGCATCGACATGTTTAAGGCGAGAATTGACGCGGTGCTCGACTTCGTATTCAAATTCTTCGAGAGCCAGAGCCCAGCGGGCCACCTTCGGAGAAATATCGTTCTTGTTCAGCGTCTTCTGTAACGCGGAACAGTCAGTCACTAGTTTGAATTTAATGCCGAGTAAATAAACGCGGAACTTCTTGACGGCTTGTATCACAGCTAGCGTTTCGAGTTCGTAGGAGTGCAATTTCTTTTCTGCGTCTGACGTCTTTCGGCTCATGAAATAAACTGCGTAGAAACGGTCATCGTCGTCAGTCTTTTGCAACAACGCCGCCCCATATCGGTCTTTGCTGGCATCTGTGTGCACTTCAGTCTGCGCGTCAGGACAATATATCCGCAACACAGGTTCACTAGTTAACAGTCGTTTCAGCTCTTCGGAAGCCTGCTCTTCTTTGTTTCCAAATTGAAATCGTTGATCATTCTTCAGTACGTCGGAAAGGGGCTTCGTGATCTTGGCGTAATCTCGGATAAACTTGCGAAAATAGCCGGTCAAACCCAAAAAGCTCTGAATGGCTTTCGTAGAACCTGGCACCGGAAAACTTTTTACGGCCTTAATTTTCGTAGGCGACGGACCAACAGCACCATTCTCGATCACGTAGCCCAGGTACTCGACTCGACTCTTCAGAAACTCACACTTTTTCCAGTTGATCGAGAGTCCCTTTCCGCTGCGACGGCGAGAGTCTTTTTCAAATTCACCAGGGCTTCTTCTGCGTCTCTTCCAGGTACGATTAAATCGTCCATGTATGTAAATACCACTCCCTCTCGCCCAAGCTCGTGGAACACTTCGTCGATAAAGCGCAAAAACGACGTAGGACTGCTGCATAGCCCGAACGGGGTCTTCAAAAACTCGAATTGTCCGTCCGGTGTCACAAACGACGTATATTGCACACTGCTGGCACCGACCGGAACGTGGAAGAACCCGTTCTTCAGATCCAGCACTGAGAACATGCGAGCATGCGCGAGCGCATCGATTCGGTCATCGATCAACGGCATCGGAAATCTGTCTCTTACTATTTTTTTATTCAACTGTCTGCAATCAATGCACACGCGATACTCTCCATTTTTCTTTGGCACGATTACCACCGGGCTAGAATACTTGCTTCGACTTGGCCGTATGCTTTTTTTGGGTAACCACTCACCGATTTGGGCGTCTAATATCGCTTTTTCTTTGATCGACAGTCGTCGCGGACTCAAACACACCGGAACGTCATTCTCCAACACGATATTCGTCTCGACACTCGTTTGCACTTCCTTCCGCGGGTTGTACTCTTTAATGAGCTCCTCGATTGTTTCGCAATATCGACTGTCAATGTCTACTTTCTCCGTTTCAACGTAATTCACGAGGCATTCACTTAACCCGCCACTGTCATTGTCTTTCGACCTCATCTCCTCACTGTCACTTTTCTTCGACGTCAACTTACCGATTGTCACTCGACCACCTTCGATACGCACGTCCATTGCTCTCGTGAGATCTTTACCAAGGAGCATGCTGTGGTTCATGGCGAAATCCGGCACCACGTACACGTCACCGTCGTATTTTTCGCCCTGAATCACCATGCCGACACGTAAAAGTCCTGCGGCTTTAACGGTGGCTTTTCCGACGCCCTGAAAAATTTTCCCCGTCACCTGCAACGGCGGTTCCCCAATTTTCTCGTACTCACTTTTCTTCAACACCGTTTGTTGCGTCCCCGTATCGATCATCGCTTTTATCAACGCACCGTTGATTTCGACTATGATCTCGTCGTCTGTCGCCATTTGGTTAATCGCGGTGAGCACGTTTACACTGTCTTTTTTTTTGTTTATTGGGGTCGTCGCACTTAGCCGCAATCTGTCCAAATTTATTACACTCAAAGCACTTAGGCCCTTTTTCTTTTTCCGGACACTCGCGCGCGATGTGCTCAGCCGAACCGCACCCGAAACACCGTGAGCTTTTAACTGTCGTGTTTTTCGTTGTACCCTGTGGAGCGGTTGTATCTCTCGTCTTTCCTTTCGGCGGCTCACTTCGCTGTTTTTTCTGGCTTTTCTCTTTTATTCGATCATACCGTTCCAAATTTCTCCTTAATTCCGTGATCGTGGAAGCGCTGTACAAAATAGCCTTGTTGTTTTCGTCGTCAACAACACCGTCGATCACGTACTGCATGAGCGCTTCCTCTTCGATCGTACCTTGATTAGCGATTTCACTCATGGCGTACAAATATTGTCGCGGCGTCTCGATGTTCAGTCTCTTCCGTTTCGCAAGCTGCGCGTGAACGGTCGCGCTGTTAATCTTCGTTTCGAACTCACGGGCGAGTAGTCGGTTCATCTTTTTCAACGTCGAGAGGCCCTTTTGCAACGCGATATATTGTTTCGCCGAACCACACAACAGTCATTTCGCGTATATCACTTTCTGTAAATCACTCCAGCCCAATAGAATACTTGCGTCTTCGAATTCCTCAATCCACTTTTCCACCGAAAGTTTGTCGTCTCCGGAGAAATTCGAAATACTGCCTTCGACATCTTTAATAGTGAACAAGCTTCCTGGGTCACGCGGTCGCGCTGCTGTCCTTCGCTCGTCTCGTCGTCGTCTTGTTCTTCTCGCTTCAGCCCCACGATCGTTCCTGTCATCGTCATCGGTATCAGCTGTCTGCTCGCTGACCAATTCCGCCTCTGAACTTTCTGCGTCGTCCTCGCCCGTGTTTTCGTCTTCGCTCGTGTTGCCGCCTTCGCCGTCGCCGTCGTCTTTGGCATTTTCTTCGTACCGCCTCAATCGAGATACCAGTTGCGCCTTTTTCCCTTCCGTCGGTAACTTTAACTGTTCTAATTTACTTCTGAGCTCTTTTACCGACATTTTCTGCACCGGCGTTGAACAGGGCATTTGTTCGTTTCCTTTGTTTTCTTTTTCTTTGTCGCCCGAGCCGCCGCCGGGCTCCCCTGGGATCGTGGCGACCTTCCTCGTGCCCTCTGGGGTGTCATCTTTGTCTTCGAACGATCTTTCGACAACCATTGTTGACGCTACGTTGCGGTTTTCACTATACTTTGTCGTGACTTCAACTTTATTTTCAGCTTAACGGCCGATGTTTCCGTCTTCTCGTTTTTCAACTTCTCCGTCTTTCGTCTTTCACTGTTCGTCTTCTCGTTTTTCAACTTTTCGTCTTTCGTCTTTCCCTGTTCGTCTTCTTGTTTTTCGTCCTTTCGTCGTTAGTCTTTCAACTTTTCGTCTTTCGTCTTTTGCGTCTCACGTCGTTTTTCAAAATCTCGAGACTAGCGCTTGTTCTCGCGATCCCGGACGAGCCCCCATATGTAGGGACCGGGAGAGAAGGGAGTAATGACCGTGAAGATCAAATTAATCAAGAAAAAGCAAATGATTTTATTAAATTGAACAAACAAAAGTGATTCAAAGATCACGTGGTTATAACTGCTTCGCTCGCGACCGTATCCGAGTGCCCACTACCTCATTTCTCTCTCCCCCCTTCTTTTGTTCTAACGTCCCACCAGGGCCGTCACCTCGAACGTCGGAACCCGACCCCACATTTATTTATTTGATTAATTATTATTATTTGATTGGCCCGCTAAGTACCACTTATCAATATATATTTTTTTTTGAATTTTCAATACTATTAAGCAGCAGTTTCCAATCTTTTGTTTGCAATCACGCAGTGGCAGCAAGCTTAAGTAGCACACTTATAATTGGATATCTCACTTGGAAAGATACAATTAAGTTTCAATCATGTTTTTATTGTGAATCAACAGATATGTACACTTGGAGACAATGAATCTCAGATGGCTAATTTTTTACACTAGATAGTTATGTTGGCAAGACAGAGAAACCTACAGCGCCATAGTCGGCTGAGCGTGAAACAAACCTAATCTCAACAAACATAACATAACCTGTCTGCGATTGAAGCGCGGGCCTAAAAAATATAGATATAGCGCGCGTTATAGCTACGCGAGTGACGCTCTCGGGCGAGCGCTCAACGTCGGCAACCGAGCCGAGTCGCAGCGAAAAAGTTCAGTTCTCTACGAAACATTGTAGCAAATACACACTCCTTCATGTATTTTAAGATTTTACTGTTGAATTAAAGATATTTTCATGCCAATGATGTCGAACTCCTTTTCAATCCCAACATAACCCGTGACTGTCGAATCTAACCTTAGAATACCGCGGGGATAATGACTTGTTGGATTGACACGTTATTTTCGACGATTCGACGGTCATGGGTTATGTTACGTTTATTGAGATTGAGTTTGTTTCGCGCTCGGCCAACTATGAAGGTGTGGGTTTTCCTGTGTTGCCCACATAACTGTCTAGTTGAAAATTGACAATTCGAAAATTTGGTGATTTCGAAAAATTAAGGACGGAGTCAGGAATCGAACCTGGCGTCTAGAGATGCTTAGCCGGGGCCTTACTTCACTAGACCACCTAGCCGCCCTGACTCTGATGTTAACATCTACATAAGACATTCTTATATACAGTGCTTGAAGAGACAAAAATTCTTATTCACAGATATCAGGCACACGAAAAATGGGAAAAAAGTTTTCTGAAACTTTTTTTCAATTTCTGAAAACTTTTTTTCGTTTTCTGAAAATTTTTTTTCATTTTCTGAAAACTTTTCTCGTGATAAACGAATAAATATAAATAATTGCTCGATATATTGAAAATAAATAAATGAATAATTGTTAAGTATATGAATTCGCATTTTGAAACTTCAAATCCATTAAACGTCGTATTGATCGTGAAACGTTTCCGACCTATGGTGGATTGTCCAAGGCGTCGAACATCAAATATTTACATCGATTCTACGTCTACAGTTTTATCCTATAGCTATTGGGGGACTGGGACAAACCCCCAAGGTACGGTGTCGGTCTGTCCAGGTATCAATTGCCGCTTGTCATCCTGCCAACTCAGAGCTAATTTTTTTTATACGATCGTGCTTGCTTCGTGATTTTTGCTGCGGTTTAAACACCGTGGAAGAGCCAACTCTTGGTAAGCCATCAGACAACGCTTATGATCATCAAACGTGATGCTATTTATCGATGAATTTTTCACACCCTTGGCACGCTTACTCACTTTTAGGCCACTGTCATATTTTTCCCCATCCTCACCCATCGTAGTAAATGTGTACAGCTTTGCTCGCAGTCCCACAAATTCTGTCATAATTTTACCATTATTTTCATCCTTCATTAGCCCTAATTGTTTTTTGTTTTTAAGGGGAATACCATACACATTGTCGGACGGATAGTCAGAGGTATCAAACATTGTATCTACACCACGTTTGATAATATCGTAGATATTAGGCACACTGAATTGACAAATAAGGCTGTCTGTGTCGATATACATCAATCTGGCTTATTTGTTCGAAAAGTTGGTTTTAATATAATTATAGTGGAAATCGTAGAGAAAGATTTTTGACAGATGTAGAATTGATGCGCCGACGTAAATAGGTTTGGCGGAGTGAACTTTGACACGATTCATTTCAATGATAACCATATCAGTGCCAAATACGGTGCAGCTGTGAAAGTATGCTCGGGCAATTAGTGTTCTCGCACCACCTCTTCCCTCCCATTTTGTGACCGATTTAACATCTTTATGATTCCGCACGTTCTCCATAGTCTTGCCGAACACAGCGTTGTTCATTAGTTTCTAAAAGTTTCTCTGAAATTCATTCCTAGACCGCTCACGCATGTCTGTGTTGAGAGTGATGTACGGCTCGAGCCATGGAGATTGTGCAAACTTCAAAATTCTATGCACTTTCGTTAATTTCAATTGTAAACTCAAACACTGTTTCAAATTTCTATAGTGCAATATATACTTTGTTTTGGGGTGAAGGGTGGTCGTGAGTTAGGCATTTTTACTACCTGGAGAAGTAAAATGTTCAGAACAAAGAGGCAAGTCTTTGTGATCCTCGTGATGTTCTACAGGGTAGTCCAAATCTACCTCCAGAAAGTAACCGATCAGCGAATCGTCCGGATGACTTGTTATATCGATGTGCTGATACTCCCACTCGAACGAGCCGATTGGTAAATGCACGCTCATGGCTGCACCGTACAGATTATTCACGTCAAAATACGTGAGATATGATTTCACGTTACTAGGATCAAAATCTTTTCCCATGAATTTATTATTGGCCCGAGCGTATCGATTAGAACATTGTGCTACGCCACCTCGAATGGCTCTTTCGACAAATAACACCATTTCAGGGTCGTCTAAAAGTTGCAAATTTACATGAGTATACTTGAGCATCGCGTCGAAAGCAAGTCCCGGTGCAGTGTAGTAGTGCAACGGATCTAAATCGTATGTTTTGATGCAGCTAGCGGGGAAATTTTCGAAAATATCGGCAAGCAAAAGAACATTGGTCTCCAAATATAAATCAGAATAGCCCCCTAATGACTCTAAATGGAATTCCCCCCAAAACAGTTTTCGCGTGCTCGTAATCGACATCCCTAATATTTGAATTGGTGAGATGAGAGTAGAAATGCGCCTTTTCAGGTAATCGCGTTTCATCGAGTTTCCTCCAACAATCGACGTATTCATATGGAAAACGCCTTTGCGGGTCATCAAACTGGACTGAGTCGGATTATTATAAAATTTACGTGTTATGCGTTTATCGGTATCGGTCGAATATGTGAAAAGTTGATCGATGCTGCTAGCCATAAATCGAAACGAATCCATGAATCTCAAGTGCATCATTGTTCCATCGACGCGTTTCGTGAAGGATATATATTTTTCCTTATTTATGGGTAGCAGTGTAATTTTACCGGGGAAATTGACGCGAGGGATTTTATTAAAAAGTGGGAATGGTAACCGGACAAATTGTGGAAAACTATTGGAATTGTGTGCGCATCTCTGAAATTTAAATTACACTGATTATGAGCAGGACCACGATATTTACCCGTGAAGTGACAGTGATCGTAACACTTTTTCTCCTCAGGGGTACACAGTTTTTTACAAATATAACAATTCTTTGCGCGCATGTGACGATCGCGTTGCACTTGGGTAAGAGCCTTCATCGGAATTATGTTTTTGATGCGTGACTCTACTTGAATTGATGAATCTTCAAGCTGTTCCATAAACCAATGTATGCAATCGACACCGCGTTTACCGTGGAACTCCGATAACGTCTCGTCGTACGTGCAATGTACGTAGTACCCCACACTGTGCGGGACATGGTTTTGAATATCACAAGTCTTACGAGTTTCAAATTCATCCACAGGTTCGGGGATCAATATGCATTTGAGATCGGCGTATACAACAAATGGAACGGTGCCTTTGTTTTGAAAATTGGAAAATACTAAATCTTTACACTTGGGAAATTCCGTGCGTACTTTATTAAGCATAATACAATCTTGTTGATGATTGTCGTAGGCGTGTTTTACGCTAAAGTGGCACAAACATCTGTCACACAAAAACGTTATGTGTTCATGAACGGACAATTGTTTGCTCACCAATCGGAAAAGATCTTGAATACAAGCAAAGTGGAATCTCGGTGCGAACTCACCAGTCATATCGTCTTCCGGATTACTCTCAACCATTAGAAGATGGATCGTGTCAATGTTTACGCTATGCAAACTTTTACTTAAATAAATTGGCACGATGACGCCTTCATTTGATTTTGCATGATGTGAAAAAGTTTGAGATTCTATCCCATATACGTTGATTCGCAAATTATTCAATCTCTTAAGCTTTCTCACATCATGTAGAGTGACAGGGAATTTGATACCTGTACAGTCCAACTCAGAAATATAGCGACGATAGTTGCGAGTCCTATCAGTGTTGATGTTGACCGGGTGGGGGCTGCTGTGACGGACCAGAGAAGACATCTTTCGTCCTTGTTCCTCACGTTGATCACAGCCTTCTTATGTCGAATTTCTGCGGGCAGCTCGATGAATGTTGAAGCCCCCGCGGCGAGAGGCTGGTAGCGGTTGATATTCACAGTGATGTTGAGGATCTCGATCATACTCTAGCCGGAATCGCGTTGCTCGAAATCTTCCACCTTTGATAGCAGATCACCCCGTGCACGTGTAAACCAGTCATTTATATCGCTCGATGGGAGAAGAATCACCACGTTGGAGGTGTTGAAGCTCTCAACTTCGGTGGAGATCTCTTCGAGCTTGGCATTTTCGAATTTGCACGATAATATGAGGTTGACCTTCACATTTCCCTCCTCGCGCAGTACCAGCTCCAACTTCTCGGTGACGACGCACTGCACATTATCCAGAAAGGCGTCCAAATTTTTATGACGGAGATTTGTGACAGCCCCTGTTCGGATTCGGCTGGCAAAAGCACTATCCACGTCGTCGCACTGTACACCCGCTGCAGTACCGATATTTCCACCCGTCACTACGGCGCAATGCTGAAACTGCCTGATCCTCGTCACCCAAGATTGCAGGAGTGCGATAGTATGTTGGATCCGCATTTTCGCACCAACAGTCGTTCCTCGTTGCATAGAAATATCACGTAGAACTTGGATATTCGCAATTCCGATATCAGTTCAATGATTGACGACAGCGTCATTCTCTTCTCCGGGTGGTTGCTCTCTCAGCAAATTGTACGTCCCCTCCATCTGCTCTGCAAGTCCTATATACGCTTCGACGGCCATGACTTCAACGGTTATAGGTAACAATTGTATGTCAGAGAAATGAAAATTATAGGCTTTTGACTTGCACGTATTATGTAAGACTAAAGAGTGCATCGGATGCGTTGAACTTATATGTATATAGGCAGATAGATTGCAAGAATTTGGGGACGGTGCGCACTGCGTTCGGCGCATCTCGGAGGGAAAAATGACGTCAGAGATGCGGTGCGCACTACGTTCTGCGCATCTCGGAGGGAAAAATGACGTCAGAGACGACTGGGTCCACCCTTCACCCGACCCGCCATACCTGAATTTTTGGGTTTCATTACTCTTCTGGGTCTGCAGAGATGATGCAATTCATGTGAAGAAATAACGTCAAAGACGGCGGGGTCCGCAGTCCCCCTCGCTTCATCCCTAAATTTTTGCGGTTTATTGCTTGTTTGAAGTCACCCGGTTCCGCAGCTGCATCTTGCCTAAAAGCGTGTTGGAACGGTTTTTCACCCCCTCCTTCTCCCCCTCTCCGCGAACCCACCGCCACCTACGATAAAAGCCCACCTAAGTATAAAAATCTGCGCAAATTCTGTGAGTAGAGTAGCAATGTATAATCTTCCAAGAATGCAATGGAAATCGGTCAACGAAGTGCAGGTGGTGAGCCGTGCAGATATAAAAAATCGAGGCCCAGAGCCCTTGCCCCGAATACCTACGTTTATCACGTTCGGCAGAAAACAAGTCTCGACAGGAATTATTTTGTGTGTGTGTGTGTGTGTGTGTGTGTGTCAAATCCTATGAAAATAGCCATCTTGCGGCAAACCGTGAACATAATCAAAGGGCGAGGGGGAAGCGAGGGGGGAACAAGGGGGGTAAGCGTGAGAGATAGATAAAGAGAGAGAGAGAGAGAGAGAGAGAGAGAGAGAGAGAGAGGAAGCGAGCGCCGCGGGTCGAGGGTGAGCTAGGGGGGAGCTAGTGGGGAGCTGGGGGGGAGCGCCGCCATTTTATGGTCCAGAACCGGCCGCCCCTGTTCTGAGGGGGGAGCTAGGGGGGAGCTAGGGGTAGCTAGGAGGGAGCGCGCCATTGTATGATCCAGAACCGGCGTATATACACTAGACTGGGCCAAAAAAATTGACTATTTTTTTTTTTGAAAAATATATTGAGAATATCATTCAGTATGGCAAAAAAAAAATTTCATGAAATTTTAAGCCCTTAATATTAACTTTAAGAGGTGTATCACCGCTATTTTTGATTTTCAGTAATAACTTGATGTTTTACGTCAGAACTGTCGAAATATTGAAGTGAAAAAATTTATGTTCACTTATCCCTTTATAAAATTAAATTCCCTACAAAAAAGGTCTGATTATAGATTTTTGTCAGACAAGCCGTTTCCGAGTAATTAAGCTTAATAAATTGATATAATTTCTCGAGAATTAATCGAGAATTTCCGAGTAATTAAGCTTAATAAATTGATATAATTTCTCGATTAATTCTCGATTAATTCTCGATTAATTCTCGAGAAATTATATCAATTTATTAAGCTTAATTACTCGGAAACGGCTTGTCTGACAAAAATCTATAATCAGACCTTTTTTGTAGGGAATTTAATTTTATAAAGGGATAAGTGAACATAAATTTTTTCACTTCAATATTTCGACAGTTCTGACGTAAAACATCAAATTATTACTAAAAATCAAAAATAGCGATGATAGACCTCTTAAAGTTAATATTAAGGGCTTAAAATTTCATGACATTTTTTTTTTTGCCATACTGAATGATATTCTCAATATATTTTTCAAAAAAAAAAATAGTCAATTTTTTTGGCCCAGTCTAATATACACTACTTACATAGTGCTCCGGACACAATGATAAATCTTTATGAGTTTCATGCAGTTCCTCAGGATATTCCAAATTTACCTTCTGCATGTAACCAAACCCCGCTTCGTCCAAGATAGCAAGAACGTCGCACTCTCTTAAACCTGACACCCATTCAAAGTAGCCATATCAAGCTGGAACCGCCACATTCAGAAATCAAAAAATTTCCTATAGAATAATTGAGGGCTAATTAGAGGCTAATTAAATGCTCCGCGTTTTTCAAAAGAAACCTGTGCCACACCGAAAAAAAACGGAAAACAAGTGAAATTTCGGAAAAGTGTAAGGGTCATAATTAAAGGCTGATTAAAGGCTCATAGAATTGCTCATCTTCAAATTAATTGCTCGGCGTTTTTTAAAAAAAACCTGTGGCGGTGCCAGCTCGAGATAAACCAGACTTAAAAAAAAACGGGAACAAGGTCAAATTTCGAGAAAATGTAAGGGCCATAATTGAAGGCTGATTGAAAGCTCCCGGAAAACCACCCGCTCGAATTAACTGCTCCACCCCCGGGGGTGGCAACCACCAAAAAACTAGAAAAATCCGTGTAACTCTTGGACGCAACAACTTACAGAGTTCGTATGCACGTCAAAATTACTCCGGAATTGGAGGCTCCCGGAAAACCACCCGCTCGAATGAGGTGCTCCACCCCCGAGGGGTGGAAACCACCCAAAAATTGGAAAAATCCGTGTAACTCTTGGACGCAACAACTTACAGAGTTCGTACGAGTGTTCAAATTACTCCAGAATTGGGGGCTCCCGGAAAACTACCCGCTCGAATTAAGTGCTCCACCCCCGAGGGGTGGAAACCACCAAAAAACTAGAAAAATCCGTGTAACCCTTGGACGCAACTACTTACGGAGTTCGTACAAGTGTTAAAATTACTGCAGAATTAAAGGCTCCCGGAAAATCACCCGCTCGAATTAAATGCTCCACCCCCGAGGGGTGGAAACCACCAAAAAACTAGAAAAATCCGTGTAACTCTTGGACGCAACAACTTACAGAGTTCGTACGCACGTCCAAATTACTCCAGAATTAAACGCTCCCGTAAAACCACCCGCTCGAATCAAGTGCTCCACCCCCGAGGGGCGGAAACCACCCAAAAACTAGAAAAATCCGTGTAACTCTTGGACGCAACAACTTACAGAGTTCGTACGCACGTCAAAATTACTCCAGAATTAAAGGCTCCCGGAAAACCACCCGCTCGAATCAAGTGCTCCACCCCCGAGGGGTGGAAACCACCCAAAAACTAGAAAAATCGGTGTTACTCTTGGACGGATTAAGTTAGATGGTCTTTGGAGGCGTTACATTAATCTCTCAATCATCGGCTCTCCGCTGCACAGTCCAAAAGTTTGTGTTTCAGAAAATTCATACAAGTTGACATAATTCGTTCTAATTTCCAGATTTCGGTCACTTCAAAACAATGCATTATTGAATTGTCTCTGATAACAGAAGAATTTTCAACAACACAAGCCCTACAAAAATCAGCAGAGAAATTTGAGTGAATTTCAGGGTACACAAAATTCTCAAGTGTTCAGTTGATCTCATGTTCTGTCAACGATCAAACCGATCATTCTGTACTGTTAGTAGTACAAAAGAATTCAAGTTTCACGGGACCGTTTTGCAGTAAAGTTCACTACTTCGTCGCTATCAGGAATCATGATACCCCGTTTCAATCCATGATTCCCGAGACTATTTTGAATAGAGTAATTTCTGGTTTTGCCCGTAACTTCGTGCTGGTGTATAAATGTGGAGTGCTATTGGATCAGGTGTCAACATTGTTGAAAATTGTTCTTCGCTCACAACTTTGCTGCGATAATGTGTTCTGCCCGTATAAGCCATTCACCGTCATCCAAAACATATTTCACTCTACGTTGACTTGGTTCATTTCCGACGTTATTGCCCCTGATTCATTGAATTGAATCCACCCATAAATCAGAATCGTAAATCAGTAATAATTAATAATAAAAATATCAATAATAAAATATGAATTAATCATGATCACAAAAATGCAGGCGAACAGAGGGTATTTCGACAATTAGCAAGAAAAGCTTGTCAATGCGCAAGCGCTTCGAGTAAATTCATTTAATTGACCTGTGTTAAATTCTATTATGTATCAAAAACTCATCAATTTTATTCGCCGGTCATTGGTTATAAGTACACAATGTTAATATTAAATCTCATCGGTAGGCAAAAATCATTTTTACTCAACAAAATAGGTATTGGTACTCACAGCATGTATGATTTCAGTAGAATGTGGATTGTGCGTAGGCGACCGTGATGTTAGCCATCATGGCATCGCACATCTCGGGAAATATTTCAATTGCAAGAGTTTTTGAAATAATCAAAACTGCCATTTTTAACTTTTCTTCTGTGTTGGGAACATCAATCGACAATATATCGACATATTTGCATTTACATCATGTGCTGTAAAGCTATGTAAGCCCTCATCCTGAAACCATACTCCGTTTTTTCGTACCTCACCAAAGGTAAACATGAGCCGTTTGCATTCGCGGCACATTAAACCACTTAAAACTTTATAATACCCAAAATACTGGAAAAATATCTTCTTGTTTCTTGAGGTCTTAACTATAAGTCACATTCATAATAATATCGAATAATCAATTTTACAACTATTTTGAATGTACAGCTAGGTAGTATAAAAAAAGTAATTTTTTTCCTTCCAAACAAGTTGAGAACTTCCATTTCAGCACGAAAATACGTCTTTCAAAATTTTAGCTCTCAATCTTAACATTAAGAGGTTGCGCATCGCACTTTTCCATTTTTCATAAGGATTACATGGGAGAAAATTGTTTGTGGCTCATTCTGATTTTCATCACTAGCTAACGATGCGCCGTACAGATAATTCATAGACATATTTTTGTAGAGAATGGAACATAAGAAACTTAGAAAAATATCATCTTCCGCCTGGATTCCACGACATGCTTGTCGTCCACCCGCATAAGTGGTGGAATTTTGTGAATTTTACCAGTATATTTGAGTCTCGATTCTTACGGTAAAAGATCTATTACAACTATCCGCCAGAGTTTGAATTTATTCACTGAGTAAACGTATAACATGGAAAAAACAGCTTCACGATGGTCTTCCAATCATTCAGAACACCAACGATCGTCTTTAAGGCAGGTAGAGATGCAGCGTTCTAACCTCGTCACTCATGTGCCGCATGCCCAACGCAGTTTCACAGTCCTGGAGGACCGTCGTTGTATCTTATAGGTGAAACACTATTCTTTTCGTGTTTGTTATTATAAAAAAAAGCATCGCAATCAATTTCATCCTTGATAATACAAATTTTTTTAGATTTTTTTACGCCTGCTTATACGGGTGAAAGACGAGTTCAGTCGTGAAATTCAGGCGGAAAACGATATTTTGTGAAATTCTTATATCCCAATCAATGTGTAAGAACACTTTCGCTTATGCGTCTATGAATTTTTTCTGTTGATTTTTAATCGTCAATAAAGCTCTTCCGTAAGCCCTCGTCACGGTGGTGTGTTGGAGAATGTTCATATTACTATTATGCGTTACACGGATGATTCATTAAATGAATTGATGTTGCCAAAATGACCCGGCTATCGTTGACTTCCAGGCCATAAAAAAAATTGGCAGCTTCTGAAGATTTGAAATTTGGAGTAGGAGTTTTCTTTATATAACGCACTCACTTTCTCAAGTCTGTAGCACAATTTAGACCATTGTGTCTATCTTTCTAGATAGCGTCTGAAAAGAGAAGAAAGGGCTAAGTTCCTGTGATGGTGACGTCGGTGGCGGTGACGAATAATGTTCATAGTGTGGAGAAAGGTACATAGAAAATAATTTCCATCACTCACCTGCAATCCACACAAGTGAAATCAATAACTGCAAAAACAACGCTTCATTTGCGCTGGGATGACGTTTGTTGGTGACGATGCTGAAATCAAAGTACAAGACACAAAAATTGTAACGAATTCACGCGACACGAGCATTTTTTCGCATTGAAAATCCTGATTCCTGTTTCATCCACCTGCTACGTTGATTCGTAAAGTTCGTGTCTCAATCACACTCTTGTGGGTGGACTGTAAAGCATTTGATTTGTAGGGGAAGTGTATCGAGAGTCGTTGACTGAAGAGTGATTTTGACGCCTCTAGAAACCCTGTAACTTGTTCCGTCCAAGCGTGACACGGATTTTTCTAGTTTTTTGGTGGTTTTCACCCCTCGGGGGTGGAGCACTTAATTCGAGCGGGTGGTTTTCCGGGAGCCTTTAATTCTGGAGTAATTTTGACGTGCGTACGAACTCTGTAAGTTGTTGCGTCCGAGAGTTACACCGATTTTTCGAGTTTTTTGGTGGTTTCCACCCCCGGGGGTGGAGCAGTTAATTCGAGCGGGTGGTTTTCCGGGAGCCTTTAATTAGCCTTTAATTATGGCCCTCACACTTCTTGGAAATTTGACCTCGTTCCCGTTTTTTTTTAAGTCTGGCTTATCTCGAGCTGGCACCGCCACAGTTTTTTTTTTAAAAACGCAGAGCAATTAATTTTAAGATGAGCAATTCCAAGAGCCTTGAATTAGCCTTTAATTATAACCCTAACACTTTTCCGAAATTTCACTTGTTTTCCGTTTTTTTTCGGTGTGGCGGTTCCAGGTTTATGTCAAGCTGGCACCGCCACAGGTTTCTTTCAAAAAACGCGGAGCATTTAATTCGAAAATAGAGCATTTAATTAGCCTCTAATCAGCCCTCAATTATTCTATAGGAAATTTTTTGATTTTCGAATGTGGCGGTTCCAGCTTGATATGGCTATTCAAAGTAATCACACAGCAGAGCAAAGCTCATAGCCGCACCGTACAAATTATCAACGTCAAAGTACATGAGATAAGATTCTTCGACTTCTGGATCAAATTTCTCTCCCATATATCTATTGTTAGCCTTTGCGTATCTGTTTGAGCACTGTGACACACCACCTCAAATATCTTTTTCGATGAACATAACCATATCTATGTCGGTGAGAGGCTCGAGCTCGATGTCGGTACGCTTTAACATTGCATCAAACGACAGACCGGGCGCGGTGTAATAATGTGTCGGGTCCAGGTTGTACGTTGTCCAACAACTCTGTCGAAAGTTTTGAAAAACGTCGGCTAGTCAAAACACTTCCGTCTGTAAATACAAGTCCGAATACTCTCCCAAAGTTTGAACGTTAAAAGTTTGCTATACGTCGCACGCGTGTGCGTAATCGTCGTCTGATATATTCCGGTCTTTTAATTTTGAATAAAACTGTTCTTCGGCTGGTAAATGTTTCTCCTCGAGCTTCTCCCAACTGTCTATGTATTCGTACGGGAAGACATCTTTCCTATTTGATAACTGAAATTTGTTCAAGCTACTGCAGAATTTACGTGTTATTGTTTTTTGACAATCATCCAGATACGATGATAATTTATCGAGGCTGCCAGGCATGAGATGGTACGAATCTATGAAACGAAACGTTACGTCCGTTCCTTTAACGAATTTAGTAAAAGAAATGTTGTACTTTTCTTTATTAACAGGTAAAAGTTTAACAGTATCTTTAAATGACATTGCCAGGGCTTTGATAAGAAAATGCGAATCGTAACCCGACAGATTGTGGAATATCATTGGGATAGTGTGCGAATTTAGCAGTCGAGCTTGCAAACTGTCAAGGTGGGTGATTGAAATCAGTGCACTTATACAGTTTTTTCACCTTTAGTGTACAACAATTTTCGATTTTACTTGAGTGAATAGAAATAATTCAACGTGTGTGCGTTTTTTCAGATTATTTTCAAGAAAAAAATAACAACGTTCGACGTCACCTCGAGCTTTCAAACTGTCATACATCGTTATTTCGATCGGTGAGTTGTACAAGAATATCAATTTTTTTTTACAACACCCTGTGATCAATAATCAAGACTTCAGCCATGTATTAATTTTTTTTCAGAAAATTGAGTACGTTTACATTTTATCTAATGTGCGTGTGCCGCAAGAATGGGTCCACTACCTGCCACGAGACTTCTAAGTTAGAGCGGCTCATCTCGCGATCACAGCCTACGGAGATGGGAGCCGGAACGATATTTTGGGCTGACACACCCGCTTGGTAAGAGAGGGAAATGTCATTTGGTTATTCCAGAAAGTGTAAGATTACACAACGAATTTCATGACTTTTATAACAAGTTCGATTAATTGATTTCTTAACTTATTATTTTTTTTTTTTTTGCTTTTTTTGACAACAAAAACCTTGAAACTTTGGTAATACATACATGTCTTACGTTTCTAAGATATCATTTCACAACTCTTAGAACAAATTTGATAAATGTTTTTGTGTGTGATACATCATATCTTGAATGTCCAAAATTATTGTATGTTTCAGAGAGCTGTAAACAGCATCCGAAGTAGTAGTATGTTAATGTACAGCAGAAAAAAAATAAAAGCTTTCTGAAAAAATTTATACAATTTTCTTAAAGATTATGAAACGTAGAATGATTGGAAACTTGTTCAAAAGTTTTTTTGTTGAGTTTTTGAAATTGGTTCTTGATCGCGTTCAGTAGTCGCACGGTCCATGCTGGTAAGAAGGAGACGCTGCACACGTTGTCCAGGTACGGTGTACAAATTAGGCGAAAGTCGACGCATCTTTGAATTTAATTTGGCTGTACTGGTTGCTCAGATACTGCAAGAGCAGCCGCTTCTCCTCCATCGTCTGCACCAATTTCTGATATTGCGTCTCGTCCTCGTTCAGCAGTTGCACAATCCGTGCCGGTAAGAATACGCTGAATTCGTTGTTCAGGTCTGTGACGACACGCTGCCCAAACCTTGTTTGGACTCGTCGAATGTTGGTGACTTTGTAGATTTTGAAAATTTCCAGCTCCATCAATTTCTTCGTCGGCAGAAATTCATTTATGCTTGCAACTTTGTTGAGTTTTGTGAAATACGTTTTTGGAAAGTTTTAGTAGTTATGTGTTTCTTGATGAATTTAGATTTGCGAACTTTTTTGTCACTTTGTTGAGTTCTGACTTCTGGTTAATAACGGTTTTCAAATCGCAAATATTTTTTAAGAACAGATCGATTCGCTGTTCTAATTCTGCTTTGTTTGAAGTTCCCCTCATGAGAGCTGAAGATGCAAGACTGTCTTTCTGACCTGAAATTCAGACTTTTATAGCCATATTCCTCCCACCAGGCACACAGAATCCTTGAAAAAGTTCTAGAAGCTACCGAAATGATGTGTCTTCGATTGTGTGGGTAACATTGGATGTGTACGGTTCGGTTTCTTTCTTACTCCTCGTTGATCTGATGATACTGGATCGAATCGGCTTCGCGTTCATCGTCATCTGGTTCGATGTCCGATAAAATTGCAATCACTTCGTTTTGCTATTTTTGAAAAGTCAGGAATAACGTTTTGTCCTGAAAATATATCCTGTGTAGTCTGTGCGGTTGCACACGAGCTCTCCGGACACGCTCACTGAGCCACCGAAGATCTTGCAGCAAAAACTCTGACGTCGCGTTGCTAAATCCGATGATTATTTCTTCGCCGGTAAATTCGTTATTACGTATCATTACAATTTTGAAGCTTTCGTCTCACAAGAATAGTAGTCTGACTGAAGTACAAGTTTCATGTGCTGACCCATTTTATACAGATGGTGGACCTGGTTAGATGTTACAGATTAACGTCAGAACCTTCCAGAATTCGACGTTGCACCTCAATCCGTCGTCGGCAGACCGCTCGCCGTCAAGTCGAAACTCGTCGAACGAGTTGTTTGTCAGTCTCAGTTTCCGAGAACCTTCCAGGGTCAAAGAAGCTCTTTCTCAAGGTCCCGGACCGCTCGCTGTCAAGTCAAAACTCGTCAAACGCATTGTTTGTCAGCCTACATTCGTTCAGGGTCGAAGCAGCCGCATACAAATTTCAGAACCTTCCAGAATTCAACGTCGCACCGCAATCCGTTGTCGGCAGGCCGCTCACCGTCAAGTAGAAACTCGTCGGACGATTCCGAGTATTGTTTTCGTCGGACGATTCCGAGAATTGTTTGTCTGAAATTCGTTCAAGGCCAGAGCGGGTCTTTCAGAATTCAACGTCGCACCGAAATCCGTCGGACGAATTTTTGTCAGTCTAGATTCGTTCAAGGCCGTGAGAATCTTCTCGAACCTTCTGGAAGCTCTCAAAACCTGACACACGCTAGGATTCTCGGTCGAACGTCCGACGATCCACGGGGCCCGCTCGAACGCATGAAGATTCACGGAGTACGCTCGGTAATGTAGTTATCGGCCCCGCTCGATGGCATGATTTTCTTTAGCGACGAAGAGCACAATTTATCCCACAAGGGGTAATACCTCGGTAATTTCAGCCATTTTTTACCAACGATCATGGTCATTTCGAGGATTTTTTACCGACGATCATGGTCATTTAGCGGATTTTTTACCAACGATCATGGTCATTTGGGAGATTTTCTTACCGACGAGCGGTCGGCAGAGCACGTCTTATCTCACGAGAGCGGGGGTAACCTTCAAGGGCTTGCGTCTTGGATGCGCGGATAGGCGGATTGGTCGGCGGACAGGCGGCTTAGCGGTAAAGAAGGTGATTCTATCCAGAACTCTCTTTGTTATACTACTCTTCTTTCTTCAAAGCTTCAAGGGCCTTGCGTTACGGAATATCAGTTACAGTTGTAACGATATACTTTGAGAATTCGACATTGTCTACTCGACTTTGTTTGATACACTGAGCAGTCTCTGCTACGCAACTCGCTTCATTTGTTTAAGGTTTCGATCGATCAGGCTTATTTGCAGTGTTTCAATTTATACGCGGGGGTACGACCTGAAAAGGCAGTGGTTGTAAATGATCATATATAATCAAGGCTGCTTTCACCACGTCACGACAATCAATAAGGATTCAAAACTAAGAAGATCTACCATGCGCCATCGTAGTTTTCTTTCTTTTGTAGTGTTGTTATAATTCCATACTGGGCTGAGAGAGTTATTCAAACGATCTAGGCGAAATGAGAACATAAAGGATAGGTGATTGTTCCGAAACGAATGATTGAAAATAAGCTAAGCTGATAGAAGCGAAAATATATTCTGCAACGATTGATTGATGAAAATGAATTGTTTAAGTTATTGACTAAATGATTAAATCAATCCAGATTATAATATAAAGATGAACACATACAGGGTGGTCCATGTAAGTCGACACAGCAGAATATCTCGAGAACCAGCCATTTTAGAGGAAGATGTTTGATATAAAGGTTTCATGGTTCAAAAGGGGAAAAATACTTTGCTACCGTACTTTTGATTTGGTGGAGGTTCACAAGGTCATTTGGAGGTCAACATGGTTTTTTTCAATGGAAACATGTATTTTTTTCACAGATTTACATTTGACACATGAAAATGAAGAACTTTTATCCGAAACTTTTTTTCATGTGACATCAATTTTTCAAGATATACAATATTGTGAAAATGATCAGTAAATTACAAAAAAAAACAAACATTTTAATCTATCATCAAAATTATGCCTGTCTACTTTAATAAACTTCTCAATATATTTTATAAAAGATGCGTGACAGCATAATAAAGTTCCTCTATCGATGCCTGTTACCGACGCCATCAGGGACTCTAATCAGGGAAAGGGGTATCCTGGATATTCAAATGATTAAATCGAAAACATTGATTTCTGGCCGGAGGAGTTTATTGATCTCATTCCGTTGACTACTTTAGTTCTTTGACAATCTCGACAATATATACGTGAATACACCAATCGACCATTTCGTCAAGCGGCGTCGCTTTATTTCGAGACCGACACACCCTCAGTTTCCCTGAAACAAACCGTTTTCAGCACGTTCGACCTCAGGGAAGCTACCGACGATAATCCCCACTGACCGACCGAGGCGTGGGCTGAAGCGTGGTGCGACCTTGTATTGACCTCCACGCTTAGCCGCTATCTCGCGAGGACTGACATCCACCCTGGCCGCGGCTCCTTGTAAGCCTTCCCAGGGGGAAACCATCTCTTTGAGATGGCCAGCTTCGAAGACCCCTCGGCTCGGTTGACCGCCCACCGATTACGCGACGACGGATAAACTGCGATAATGCTTCTATTCTCGATTGCTGTTCGCCCAAATGTCCCAAACAGAGCTTCTCACCGAAAGGCACTCGCCTAACGCCCGTGCCCGTATGCCTTCGCTCTTTCTTCCTCGCATTTGCGTACCCGTATACTCGTTAGTTTATGACCCCCGTGCAACGCGACAGTCGACAGGCCTCCTCAATGCCTACCTTAACGTTATTCACGCTCATAAACTCTGCCGCTGTTCCGCTGAACTCTGACGACGCTCCGATAACAACTGAAACTCTCATGGACCCACGCGATGGGTACTCACAGAGGACCCGCCCTCTGGTGGTCGATTGCTACAATCGCGGTGCGACAAATTTACACCATCGCAACCATAATATTACTACCATTCAGTCTCGGCAACTGCTCCCGCCCCCGATCCGACCAGCACGCTCGCCAACAATGCCTCTATAAGCATTTCTAAATCGTTCCTTCATATTTTCTGGATTAGTTGGTACGGTGCTGTAGAATTTTTCCATGATATCGTATAAAAAAAATTTTGGGATGAAAGTTTTTGATTTTTTTGTATAAAATGCAAATTTATTAAATAAAGTACATATTCCCGTTCGAAAAAACAATGTTGACCTCCAAATGACCTTGCAAACCTCTACCAAATCAAACGTACGATGGCACAGTGTTTTTCCCCTTCGAACCATGAAACTTTTATTTCAAACATCTTTCTCTAAAATGGCCGCTTCTCGAGATATTCTGCTGTGTCAACTGAAATGGACCACCCTGTATATATGAAATAAATATAAAATTATATCGATTGAGACAGTCTGACGATGGCTCATTTCACTCTTCATTCTTCCCGGAATTGCGCGAAGTATCTTAGCTATGCACCTTTTGGCCTCTAAAATGTGGGATGAGTAACACATGTCAAAGAGCTACAAACATTTCCGACGATTTTCGGGATATGAGCAACTTTCCTGAATTCCGCTACAGAAGAGCGATGCACCGTCGAAATTTGAACCCATTCTTCTTGTTCATTTATTTGATATAGGAAACAAAAGGGTGAGTTTGCTTCGTCGGTAAGGGTAGTGGTACTACGGGACCTTGATGCCTTTCCCTTTCGGCTATCTTGTTTGCGATCAGAAACCAAATGTGAGTTCCATTCCACATGAATTATGTCACAATGAAGTCGTGTGATACAATTCATGTAGAATCGAACTCTCATTTCGTTTCGGACCAAAAACAAGCCAGCCAGAAGGGAAAGGAATTAATGATTATATTACTGTATGTACAAGCTGCCGCCGCACATTCGTGACATTCTATAGTTTTTAGTGACTTTTGGCCTTTCAATATTACGACCTAGGTTTTGCTACGAACTGTGCTCTGGACTGATTTTTGTTCTACAATGAATGCTGAGCTAACTGACCTACCTGGATGTATGTCATCGCTGCGTCCCCATAACTTTTTCGTACAAACCTTATTGTATACAAGGTATGTCTGTCAGGTCATATATATGGAAAATGTGGATGCTCATTAATATTACCAAGCAAATAATTCATGTACTACACACGTTTCTGGATATAAAAAATACAGTGCACGCTAGATATATAGTTCTAGACATATGGCTAGATATAGTTGCTGATTGCTCCCACTGCTGGCGTTGTAAGCGAGAGCCATGTGCGGTGGGGGGTGACAGTACAGCACAGTGGGGGATTGGTGCGCTGAGGTGGGGGATGACGCATTTGTGTGTCTGACTGCGGGTGTGGAAAGACACTTGCTTGCATGGCCTTATTCGGAATGGCCATTTATTTAGCGAATGCTGTATGTGGAGAGCACAATAAATAAAGCAGACTGCGATTTACATTCATTTTCAGATTATAATACACTGCTGAAAACCTTATGCGAAAGAAATTTTCGGGATTTCAATAAATCACACATATATATGCAACAAAAGTCATAATTTATCAACTAAATCTCAAAAATTTTGATGAACATGTTATATTAAAGTACGCAAATGATGTAAAACATCACTTACCAACTGGCTGTTATTTCGTGTGTTTCGGCTACCGCAGAATTTTCGTTGATATCAAAAAACTTTACCACCATACCCTCATCAATTTTTGACACATTGTTTGAAGTTGGTTTTTGGATACCAATGCCGGTCATAATTTAACAAACCACTTTCTATACGAAGAAGAATTACAGGAAGATTTGAATCGCGAATATACAGCATAGGCTGTACTACTAACATGTCTCTGTAACTACTTATAGGGGAAAATCCAAATTTGTTCTTTGACAAAACCCTATAGGAAGTAATCAAGTGATGTTAGATTTGGCGAACGAGGTGGCCAAGCTACAGGACCGCGCCGTCCTATCCACTTATCACCAAAAATCTCACTCATCACTTGTCTTGAACACAGAGCATAATGGGGTGGTGCACCGTCGTGTTGCATCTACATGTTCATACGAACATGCAAGGGCACGTTTCCCAGTAATTGAGGCAGTACCTTTTCCAGAAAGTTTGCATAAACTTGCCCAGTCAAGCGACCTTAAAAAAAATATGGACCAATGAAGCGATCATCGGCAATGCCGCACCAACAATTAACGGACCACGGATGTTGAAGTGGTACAGTTCTCATCCATCGAGGATTCTCATTTGCCCAATAATGCATATTATGTCTATTTAAATTTCCAGTATTCGTGAAGTTAGCTTCGTCAGAAAAAAGCACATGTTTCAAAAACGAAACATCTGTGTGCATTTTCCCACGAATCCAATTTCAGAACGTGACGCGATTTAGGAAATCATTGCCCTACAAATCCTGATGTAATGACATGTGGGACGGATGGAACTTGTGTTTATGTGAAATTCTTAATACAGATCGCCTACTAATTCCACTCTCTCTTTCCATTTGCCTGCTGCTTGCATGTGGATTTACTACCACTAAAGCTAAGATAGCATCCGCATTAGCTTCAGTGACAATCGGTCGACGTCTGAGTCGTTTTTTTTTTTTACCATACCGAAGCGGGAGAAATGGTCGGCTGATTGCTTGAAAGCCATGCGCGATTTTTGTTGCCTATCCGCATAACGAGCCGCATACAAATTTTGAGCGTTTCTGTAATTTTTGTGGCATTCCTGCAGCACCATCAACATATCGAAAGGTTCTTAAAAATCGTTCATTTTCGCAATCCGATGTACTCACATTAGAAGGTAATGTGTGACTAACTGATATGTTAACAGAAAATGCGTACTTGCTGCCGATGTAAACAATACCTGTAGATGTGTATTATCATAGGTATCGGTAGAAATGAAAACAGCGGGGAGTGGGGTTGGCCAAACATAAGAGGATCGTGCCGCTTGAAAATTCGCTTGAAAATCTATCTCAAAAGTATTCACGAGACTCCTACCTTGAAAGTAATTATTTCGATTCAATTTGATTTTTCGACTATTTTCATACTTCGCGTGCCTAAAATGACCTTGTGTTGTATGTCGCTGAATTTGTCTTGAAATCAATAATAATATCGTTGAAAAAAAATACATGATTCCATTCAAAAAAGTGGAGTTGACCTTGACGTAGCTTCAGCGCCTTCACCGAAAAAATAATAAGATGGTCCAGTATGTCGGCCTTTTCAAATAATATAACTTTTATATGAAATTTTTTTCAGTATCATCAACAGTTTGAGTGCTATTGCTCTGTTACACTTTAAATGCCCCACTCTGTATGTATACATCTATGAAATAAAAGGTGCACATTTTTTTTCAAACAACAATCTTCATTTATTGCAATCCACAATAGACATATAATATTCATCCATCCAACTGCTGTGTGTACTGTCAAAACCTAACCATTTAACATATATTTCTTTTCCACGCTTCGTGACTCCATTCTCCACCAGATAGACGTCCAGGTATCTAACCTTGAGGAGCTCCTGTTCGTCGAAACCGCAAGCGATGAGTTGATTTCGATAGTCTTTCAGCTTGTACGTCACCGGGGTGGTATTTCCTATTTGACTGATCGTGAATATGTCCGTAGTCCCATTGGAAGTGTAACCTTTCTGAAAGACGTTCTTGAATTTGTTGATTCGAACTTTTTCACCAGTTTTAGACTTTGGTGGTTTGGTAGGTACTGCTCGAAGCCCACCGTATGCTTGACGCAATAATATCTTTTCGTTCTCAACGGTGACATCCTTTGGTTTCATTCGTATGGTTAGGTATTTCGTGTTGTTGTAAGCTGATACCAAGTCGGATAAGATGTCCAACCATTCATAGTTTCCTTGCAGGCTAAATTGCCTCCGCATTTGCTTTTCAGCGTGCGATTTAAGCGTTCACAGATCGAAGCTTTCAAAGTACTGTACGTGGAGTAAAATTCAATTTCATAGCGTTTTATCAGAGAATCAAATTTTGACTTGTAAAATTTCGTTCCCCTGTCCACGTGTAATTTTTCCCGAACACGTCCTTGAACAAGCACAGACTCCATCGCCTTTGTAACATCGTCCGCCGTCTTGCGCTTTATCTGTACAATCCACGCATACTTTGAAAGGATATCTATGACTGTGAGCATGTACTTGCAACCTTTATTTTGCGCTACGTATGACGTCATATCAACAAGATCAGCTCGCCAGGTCTCATCGATGCCGCGAACGTCTATACGACGACGTTGATAATTTCGCCGTGCTGGCTTATGTATTTCTGTTACCAGCACTAGCTTTTCTTCGTTCATTTTGCAATGCTGTTAGTCTTCTATCCAACGTGAAGATGATTTCGGTGTTGCGTATAAACCAATTGCTATTTATTTTCAAGTCAACTTTTAAGGTATCCAACGCTTTCTCTGTGGTAGTCTGTGAAACTTTGAGTAATTCACCAAGGGTGAATTTGGTTTTTCAAAAAATTCAATTTTTCTTGTGAAAATTTTAGATTCCCAGCGTTGTTTTCTTCTACAGGGTCGGCTATATTGCAGTCTTTTGTTATGTATATCGGAATGTCTCTCAACAGTCATTTGAAATCCATCACCTGGTGGACCGCGAGTGCTCGCAACGGTGTTCTGATTCAGTTGCTATCCAAACATGTCGACGCTCATCTCGGAAATGATCGAAAAAGCAATGGGAGTTGGCTAATAAATGATTTCCGCTTCTCGTAATTCTTCGAGAATAGACAGTATTTTGTAGTTGTCACTTGTATTCCCAGTCGCTTGAGATGCTATAAGCAAGCAGGGATGTTCCATCAACTTGTTAGCATCGTCCGAGAAAATATAATCTGTTCTAATACCTTGTCGAGAAATCCAAGCCTGAGGTAGCAGAACACCTTTGCCCGTACGCTTCAACGACTGTGACGATATATCTTTGCCCATCGTAAAAATGTTGAGCAGCTCTGCAATTGCATACTTGAATTTTGCATCGCGATCATGTCCAATAGACTCCTTCGTGCCATAGTATTTTCTATGAGCGTTTGTTGCGAGGACGATATTTTTGTATTTCTCCTTGTAGTCAGAGGTAACGTAAGCGATGCTTAGCATCTTTTTAAACAGCAACTCCAACAACCCGTTGGTTTTTGGATACTGCATATCACCTACGCGAATGTATTCATGCTCGAAGCGTATTGGTGAGTCACCAATCATCAGTCCGATAGTCGAAAGGTTCCGCACCCCGTAAACGGTATCGAAATCGTTCTATTTTTGTTGATCGTCAAACATCTCAAGATATTCATCCTCTAATTTTATGGATGAGTATACAAAAGTTTTATCTTCTCCGTCATCTTCCGCAGTTTCATAAGCATCTGCTGCCTCAGATTCGATTTGGTTCTTCTGCTCGTGCTTCATTTCAACTTTCATTTCTTCCTTTACTTCTTTTTTGACTGGTTTCACACCTCGAGTAACCTTTACTAATTCCTGCAGGGGAGTTACCACAGGTTTGAAGACATCCTTCATTTTCTCCTGCATTGACTCTTTTTCCATCTTGAGCAGTCTATATTTAAGACGAATTAAATTACTTGCTTGAGCAATCTGACGCAAGACTTCTTTTTCCTGACGACTTTTCTGCATGTTGATACGACTAGCTTTGCAAAGATGCTGTTTCTTCTCCGTCAATGATGTTGTATTTCATTCCGTTTTCATGTTCATAAAATTGTCAAATCCCTTCCTGTATCGCCTATTGTCGAGCTCTCGGTCCTTGTCGATGACTGCAAATCCATACTTATCACCGTTCCAACATGTTATGCACTAGATTTTAAACCGTGTGTGCGACATATCGGTGTTTACGTGATCGATGCATACGTGCCTCAGATTCATCTCGTCCTGCTTGAATAAGACCAGCAGGTTGGTGTTATTACGCACGAGATGCTTGGGGATTCGAGCCTAAGTCTGACAAAGATAGAAACAGTCTACTTCATGATGTCTACCCATACAAAAGTATGCACTTATGTTGTCTTGCCTCTCGCACGCTTCGTCATCGAATACCATGATAGAGTCAGGTTGCGCTTCTTTCGGTGCAATGACTTGCTGATGCTCGTTGAAGGGGAAGTACTCAATACCGTTGACACTTTCAAGCACTTGTCTCAGAAACATGTATTTCGGTTGATTGAGAGATTTTGAGTAAAAGTATACGTTTTTAAATCTCAAACTGTTTGGCTGGGTTATAAGCGTGAATAGAGCATTGGTTTTACTACAGTTGGGTGGTCCACAGAATACTGCACGGTAACAGGTTACCATGACGGTTATTCCGTTTTGTATTTTTTATATATTTGTCAAGGTTCATCACCGGCAGCGTGATAAATTGTTTCTCGAATCAGCTCTCGAACGCGACCGATCGGATAAGCTATGAATACCTCGTTTTCAAACACTTCCCCTCAGTTGATGAGCAGACATGATTGTGCTCACACGTCATCTTAATCGATCTCCGAAAAAGCGATCACGTGGGAACGGTTTAGTAAATCGCATCATCAACAAACTTCCGATCAAGTTGCATGTTCCTGGTTACCAATATTGTGGTCCCGGTACAAAGTTGGCAGAACGGCTCCCAAGAGGCGATTCCGGTATCAATCCTTTTGATGCAGCGTGCAAGGAACACGATATAGCTTATTCTAAAAATTGTCAGAATAGTCAAGCTAGAAACATTGCGGATAAAATATTAGTTTCAAGAGCTTGAAAATGGATTTATGCAAAGGACATTAAATTGAATGAAAAACCGACTGTTCGGACTGTCGCTCAAACGTTGAAGGTGAAGACAAAGTTAGGCATAAGATGTCAGAACCCAAAGAATGTTTCCTTGAACAAAATCATACTCGCAGCAAAACAGTCCATGATTTCGAGTCACGACGCGCAAACAAGCATTAAGTCTACAATCAAAGGTACTCGAGAAGCTGTAAAAAAATAAGGTGATAAGTGAAAGTATAATAAGTATAAGTAAAAGAAGGTTGGCGGATTTCTACCTTTTCTCATATCCATTTTTGTCAGTCTCAGCGTTACGGGTGCGTTAGCGGGGGGTGCCGCGGCTATAGCAAAGGCTGTAAACGACGCGAGCACAGTTAAACGAGAATTGGAGGAAACCAAATGACATAAAAAAAGGTGGAAGTGATCGCGTTAAGTAAAAGTCTCTATCTTAAACCGTACAAAAAGGGTTTTGGTTTTCATCTTTCAAAACACCAAGTGTAAAGCTACCGCACCGAGCTTTGACCAACCGGGATTTGCAGAAGTATGCAAAAGTCATGAAAATTCCCTACTTCTGACGTGTTTTCATGAGCAACGAAATGCCCAAAAACGGACCGCATAAAAACGAGGCTGCTTTCAACAATCTTGACGATAAGGATGGCCCTGGGAGATACTAGGTTGCATATAAGAAACGCGGCAACGATGTCGTATATTTTGACAGTTTCACTTATCTTCAATCTCCGTTAGACCTCGTGAAATATCTCGGTGTTGGTAGCCTGAAGTATAATGATGAAAGATATCAGGATTACGATACATTCGATTGTGGACACTTGTATCTGAAATTTCTAAGCGAGAAGCTATATAAAAATGACACGTAATTCAATAATGTCAGTCCAACACTTGCAGTCATGGATGATTAGTTTACGTTAAGGACGTTGTATGCAAAACACCCTTTTCGACAGATTTTGTTAAAATTTTGCTCGAGTTTTAATTGTAATATTTCCAAATTTCTTGCCAAATTTCAATACGATTGACCACGTCGTTTGAGAATAAATCGAATTTGAAAATCCGAAAATTAACACAGGGCTAAGGGGGAAAATCCGCAAAATACCTGACAAAATTCACGTTTGCATATGTAAGTGGAAAACGGGTCGATAGAAATGCTTGAAAAACTAGTATCACCTTATTCAATAAATTTTGGATCCATTAGAATTTTTTAATATTTTTCCACCACGTCGTTATCTCGTAATTAATTCCAAAAGTAGGGAAAGTTCGTGAAGATTGCATGAGGAGAATAATCCCGAGCAGTCAGCTGTTCCAAACTGGCAACGCCGTCCGAGTTTTTCCGATCCAGCTTTTTTTTCGCACAAATCGGCCTTTATAGCGGGTTCTTTCCATTTTTCATTTTTTTTTATTCGGCCGACAACAACTTTCGAAAATTCAACACTATTGGTAAATCACTTGTCACTCGTTTCAAGCTCGGGTGGCCTATAGGTTAGGTTCATGCGACGCTGCCACGACCGAATTTTCGTGTCGTGCGTTAGTATTGTCCCCCGCGTTCCCTATCCGTGACAGGGCTCTACAGCTGTAGTGGGTACAGACGCGGCGATGAATATCGTTCTTGATACCAAAAACATGAACGATTTCGACTATTTTTTTCACTTTTCGGAACAAAAATTTATTTTTTACTATTCTTATCGTGAATATTTCGCAATTCTAACGGCGTGTTACGGGGTAGATTGCGTAGGCTCCGATGAGCGGTAATCGGAGCTTACTCCACGCCCAGCCAAGGTGTTATTTGGCTATTGTAGGGTCCGTTCACGTCGACTATGCACTCGCGTGCTACTACTCGCAATGCAGGAAGTGAATGGAATAGAAAGGGATCAGTATTAAGGGAAGGTAAACGATTTAAAGTATATGGTTGTTTATTAGTGGTCAATGCAACGGAGTCGGTGAAGGATAAAAAAGGTATGGTCTTGGTTTAGAGGGATAGGTGTCTTGCTTGAGCGCTGGGATGGATCTGCCTGGTTTTGCCGGATGTAGCAGGCAAGCTAGCCGCGAGTTACAGGAGAACCTGCTGACTCGCGAACGATAAGGGTAGACTACAGAGCGTAAGGTAACTAAGAGCGTGGGAAAGGAATATGAAGTCTGGAGGACGTAACACGCCCCCCCTTGGGGAAGAACATTCGGTGAGGGTACGAAATCGGATGTTCGGAAGGAAGCGGAATGCCATGAAACGTAGTGACTCACTTACAGAATATTACAAAGAAAGGTCTTAAAATCTAGCGCCTAGATATTAGTGCGCGTTTAAATGGGTTAGTATACATTTGAATATAAAAAAAAAAAATTTATAAATGACATCTTATCGTACTGAATCACTTACAGAATATTACAAAGAAGAGTCTTAAAATATAGCGCCTAGATGTTAGTGCGCGTTTAAGTGGGTTAGTATACATTTGAATGCGAAAAAAAAAAAAAAAAAAATTTTATAAATGACATCTTATCGTACTGAATCACTTACAGAATATTACAAAGAAGAGTCTTAAAATATAGCGCCTAGATGTTAGTGCGCGTTTAAGTGGGTATAGTATTCATTTGAACAAAATTTTCTAAATGACATCTTATAAATGTGGTGGTATATATGATAGATTTGTATATATGATAGATATTGTGTATATTATAAACGAAACTTATTCAACGTGCTGATGATTATATTACGGCTGCAGATTATTACGGGCAGAATAAAGCAATGAAAGAATATGATTGCTAATAGCGGAGGGCTTAGCGCCAGACTTCGAGTGATTCGGAGCTATTGTTAAGGGTCTGCTCGGGGAGCAATTTACGCGGCCTAGATATGCCTAGTTCCGTCATTTCAATTTCCGATTGGGTCCGGAGTAGCGACGAAGAGCGAGGAGGCAGGTCATCGGGAAATGGTATTATTTCTAGGCGCGGGTGGTGGATGGCATGGCGCATAGGAATTTGGGGTTTTGTACGACGCGGGTGAGGGATATGTCGTGTCCTTCCCAATTTGCAGCAAGAGTAAAGCCTTGAGATTTTGCTAAATAACGAGATTTTGTAGCAGAAGAAAGCTACTGAGAGGGACGCGAGGCCGATGCCGCTATAACCAAGGCTGGTAGTGAGGCGGTGCATGTTATCTCGCGTGTGATAATGTGTGCTTAGGTCAGCTGAGCGTTCCAGTATATCATTCAGGGAAACGCTGGTGACTGCAAGATCGTGGAGGTTAATATGCGATGGTTCGCGAACGGGAGAGATGGCAACAAGGGATAAGTCGGTGGAAATATTAAAATCAAGACTGAGGGATACTTGACTTAGATCCAAGGTAACTTTGGGGACGTAGGAGAGGGTCTTGGTAGATTGTGAGCGTTTCGAAGTTTTGAGAGTGACCTCAGAAGTACTAGCCGTACACAGGTCGTCTAGGGTGATAATGCCTGAACCGGAAAGTGTGACACGAGAGGTCTGGTCATTTGGGCAGAGAGTATGAAGAGTCTCAGGAGTGGAAGCTGAGAAAATCCAAGAATTAGATGTTGATAATTCCGTCCAGTAGGTTCCATCGAATGCGGTTAATCTGATATCACATTGTTTTGAAATTTTTCTGGACGGGTTCAGAAAAAGGTCTACCTCGCAGAGTTTGTGAGTCGACGGTCGGAAAAGCGGTTGTGTCAACTTACATATGAATTTTCCTAAGGATAAAATGCATTTACTAAATTTGGATTCCGAGATTTGAAAGTACGACGCTCGGTTAAGTGCTATAGCTATGTAGTCGCTGCCAGGTTAAATGTAAGCGAATTTGTTATTTGCAGAGTCGTATGTCTGTCTAACGGGGACGGGAAGCAGTCGGTACAGGTCAAAAGCCTCGGAGTTGAGCAACGGAATAGATATCACATAAAGCAGTCTGGGTTCGTAATACGCTATGTCGATTTTAGAGATTCGAATCAGTTCTTCAGCGTAATTCGGATCCATTGGAATAGGAAACTCTATTTGTGGTGTGAGTGACTGGATATGTTTAAGACTGGAAATAATTTGTTCTGGTGATAGAATTTTAGGGTGGACGATACCTTTTTGAGCGAAGAGGATAGCGTTTACTAAGCTGGACAGGTCAAGTTCGTATTCGTTCAAGTGTCGGTCCAGGTCAATTAGTCGGTTAAGTAAAGTCGTTCTGAAGGTATTGTTGGCGATTAAGGCTTTTGAAATAGCTGCATCAGTCGAGAGGGCCGTGAGTAATTTATGTTGTTCGCGGTCGTGGCTTATCATGCTGTTGATTTCTTTCCCGTAGACGCCCAACGTTGACTGTACGATATTTGTCTGTTTGTTAAGCAGGGATGCTAAGTGTCTACTGTCGTTGTACAAGTTGTCAATTTGTTGTTTAAAATATTCTCCGTCTTTTACGTCTAGGGTGCCGAATAAGGATTTTGATACGCTACCAATGAAATTAATCGCGCCTCGTGTTCCGCGATGGTGGGCTAATTTAGCAAGTTCGGAGTGAGTGGATTCGCCTGTGCGATGGCCAACTAAATATTCTATTCGATTTTGGTATAGTTTCATGGTTTTTATTCTATCAGCCAACATTTGAATATGGTCACCGGTGTAACAGTAGTTTTTGGCGACAGAGCATTTACCTTCTATTATGGTTAAGAATTCTGATGTTTGGTCAAGTCGGTCGAATAGATATTGGAGGTCTATGTAGTTCAGCAAAGTCCATTCTTTGTTATATGTACGTAGGTCTTGCAATTGTTCGAAGAAGATTCCCGGGTTCTGATTCAGTTGCTTAATCGCGACGTTAGTCGAATCGTCTGTCTTGCTGTCGAGAGCACTGCACCTGCAACGATATGCAAGAGTATGAGACGTAATGTAACGCGATCGCAGGCAATTTGGTAGCATATGGCTGTTGATTTTTTTTTTTTATTTTAATTGCTTTCTTCTTGTGCCAATTTCAATTTATTGAAATGAACGATTTTAGTTTTTCGGGGGGTAATCCAAATTTCAGCGTTGATATTGTTAATTATACGCTTAATCGTATACACTCCTTTATAATGGTCGTCGAATTTGGATGGGGTTTCATTTAGTAGATAGACCGTTTGGCCTGCTTCGAAAGTTTGGCTGTTGACGTTACGGTCGTAATACGTCTTGGAACGATGCTTTGCTTGTTGTAGATTGGACGCGGCGTGTTTTCGTATGCTGGATAGATTAGCGATTAAATCTTGAAGGAAGGAATCGTAGGAACGAGTATACGCGCTGGCAGGGTTCACGTCTGTTGGGAGTCTGGCTTGAGAGCCAAAAATTAGTTGATGGGGGGTGAAGTTAGTACCTTCGTGCTTTGCGGTGTTATAACAAAAAATTGCAAAGCGGATGTAATCGTCCCAGTCTTTACCAGCATCCGTGTAGTGTTTGATGTGCTCAGTGAGAACAAGGTGACTGCGTTCTAGAGATCCGTTCGACTGTGGGCGGTGAGCTGTGGTTCGTATTTGCTTAATTTTGAAAAGTTTACAAAGTTGTTTGATGACTGTGCTCATAAAATTCTGTCCTTGGTCTGTAAGTATTGCTCGAGGAGCACCGTAACGTGTAATGTATTCTTTTGCGAATGCTGCGCCTATAGTTTTGGCGGTGGCATCAGGTAAAGGAATGGCGTCCAGGAATTTTGTCAAATTGCATTGTATCGTCAAGAAATATTTGTTGTTTGATTTAGTAAGGGGTAGAGGTCCAACAATATCTAATGCCACTTTGTCGAATGCATCGGCAGGCGTGTCCGTTATCATCATTGGCAATTTGGTTTTTACTCTGACCAATTTTTTTCTTTGGCAACTCTCGCAAGTTCTTATGGAATCTTGGATTTGTTATTTCATACGGGGCCAAAAATACTTTTGTCTAATGCGGTTATATATTTTAGTGACACCTTGATGACCGCCGACTAACGATTCGTGGCATTCTCTGATTATTTCTTTTCGTAAACATTCGTCTGGGATGACAGTCGTGTTTCGACAAAGCATGATTTGAATTCCTAAGTCTGCGAAAATATAGGATAGAGTTTTCGGATAACGCGAGGATCGAGAGCGTCTAAACTGTCATCGGTTATCGGGAGGGCAAGAGACTTTAGGTTTGAATCGGCTAAAGCCGTTTTCAGTTTTGACAATAGCTTGAAGATATCGTATAGGTTGCTTTTATCCGAGCTTTTTGTTTTCAATACTAGGGTGAAAATACGTCGACTATTGTGCTTAGATTCAATGATATCAAATTTTCGCGGACGAGGTATCATTACTATTTTTGGGTCAACGATATTCTCGCCGGCAAGTTGGGCTGGTATACCCTTGATCCAAGCGCAGTCTGTCAATATGAAGTGCGCATAGTTGGTTTTGAGCATCAAAAGTCCATCATTGGTATCTTTGACATTGTCCGATACTGGTATGTCGTCCAAGTTGTCAATAAAATATGCGAAACCGTGAGGGTCATTAATTTGATCATCGTTAGTGTTGAGAGCACTGTCATGGTTATGGTCAGTAATTTCCATATGGGAGTCGAATTGTTGAGTGCACGTATAGTATTCAGCGTCCGTGAGCAAGTCGGAACTGTCGTCGTTATCAGAGGTGGGCGGGAGGGGCGAGGGGGGAGGGGAACAGGAGTGTAAGGAAGGGTTCGTCGGCCTGGAAGAAGCGGGGGGGTATCTCCTAGCGGAACGCGGAGGCCCGACAGGGGGGGGCATGATGACGTCAGTGGGTGGGGGTGGAGGTGGAATCGGACGAGGTGCTGCAGGTTTAGTCGGACGTTCCGATTCCTTTCGGTGATGGCGGCGGGGGGGTAATCCAGATGTGGAAGGGACAGGGTCAGGGAGGTTAGTATGAACGGGTGGGGGTGTAATGCAGGGGCGCGCGGTGGCAGGAGGCGGAGAGTCGAGGCGGCAAACGGTGATTCTTATTTTCGAATTTTTAAAAACGTAATGGATCATTCTGCGTACCGCGCTCCATTCTAATTTGTCGAGTCCGCAACCTATCAATGGTATCGAGACGGATGTTACGCCATCTTCTTGCAAGGTTTTCCTAAAGTTAACCAAGGTGTCAAAAAAAACGTGGGGCAAAGGTTTGTCACTGTATTTGGACTTTGTAACTAGGTTATAAATTTTCCGGTTTCCATGTACCACAGAAATAACGTCAGTCACAGTCGGGTCGAATTCTCTAAGTTGTTCGCGGTTTATGAATTTACGTTCTGTCAGTTCTGAAGCGATTCCTTTTGACATTTGGCAGTCAGCCGATATGCAATGAGCCTAGTTATCCTTTTGCTGTAATAGGTCAGCTTTTATTTCTTTGATACGTCTATTACGCATGAGAGGAAAAGTTTCGCTTTCTATGAGGAAATCGCTATAAGAAGGGCCCGGTAAATCGATAGCTGGACAAAAGTCATCGGTTCCTGATTCAGTTTCTGGGGTCTGTAAGTCATCCGAGCTAACGGAAGAATCTGAAAAATAGCTCAGGTATGGTCTTTTATGAGGCCCAGGATTTGTTGAAGAATTTGTTTCGCGATGGCGTTCAGGTTGCCGATGTACTGGGATCGGTGCCGGGGTAACGAGGGGGGATTTGAGCAACGGAGTTTCTTTATCGCTGAACTCATCGTCGGAGAAATCAGAGGAATCAGAGGAGTGTATCATCTTACAGGGTTGTGAGATTTTAGGGTGTTTCAGCGGAGCTGGGTTGGTGGACTCGTCTGTGGTCTGTCGAGGGCGTCTGGGGTACTGATGGGTCTTTTTAGTGCGTTTTTTTGGTTTATCGCTAGAGGCTTCAGTCGTTGGACGGGGGCGTTTTGCATCTATGGGAAGAATTTGAGCGGTGTCGGCCGGTGCGTTCCTGGACAGAGCATCAGCGTTGGTATTAGATTTTCCGGACTTGTGTTTCATATCGAAGTCGTACTCTGCCAGTTCTAAGCTCCATCGTAATAAACGGGAATTAGGCTTCTTGACGCTTTTTACCCATTTGAGTGGCTCGTGGTCTGTTATTAAGGTGAACTTCTGACCATAGATGTAGGGGCGGAAGTGATTCATACTCCAGTAGGCGGCTAAGAATTCTTTATCGTGTACCGAGTAGTTTAGTTCAGCGGGCTTGAGGGCTCGGGATGCGTATGCTACCGGTAGGTCGGCACCGTCTTTATCTTGACTGAGAACTGCACCTATCGCGAATTTTGACGCGTCTGTAGTGAGCGTGAATGGTTTGTTGAAGTCCGGGTGTTGTAGAATTGGTTCTTTGCATAAACAATCGCGTAAGGTTTCAAAGGCAGACTGATGTTCGGACGTCCAGATGAAAGGGGTATCCTTTTTCGTTAAATTGTTAAGGCATTTTGCAATTTTTCCAAAATTTGGAACAAATCTTCGGTAATAACCTAAAAGGCCAAGGAACTGTCTAACATTTTTGGGACTTTTGGGGACAGGATACTCTTTTACAGCTATTAATTTACCAGGGTCAGGTTTTACTCCTGACTCAGTTATGAGGTGTCCGAGGTAAACGACTTCCCTGCGCAAGAATTCGCACTTGTCTGGCTGTAGAGTTAAACCAGCAGCGGTTAGTCGCTTCATTAGTTTCCGAAATTTAATTTCATGTTCTTGCAAGTTTCGAGCGTAAATAACCATGTCATCTAAATATACGAATATCTCGTTGCCTTGTAGGCCTAGAAGGACTTGGTCCATGAGCCTTTGAAACGTGGCGGGGGCGTTCTTTAGTCCGAAGGGCATACGAGAAAATTCATAATGGCCTCCAGGTGTCGAAAATGCAGTTTTCGTGCTGTGATCCGGATGCATGGGAATTTGGTGGAACCCGGAAGCGAGGTCGAATGTGGAAAAGTATTTAGCTGAGCCAAGCTGGTCAAGGATTTCCGTGATATCGGGCATGGGGTATGCGTCGCCGACTGTTTTTTCGTTAAGTTTTCTGTAGTCGATTACCATACGCCATCGTTTATTGCCGTCACTATCCGGTTTTTTTGGAACGATCCACACCGGGGAATTGTACGGAGATGAGGAATGTTTAATAAGATTTTGTTTGAGTAGTTTATCAACTTGGGATTCGATTTCGTCTTTGTAAATTTTGAGAAAACGGTATTGTTTAGTATGAATAGGCGTATTGTCCGTCGTGGGGATAGTGTGATGAGATAAATTGGTGTGGCCTAATTTATCACCTGGGAGATAAAAGAGATGGTTAAATTCTGTTACGAGGTTAAATATAGATTGTTTTTCGGTCTCATTCAAATGATCAAGATGTAAGCTGCTCTTTAGGACGTCCAATCTTTCTGACCTACTGTCAGTCAAGAGCACTGTTGCGGCACTGGGACAGGGTGTACTGTCGTCAGGGATAGGAGGATCGGATTGCAGTTGCGCGAGGTCAGTGGACTGGATGGGGCAGGAGGGGGGATTATTAGTCGGTCGCGATGTACGCTTGGCGGCAGAAAGAATTAATGAGTTGCTGAGGAGAGGGCCTGGGTGCGAAACGAGGGTTTTGGCGCGGGCATCGCTGTGGTGGTTACTCGATGCAGTGGGCGTAGCGTTGGGCATGACTGTACTCAGTGGCTCGTCGAACTCGTCTAGGGTTACTGTTGGGGGACTTATCTCTACGGCAGATTCGTTACAATTGAACGCGTACGAGTAAGCGATGCCGTTCTGGTTTTCAACTAACGCTTCACCACATAGAACATTGTTGCCTAAATCGATGCGTTTAAGGTAACCTACTCTAGTGTCTGGGTTCGCAACTATCAGTGGGATGGCTTTCACGGTACGGGCCTGTATTGTAATTACGCGCGTTTTTTCGGGCGCGGACGAGGGTTTATCGAATTTATCAAAGTGTATTGGCAATGAGGATCCAAGCATCACCGAGTTCGAGTTGAAAGAAATAGCTGCTTTCTCTTTTCGTAAGAAGGGCTGGCCTAAGATGCCGTCGTGCGGAATCGGAAACGAGTCAGGGACCAAAAGAAAGGTATGGGATTTATTATTAAAACGTATTTCCGTTTTTGCGATAGTTTGCGTCTTTTTGTCTGTTATACCAGTCAGCGTCAAACGTTCGTCGGATATTCGTCGTACGAGGGGCCTAACGGAACTTTCTTTGACCAAGTTGACGTCTGCACCGGTGTCAATAATAAATGTAGATATTTTTATTAGCTCGGGGGTGTCGATCGAAATTAGTGGAGGGTCAGCTGAAGCTGTTATGAGGATATGACTTGAAGATCGGAACGCTAGTTGTTTGCATTGCTCGCGGACGCGTTCTTCCCGCGGGCAATGTTCCCGTTTAAATGTTTATTTGAGCCTGCATTGCCTTGGTTATTACGCGGAAAGGATCTACATTGGTCTACTGTGTGGCCTCTGCGATTACAATTGTCGCAGGATAGTTCTTGATTTCTGTTGGTCCTGTTGCATTCATCGTGGAAGTGGCCCATTCTGCGACATTTAGTACAATATCTTTTACTTTGCAAACGGTGACATTCCGTGATGGAGTGACCCTGGTGGTTACAAAATTGACAAGTGCTGGGCAGAGCATTAACGTGGTCAGCAGAACTGGTATTCGGATGGAGCGCTTGGGCGTAGGTTCCGGGTTCGGTACGAGGCGCTGGTTGATAAACGTAACCACGTGTGGGCAATGACATCAGGGGGGGGATAAAGGAGGCCGCGGTGGGCACCTGAGACGGAGGAGCAGTATGGGGGGGGGGGGGGGGGGGGGTAACGGCAGACACATGGGTGTAGAGGGGTTAAAATAATGTGCAGAGAATTGCATCTGACGGTTAATTAGCTCGGCTTCTTCACCTTCGGCGATGCTGACGGCAGTTTCGAAGGTTGGTAATTGTCTGATAGTAGCGATTCTCCACTCCAATTCTGGCCGAAGCCCTCTAATAAACGATCTAGAGGTATCCTTCTTTAGATCGTTCAGTAGAAGCGTTGCTAAGTCTGGTGGGTGTTTGGCTATGATCGCTGTGCTTATTTCTTTTGATATTGCTCTTATTCTGCACGAGTAATCTATAATGCGCTCATATGGTTGTTGTGTAATTTTATCTAATTGAGCAGATAACTGGCGTATGGGGATATCCGGGCGGTATGCTCGGCTAAGGGCAGTTATGAGGTCCTCGACGTCATTACAGTTAATGCCTATTGAATATTGGGAAGCGGGGCCTGTAACCTTTGATTGCGCAAATTTGGCGAAGGTCATTTTATCCGAAGCTTTTGTAAGAGTCTCTACGTGACGTAATTGTTCTACAAATGAGTCAAAGGGCATGTTGTGGCCGTCAAAGGGGGGGATTGTCGGCAAGACATCTTTTACTGACCAAAAGTTTGAACCGGTTTCGTTAATTGGTGCCATGTCGATTTAAGCAGGGTATTGCAAGTATAGGAATAAAAATATCAACTTAGCACTAAGACTTAGAATAGACTTACAGGGTGAAGGTGAACGCAAAAACAGAGTACAGCATGGTTGTAGGCAGCTGGACGCAGGTGAAACTTGAAGAGGCGATACACGTCATGCGTCGGCACGAGGAGGGTATAGATGAGGTACTCCGTGGCGTGTTGATAAATAAGTGTGGTAATCCAGGTCTTAGGGCGATGCCACTTTCGGGTCCAGATTCTCGTCTTAACAGGGTTGCAGGAGTCCGAATGAGCGGGAAGGGTCCATTCGATATTTGTCGGTTCGAAAGGTGATGTGTTCAGATGCGGTGTGCGGCTTAACTTGGCTATTGCACTGAATTTCCACTCGCCACACAGTTATTCGACGTCGTATCTATCGATGAATTTCAATAGTACCAAAATGTAACGGAGTTATTGAAATTGGGGACTCTTTGCAGAGCCTGTATCCGTGGCGAGTTGAATAGGTTCTGCGTGCCTGTCACAGTACTTTGTGGCCCAGAGTTCGTTCGTAACACGGCTATCACTGATTGGTACGGCGTTAGAAATTTTGAGCACTGAACACTTTCGTAGAAAACATGCAGCACTGCACTGACGGGTAGGTCGACGGGCATCCCACCGCTGCCACCAAAATGTTACGGGGTAGATTGCGTAGGCTCCGATGAGCGGTAATCGGAGCTTACTCCACGCCCAGCCAAGGTGTTATTTGGCTATTGTAGGGTCCGTTCACGTCGACTATGCACTCGCGTGCTACTACTCGCAATGCAGGAAGTGAATGGAATAGAAAGGGATCGGTATTAAGGGAAGGTAAACGATTTAAAGTATATGGTTGTTTATTAGTGGTCAATGCAACGGAGTCGGTGAAGGATAAAAAAGGTATGGTCTTGGTTTAGAGGGATAGGTGTCTTGCTTGAGCGCTGGGATGGATCTGCCTGGTTTTGCCGGATGTAGCAGGCAAGCTAGCCGCGAGTTACAGGAGAACCTGCTGACTCGCGAACGATAAGGGTAGACTACAGAGCGTAAGGTAACTAAGAGCGCGGGAAAGGAATATGAAGTCTGGAGGACGTAACAGGCGTCTCAATTCAATTTTCAATAAAAAAATATTGCATTCACTATTTCTTATAAAAGACGATGTCACAAACTTTTTGCTCGGATTTCGCATACAACGTCCTTAACTGTATCGGGAATGTCTTTAATTCTGAAAAGTGCAATATCTTTTTCCGATCGAATTTGCTCTAAACAAAAGTTATGTCTTCGGTTTCGTTGAACTGTTAACCTTCAATTCTATTCCCAACGTTGACGACAGTTACAGTAAAATACACATAGCCGGTGAAGTAGTCACCATACCTACTGTCAGCTCCGAAATTAGGGATATTGAAAAGTATGTTCAAAACGCGCTAAAAAATACCACCATTGAAATCAGCATAAAGCCCAACAATAATACGTTGTACAGCGAAATCAAATGTAACCACATCATAAATTTTGAACCTGACGGTTCTATTGGTCTACTTCTCGGATTTACACCACGCGTATCAGCAACTAACCAAACTCACAAATCGGATATGTCAGTAGCTATTCTCAAAGTCGACGTGTTGCTAGTCGAATGCAGCATTACAACGAGTGTCTACGTCAACGAGTGCAAAATGCACACTATTTGCGAATTTTTCCCTATTGTTTCGTCGACATATAAGATCGCGGAAGTGCCGTCGCACGTCATTTACCTTTTGATCACCATCAAGACCATAGATCACATACAGCTTTGGTTAGTCGATCAAGACGGAGACCTGGATGATTTTTGTGGAGAAGCTATAACTATGAGACTGCGCGTCAAATTGCAATAAAAGATGAGTATTGTATATAACAGATTATCCAAAAAGAGTTGTATCAGTAAGTCATCATATCCCCATAAAGTCAGTCATCGATCGATTCCCAAACCGTTAACACGTTGGAAAGTATAGTTTCTGATAGCTCTGGGTTTGAAGCTGACATCTTTTGGCAAAGGAATTTCAAACGATTAAGATTTCGATTTTGCTATTTCGTTGCCTGCTACGTACCATGGAGAATCTGAAACATTCAAACGCCTGTCATCTTCGATGAGTCAATCGCACATCTACAGATACGTGCGCACAAACCTTATGCGTCATCAAGTTTCAACGACAGTGATGAGATTCGCTTCACCATTCAAGATCGGAATTCATGCACATTTCTGGAGTATATGAGTGTGCGTGAGACGGAAGCGTGTGGGTATGCGAACTAGGAGGCCGGGGCGAGATGGCAGGGTGTGTGTGAGAGTGGGGGCTTTTCAAGTCTCGGGAGCGCTCGTGGCTCAGTCTATGTACACATCTCATAATAAACACATGTATATCGAATTCCGTGTCTTATATTTAATGATGGATTGACCAACTGGCGACGAGGATAAAACGAATATGGGCTACCGGCTGATGGGCGACAAGACAGGGAAAACCTAAAACCGCCTGCATCAAAGACTTGTCGAAACGACAAGTCCGCGAAGAACGCAACAGAAGGGAAATTGAGTGGGATGAAGGTGAAATCCTTGACAGTCTACGGGAGAAGCTAAGTGCAGCAGTAAAAGAATCAACGGCAGGGCAGCAACAGGCTGCGCAGAGTAGCGTAGAAAGTGAAACGGAAGACGCGAAGTCAGTGAACGACACGGATAAATAGAAACCAAAAATGGAATCCGAAGCCAATTAAATTTCCAACTCGGAGTAGAAAATTGAAAACAATTAGTAGACCGGATTGAATTATACTTCGTAGCAAATGAAATTACAGATGAAGCAAAGAAAAGAGCAATTTTGTTAACAAAAGTGAGTGCGGACACATATGCGGCGATTCGGAAAGTGTGTGCTCCAAGATAGCCAGCTGAAACGTAGTGGGGGAATATAATCAAAAAAGTAACAAAATATCTCAAGCCGAAAGTGAACGTACAGGTACTGCGGGATCGAGTGAGACAACGCATACAGCTCGAACATGAGACTATCGTAAAGTTTATAGCCGCTTTGCAAGAATTAGCAAGAGACTGTAAGCTTACAAATTTAGATGACGCAGTAAAAGACCAATTGTAATGGCATTCGAGATCGCGAAATAAAAGTCGCGCTATTCAGAAAAGAGAATTTAACGTTGGCTACAGCTACGAAAATAGCCACAGTGTATGAGGCAGCAAATCGGAGTGCCGACGAAATCAAAACACATGTGCGCGCAGAAGAAAAAGAGTCGAGTGACACGACAAACGAAGTATGTAAATCGTTTGGAGAACTCGAACACACGGCAACGATATAATACAAATCGAAAAGGGGGGAAGAGAGGAACGAGAGGAAGAGTGGTGACACCAAATTCACAACAACAGCGAAGACCAGCTTTGGGATCAGCGACGTTCGAAGATTGTACATGCTGCAGTAAAAGAGGACACAAGACTAAAGACTCCTGGCGTAAAGAAAAAGAATGCCGTAACTGCGGTGAGAGGGGCCATCTCGAAGTAGTTTGTAGGGGGAGAAAACAACCAAAGATAAAAAACATTTGCGAAAGAGTCCGACACGGCCAAAAGCGAAAATGATTCTGATTCCGACCTTTATCGTTTGTCACTAGCGATTAAAAAAGCTGATGTAAATGCCGTAAAAGTAAGACCACAATACCTTAAACTAAGGATAGAGGGAAATAGCTTCAATATGAAAATTAACTATGGAGCGGCGGTATCCTTGATTAGCGATGAGTTGAGGAAACGATGGTTCGCGAAAATACCTTTACAACCGCCTAATGTAACGTTAAATTATTATGGGGGGAAACTTGTCCGCTAAAGGGTATGTTGAAGAATTTATCGTTTAAATATGTCACCCCCACCGCGACAAGAAACCTGTATGTAGCAGAAACGAACGGAAAATCGTTAATAGGCAGAGAGTGGTTGGATGCACTCGGGTTATGGCCATGGGAATAGCACAGACGTCAAAAAAAAATAAAACGGGGAAAAGACGAAGTCAAAATAAACCAAGTAGAAGAGCGAAGGGACATACGCGCAGACAAGATAGAGAATTTTTTCAGAAAATACCCTAATCTACTCACAGAGGGTATCGGGACATTTAACAACGCAGAATTTAAAAACCATATAAAAGAAGACACAGTACCAAAGTATCATAAGGCTCGAGTTCTGCCGTTTGCGTTACAAGATAAGGTTGCACGAGAAATGGATAGACTTGAAGACGAGGGAATACTCTCCCCGGTAAATGTATGTGAGTGGGGAAGACCCGTAGTTTCAGTCATTAAGAAAAACGGGGAGGTGCGATTATATGGAGACTACAAAGTAACATTAAACCCATATTTAATCATAGATAAATACCCGACACCGCGTCTAAACCATTTAATAGCAGGTCTACAGGGAGGTACAGTATTTTCCAAAATAGATCTGAATGAAGCCTACGGACAAGTCCTCGTTAGCGCAGCGTCAAAAAAATACCTCAAAATAAGCACACACAAAGGTTTATTTGAACTAAATAAATTACCATATGGAATAGCGTCGGCGCCAGGATTCTTCCAGAAGCACATGGAACAGATTTTATCTGGCCCACTTAACGTTTATGTTTTCCTACATAATATTGTAATGAAGGGAGATAACGACGAAGACAATTTGACAACAACAGCGAAAGTTTTTGATGTGCTGAACGAATGTGAACTTAAACTACGAAAAGAAAAATATTGCCTGTTAGAAAAGAAAATCCGTTATTTAGGAGTCGAAATCGATTCCGAGGGTATACATGTACTGAAAGATAGGGTGGAAGCGATCGATCGGGCCCCACGTCCGAAGAATATTAACGAATTACAGGTGTTTCTAGAAACCATAAATTATTACGGAAAGTTCGTTAAGGATCGAAGCACAAAATTGTACCCATTACACAAGTGCCTTCAAAAATAAAAAACAAATTTAAGTGAACAGCAAGCTGCCAAAGAGCGTTTGAACTAGCAAAAAAAGATTTGAAATCCACAGAATTATTGATGTTATCACACACCACACCGGACGGGGACCGACCGATCGCATTCGCATCAAAAACGCTATCAGCAAGCGAGAAAAAGTATGCACCGATAGATAAGGAAGCAAGAGCGATCATTTTCGACGTGCAAAAGTATTACGATTATTTATACGGGCGTGATTTTATTTTAAGAACAGATAATCAGCCGTTAGTTCGCATATTGGGCCCAAAAAAAGGAATTCCAATTATGGCAGCGCGAAGACTGCAAAGATATGCGATCTTCTTGTCTGCGTTTCGATTCCGCGTAGAGTACGTACGTTCAGCAGAAAATGCAGCCGACGGATTTTCAAGACTCCCATCACCGGAGAAGAAAACGAAAGAAAACAAAACGGAAATGACGTATTCAAAATATGTCGCGGATCAGAAATTCGTATGTTTCGATGACAAACAAATCGCGAAAGAAACGAGTCAAGCTAAAGAACTAAAACAGGTAAAAAAATACATGATGCTAGGGTGGCCGCACCGAAAAAACTTTTCTTGAATTCTGAGTATTGTTCGTACGGTAACCTGAACTTGGACATGAGTCACTATCGCTACGCATTGCTGTTCGAGATGTACGCCAACTTCCAAGCTACGCATTACGGCAAGGAACCTGAGCCGTTGTTGACAAAGAGTGAATTTCTGTAGTACGAACCTTTGATTTTCATCGATTGTTCGGAACAAAACGAAGCCCTCAAATCTGGACCCGTTGATATTCTCATAGAATTCGAAGCTAAGAATAACTTTCCGGCTGGTACATCTGCATACTGTTTAATTTTACGTGGCGGTATATTTAAATATAATACACCGAGTGGTGGGGTGAAAGAGTTGATATAAAAGCGATATTACAGCATTTTGGTTCACTATTTTTTACGTTGGAATTCATACTATACGTGCAAGGATTCAAAAGATCGTGTCTCGGTTTCACTCTAAAAGAGTTGGCGGTTTTATCTCTGAATGCTGAAACTCATCCGTCAGTTTACCTTTTCGAACCACCATACGACTTGGATTGTTTATATGCTCATTTCAAAAGCGACAATTCGTGGTTAAAACATAATACGGTTAAAACATAATTACCACGGGCCATTTTGGAGCAGCAGTAATATGCCTTTCGACAAGCTTGCTTTCATCCTGAGTTTTGAAGCACTACGTAATGCTTCGAAAGTTTACGTAAAGGGATTGGAAAAGAAAAAATAGTCTTGGGATGTCCTTCATTGCAAAAGTTAAACAAGATGCTGGACACTACACTCGAATGTGATCATCATCATGGGTTATTACAGCCGAATTGTGCTGCTCAAAACGTGTTTATTTATTTATTTTATTTTTTTTTTTTTTAAGAATTTTGTACTGAAACTTCAAAGACTAGAGCTTGGTTATGATACTGTCGAATAAGAAACTTATACGTAATCATTTTTTGTACCAACATTATGAATCTATGTAAACCGTAATCGTAAGTTATTCAAATATGATCTTCCTCAATATCAACCATCATTCTTAAAACACACGTTTCCTCAGATTTAAGATGGAACTTTCTACAATTCTACGTTTTGCTGATCGACGCGGGCCGCTCGGCGTCATATTGATATTCGTCAAAAGATTCCGAGGACTGTTTGTCTTCATCAATTCCGAGAATTCATTCAGGGTTGCAGTAGGTGTGATTCTAGAACCTTCAACGTTTTGCCGATCGACACAGGTCGCTCAACATCATGTCGATACTTGTCAGACAATCCGTTTGTTTTCTGCGAATTCGTCATCGATGCAGGTGTGGATCCAGAACCTTCGACGTTTCGTCGATTGACGTGGGCCACTTGAGGTTATGTCACAATTTGTTAAAGGATCCATTTGTGTTCCGCTAATTCAGCATCTATACAGGTGTGGATCCAAAAGCTACAACGCTTTGCCGATCGATGTGGGCCTTGAAACTTTACTGACGATTCCGAGAACCGTTTAGCTTCAAAAATTCTGCGAATTCGTCGTTGTTAACCTCCCAACGTCACGCTCCCTTGCTCACTCACGGTGGAAGAACCTTGTCGAAGCTGAGTTTTGTTGAACTGCCTGAATCGAGCCTACGTCTGGATTTTGCTCGATGCATGTTGGTAATGATAGAGCGTGAGATTTTTACCGATGATGTTAAAAACAACGTTTGCTGATAATGGTAACTTTACTATATTAAGGGTAGAACACCTAATTTTTTATCGAAGACGGTATAAAAGTAACTCGAATTTAGATAATTTTATCAACAACGATGGTAACGCAGAGCGCAAAACAGACGATTTTTTCCGATGATCGATATGATGGTAACGCAGAGCGCAGAGCAGATGAGAGTTGATAACGTTAGTCTCGGTGGAGATAACCCCCGCGCCCTTGAAAAAGTTTGACGCCCGAACTGTGTCGGTGAAGTAGGAATTTGTATCCAGTATAAAGATGAAGATAACTTTCATGACAAAATATAATAAATAACCAGAAGAACTCGCGCAGCGCGCTCATGGTCTAGTATCTTTAAACTGCTAATTGTGGCAGCACAAAGTGAGTGTTTAGACGACATACGGAGTGACCGCTTGAAACAATTTGCGAAAATACAAAAGTTACATCGTGGGTAATAAAGCGCATCAGGTGTCATATAATCTTCGTGTTGTGGGACTCATGCAGGTGATGTCGAACTGACCGCAGCGGAAAAACTTTTGAAAATACGTTCATTTGTTCACTGTTCCGATTATTCAGTACTTATGAATACGAATCAGAAAATTTACAGACGATTTACGTTTAAATATATATATATATATATATATATATATATATATATATATATATATATATATATACGTTTAAATATATATATATATATATATATATATATATATATATATATATATATATATATGTGTGTGTATATATATATATGTATATATATATATGTATATATATATATATATGTGAAAGTGGTCATTATGATGTTCTGAGCATATTACCGGGAACTATTTTTCACACATATCTGTTGATATTACGACCAATTCGTATACAAAACATGACGCAAGTTGAAATAGAATTGGATGTACTGGTGATTAACAACCGGTAAGATCTACCGTATGTTTGTTATATTAGCAATGGAAAAGTGAGGTGCGCGCAGGGGCGAAGCACTTAGTTGTATACAAACTGTACATAAGTAGCCTCTGAAAAATCACTCTACCATTCTTGTGTTTAATACATATTCGAAAACGCATTTGTGACATGGGTCCCGTTAGCGCCGTGACTGACCATAGGATGTTCATGTACACAACTAGTATATCTAAATATTCCAAAACTCGCCTCTAGAAAACTGAAGACTATCATCGCTCTAAACTCTTTGACTAATGCTTCAATGTGATCTGCCTGTTCACTCGTCCGATCGGCTACGGGACAGCGTCAATCAATTAACGAGGCTTCTCCCATACTCAAAGCAAGTAACTCACCTTATGTACGTAATCGTCCGGTAATTTTACGTGGTAACATCTAACGAAAATTAGTAAAAATATTACTTATAGGACGTATAATATCTAATAATCTGAAGAGACCAAGAGAAAGACGTTCGGAAATATGAACTAACAATTTTTTTAACACGAGAAACTATGCCGGACACGATTTCCCGATGTATAAGACAAATTATGTTGCGTCATGTGCGCATCGAATAATTTTTGTACAAACATTTATTTCATTGTTACCATCACTATTGTTGGTTTTAAAATGTCATTCTGTTTTTTTCTTTGGTTCCAAAATTTGAAACGGTATGATGTTCTCTGTGCGTACCTAGACGTACACACAAACGTCTCGTTTAGAGATCAAAAAGTGCAGAAAAACCATCCAACACAACTCGCCCCAACTGACACTTCTCAGAAACGAAACAAAGTGAGAGAAGAACTGTAATACTTGTATGTATAATATTTATATATTATGTATTATAATCATCCATATCGTTAATTCAATATTATTGTGATCGTACAATTATATGTTTCATATATGTATACAATAAGATAATTACAATGTGATTGTATCATGTAATGGAAATTTTTCTCATTTAATTATTTTTTTTATTCGTTCTGAATTTTTTTGCTCTCAGCTGAAAATTCAAGTTTACCCTGAGAGCCGGTAGTTCAATCTCATTCATATTTCACGAGTACTTACAACCCGCTGCGATTTGAAACTCTGCACTATAACGAATATATGTATGTATATACGTATCTATGTATACATCCATATTGTATGCATATTTTGGTAGAATAAAGTTAGTTTCCTGAATCTGAAAACTGACGATGGATTGATTAAACTTGGCAGAATGAGTTTTTGTTTGCGCATGCGCAATCTTTGTCATCTTTTCATGCGAGTCATTACTCTGTGTACTATCTGCATATAGGATTCCATGTAATGCTATTGTCCACAATTCAAGGCTTAATCAGCGCGATTCTAGTAACAGCGTACTAAGTTTCGTGTTAACTCATCAAACAGGAATTTGAAAATGTTCACTCATCAAATAGGACAGTTTTTCCAGGCTTAAGTCCATAGGGATCCTCTATCCCGATAGTATTAATAGGCAATATGAGTCTATTTAGGTCAAGTTGATCGTAAATCGATCTTAAAAGGCTTGGCAAACTTATTGTTAACTGACCGATGACTGTTACGGGTAATCGTAAAAATGTAATCTCAATTCGCGATTTGACGCGGAAGAGTCATACATCTCATGGCATGTTTTACATAAGTTGACTTTTATGCCTTACAGTGGAAAAGGCTGTCGCGATGCGGTCCCTCGGTCCAATAGAGTTCAATTATTTATTAGCACATGCTCCGGCAGATACTCAGCCTACTAATTTTTACCGATTTCTCTGGTTAAACGTGTAATAGTTATTTTCAAAAGTGTGGTTGTATTTGAATATGCATGAAGTTCACAACATGTCTATAATAATATAATCTAGTCACCGAATTCTAACATTATTTGATGTATGTAATGTCAATTATATATATCGTAATTATGAAATATGCATACGATACGGTATTTATATCGTCTATTGTTGATACAAATCTGTTCTATAGGCTGAAGTTAGCACAATTAGTTTTCTTCAATACCTGTTCGGAAAGTTCGTTGACCAAAGCTTGTGGAGTGTACGTAAAGTGCGCTATTTCTGAATAGTACAGTAAGACGCCGTTGGCGCATACTTACAACTGAAACGTTTGATATTATATTCAAGTTCTTTTTGGCACATGCACGCTTTCAAATAACGCAATTATATGCACTACGTCATAGAGCGTCAGTTACTCCTCCAATTTTATGCATTTTCAAATCAAACTTCCCTTCAACCGTGTTCAAAGAAATAGCATTTCTCACACGTGCGAATAAGTGTCTGGCTCGTGTGCTGCCTTCACGCTGGACTTGTGCGATTGCCTCAGTCGTATTCATGCGATCGCAGTTTTTACATTTGCGGCTCACGCCGTAATCTTTACACTCATTGTCAGCGTAAACTGCCCACTTTCCACACTTGGAACCCAACTTATTATTTTCACCGTACTCTCCATTACTTCACAAACAAATGCAGTTACTAGAAGTACCACTAAGTATAATCGAAATCTTCTGTTGTTAATGCGTATTTCATTGAATTTTTCATCAAATTATTTGTTACTGCATTATTGGGCTCATTAGTTTTATAGTTGTTCGGATAATACTTTCCTTGCACACCATTTGAATATAAAGTCGTATGAATTTTGGATTTTTTTATTCAGGGGTTCCAAGATCAAAGCGGAAGTTTGTTACCACAGCCAAACAAATACATAGACTGACCGACAGTTTTTTTTGAAAACATGTTTTTCGGACACTGGAGATCCGAAAACATAAATTGATTCGTTCGCATTAGATAAAGTCATATTGGACCTAACCCAATACTTTTCCTGAATCGCCGTAGATAAGAAAAAGTGAAAAGAGGGAGTGAATTGATGAGTCTCCGTATTAGTACATTTAAAATCTGGATGCAAAAAGGATATAAAAAAAGAAATTGCAAATGCTGAGTGAAAAAATTAGGTGGAATATAAACTGTCAACACGTATCATGTATATTAGTAGATATTTATGCATACTTAGTCTATATAATACCGTGACCACACTTTATATCTATCATTTGAGTACATACATTTAACATATTATATATTGATACATATCTAATGAATGTCTTCGCTTACCCCTAAATTTGCGAATACGATAAATATAGTATAGATACTCGAGAAATTTATTTTTATTACACCTGCATTAAAATGGGCTTTGCGTAGCAGTTTAGCGAGTGAAAGCAGCCAATTTAATCTTATAAATTATATCCATAGGTTTACGTATGCGCAGTCCACATATGCTTCACTTCCGTCCGTTGTGAAATCACTTTTGTCCCTAAGAACAAGAAATTGGCCACTCGCGTCGCGCGAAAATACTACGCAAAGCTCCACTATTTCTCATTTGCTTGTTATAAAAACTATTGTTTGTGACTCAAGGCAAAAGTTGGCGATCACAGGTTGTTTGATTGCCGCGCTTGCTTCGCTCAGGCGCAAACTTCACACTCGTCGCAATCACCAACTTTCGTCCCTTGTCGCGCAATATAATATTTTTGTCTCACTTGTGTTATCACCTATTTAGGACTTTTCGCATGTGTTTACATACGCGTAATAATATTTGGTTTGTATAATGTTTATTTTTTTACTAGGAATAATAAATATCACAAAATAATTGCGTTATCATTTACACCATGTGAAATTTTACTTTATTTCTTGTCATTTGTCATTTCCTGTTTTATCTATTTTCCTTCTTCAATATATAAGTAGGTATGTTTGTAATATTACCATGTGAATAGCGTGCAGATCACGGAAAACATTTTTCGTACATACACGAGACAATTCTTGCAGAAAAAAACGTGATTCGTCAAATTTTCGTTTCATTCGTGCATTCACGAATATTTCGTAAATATGTATTCTAAATAAAACAGCGTGGCAAAGAAAAGGAAGTAAGTTTTTACCCTGCAAAAATACCTTGGCCATTACCCCATCTTAAGCGTGTGATATTTCTACCGCGTATTGTACGAAAGCTTGTCCAATCACGAATATAATGTGAGTACGTATGTATTAAATTGGGGTGTTTTAGGAAAAAATGATTTGCGAATTTCCACCGTAGCACCCTCTGAAAAATTTGTTTGGATTTAAAAAAAGATTCTCTTAAAACATGAGCGTTGTACGTTACATGTAGGATGGCGTTCATTCGGCTTTTCACTTTTTTTGCACATTTTTTTCAATTTTTTCCAGGTTTCCGTCTCATTGTGTATTGGAACATTCGCGGGCTAATTATAATATAATGCGGGCGTTCCGCGTAGCAGCCAGCGGCAAGAAAGAGATAGTTATGGTTTACCCCGTCCCCACTTTCTTAATACCTGGTGACTACCTCATCCAAAAACATTGACCGTCAGAACAGAAGACTGGTCATGGCCTAAGCTGTGACGCTAATGTTTGCAGCTCAGAATATAGATTATCTAACAATATCATTTGATTTGCAAATATCGGTATGACGGTTTACACCACGGCCAGTTTCCTGCACTGATGGTGAATGTTTTTGGACGAGCTAGTTACCACGTATTGGAGAAATGTGGACGGGATGCAACGCTCATTTTTCAGTGAAACTTTCTTTATACCCCAACAACCTTTTAAGAGGATGTTACGGTAAAAATTCGCAAATTATTTTTCTGGAAACACCCTCGGATGTATGTATGTATGTATGTATGTTTGCATGTATTGTAACGTTTGGGGTGTTGCTAGTGCTACTGGCTTGTGCAACCTCATTGGAGTGTGAGAGGTTTGTGTCCTTGATTTTAACGAATTTATATTAATGAAAAATGGAAGGACCACCAATTTTAATAGGAAAGAAAAGTTATAGGTTATGCCTACATGAAATACCCTTAGTTTATCATTGCCGCACTGTCACAGACTTATGCATTAACACCGCCCAAACTGCATTCCATCACTGATCGCAGACTTGGATCGATTAGTTAGCGTTCCTCTATCCCTCCACAGAACTGGGTGATAGAGTACCTAACCTGTCGTTCCTAAGCCGTTGAGTACAAGTTTTTCTATCTATAGACCAGGACGTTAGCCGTGGCTGTCCATAAGACTCGGGATCCACAAACAAATATCATCGGACACGGATGACTAGTTGTTGTACACATTCATCTCTTTCACTGTAGTTGTAACAACTTGTCCTATTCGAACTATATGAAAATTGATCAACTGTGTCATCAGATAAGAGAACGAATTTGGTTGATGCTAAATTTCAATTAAACTATTGGATTCTGGCCTTTTGGCTTCACGTAATTTTACAAACAAAAAATGTAATGAAAATCGATATAGCAAAAAAAAAAAATGTAACAGAGGAAAAATCATAAAAGAAATGACATAAACTAAATTTTTAAATTATCGTCTAACATTCTTCTATGATTTACGTTTAGCGTTCACTCTGTTTAAGCTGCGAGATTTGGAACTGTTCCAAGTAAAAAGATTGTTCCGATTCATTGCCTCGAAATTTTGACTATGTCATTCAAATGTAAAATATGCTAAATTTCCTAAGTGCAAATAAACTTTTCAAGAAGCAGCTGAGTCATCGAACTGCCTCACGATAAGTATAGCTAATTATTGTCAATGAGTTGGAGTCAGATAGACACTTTGATGCTAGCGTTTTTTGTTTCGTCACTGCACTGCCACTGCTAACGTCGATGAAGGAGAAGAGACTATTTTTTGGTACTGGGACACAAACTTATTCGTAGTACGGAGTCGGAGTCGGTACACGTACAAAGCCATGCGCCTCTTGCGCTCGCACACATAGTGCCGACCAATCAGACAAGCTGTACGCACTCACGTATCACGATACGATACACACCTGTAAAAACCTACTTCGATACAGCACTAGCAGCTGCTGTTGACCATGCCTTCGCGGAACGTTGTACCAATGCTAGGCTAACGTTGAGTTTTGAGATCTCGGTGGATTATTTTGTTCAACACGTACTAGGGAGCATTGGTGATAGTTCTGAGGATTTTAGATTGGAATCTCTGGAGAATTTCGATGTTGGAATTACTGGCTGTTCCCCATAGCTGAATGCCGTATGTCCATATTGGTTTTATTATCGTTTTGTAGATGGTTAGTTTATTATACAGCGATAGCTCGGATTTTTTGCCAATGAGCCAGTACATTTTATTGACTGTCTGACTTTGTATATAAACAACTCAAACACCGAGAATGGGCATCACTGGATACCCACCCAGAATAGCGCCAATGTATATTAACTGTCAACGAAATTGCCGATTGTTATAATATTAACAGATTGCAATATAAATAAAAAAAAAACCTTCAATTTTTCTGTACAGTACTGGCAATTGCTGATAGCCAAATGAATACTCACGACACATTTCATGCTAAGCAATAAAATCAGATCTACAGTCTCAGTGTAAAGTACCATTTCCGTCCGGTAGTTAGACTTTTAGACTCGTTACATTACCCTGATAATTTGGTGAAATTACCATCCGAATATTAATTTTTTCTTTCGTCGACGTGTTGTATCCCGTGTGCTCACTGTAACAAGTTCTCGCGCGTTCCACTATAGTAGCTCTCATATAATAAGTGTTTAGAGTATGTATGCCATGTACCGCGTTTATCACATAATCCTTATCGTACGTACGCACTTCAGATTGTACTTATATAAATAGTGCCTATAACGCATCATTGCCCGCACAAACTTGAATATAAATAAGGTAAAATTGCGATAATAACGAAGTGGTAGGTTAAGGTATAGTGAAAGATAGCGTGAATGCCTAGTATATAATGCGTCCGTTCCTAGCTCGAATTTTTTCCGTTATGCCGAGTTTGCCGGAGAATATGTATTCGACGAATTGCGGTTAATTTTAATGTTACGTAAAGTATGATATAGTGTAAGAGTCAATATGATATTTCTTACTGCACATTATTTTATTCTTTGCGAACATAACGTGGTAAACGTATTATCCACCGAAACCAAACGTGTTCTATTTGGTCACATTGTTTTTTTTCAAGTGCTGAACGGTAAAATTGACTTTATTGTATATTTATTGGTAACTAATACTACGAAACAAAGTAACATCTCTGATACAAAGTTTACTATTTTTTGCGTCGTTTTTTGGTATGGGAAGCGAAAATGGTCCACACGAGCATATATCACCCCGCCCTCTGAAATCGCGTGGAAATATTTGGAAATAGATCGAAACTATGATTTTAACGTTTTTCGTATATATCTTTTTTCCTTTCGTTTGTACAGAGAAAAGGTCGAATACATTTTTTCAGTCTTTGAAAGGTCTACAAAACTAGACATTGCCAGTAAAAAAATATTGATGAGATCAAAAGTTATTAGCAAGAAACCACTAATTAATTAATTTTAAATGCATACTAATACAGTAATTATTTATCACAATAACGTCTACGTGTTAGATTTAAGCATTGTTTGCTACAGAAAAATAATTTGTGTGGAAGCTGAAATCTATAAGTTGAACAGTTCACGACTTATGACCTTATAAACAAATTAGCTAAACATCGGCCTGTATAATTCTGAGTGTTATCCGACATTACGCTCATTTTTTTAATGGTATATTTCACAATATCATATCAGAATCCATCATTGTATTTAAAATAATGCAATTTTATAACGAAAAGATTTTTTTTTAGACACCCTCAGATATAAAATTAAACTAACCCTTTATTCAACATTTTTTGTAACATTTGGTCACAAATATATGAGAGCATGAAAAAAGCTTCAATTACGAAAAAAAATTGTTGAGATTCGTTGGAAGTAAACGGAGTCACAGGCCGTTAAAGTTAACGACTTGTAGTTCGACAATTTAAGCGAGTAGCGCGAAAAACATGTGACCATAATTGGAATACGGAGTACTTACATTGTACTAGATATTGTGTGTTCGGGAAAAAGGTAAGTAAGTTGAAAAATGTGAGAAAAGTCAGCGAAGCGCTAGTATTTCGGTGGATAACGCTCAGCGGACAGGGTGGGGGGAGCTAACTCGACGCGGAAAAAATCGCGATACGGGCGTTCAATTCAACGGCGCGACTTCAGTCGCACTTTTCTCAGGATCTGTTTGCGATAAATAAGTCATTTTGAAAAAAATCAGATACTATTCAACGATGGGAATCGAATTTCGTAACGCCAAATTGCAAAATTTATAAAGCAAAGCCGTCACGAGCACATTAATTAAATATACATATTAGTTATAATTTTCTTTCACCAGGTCAATTTTTTTAATTAAAAGTGAGTATAATCTATTTTCTGAATGAACGAAAAAAATTACCTTTCAATGTTCCCAGTTACGTTCACACTTATGATAAAAAAATTACAATCAACTAACATATGATACATTAATTGTATATGAATTTACAATTACAAAAAAAAAAACGATATTTAATAAATTTATTTCTCTTTATTGCGTGTTTGCGTTACAGTTCAAAATACCAAGTTGTTCGGAAAGAACGTAGCAGCCACTTTCTTTGTCCGCTAGCGATGTCGAAGGAAAGAGTATACGAATTTTGAATAGGGTCGGGGGTCGGGCCTCGTGTTCAAAAGTACAGATACAGAGGCAGTCCTGGCTTGGCTCTCAAGCAGTTTGCTTCGCTGTAGCTGCTGAGCACTAGAAGTAAATTTGTGACTGTAAAATTATTGCGTTCGTATCAAATTTAAAAATGAAAATTACTCATTTACCACAAATAGTTCCTGATAAATGTGCGACTAACGTTGTATCGTTGAATTAAACGCCTGTATCTCGATTTTTTCCGCGTCGAGTTAGCTCTCGCCGTCCTGACCGCCGAGCGGTATCCAGTGAAAATACCAGCGCTTCGCTGACGTTTCAAACATTTCTAACTCATTTACCTTTTTCATAAACACTCAATATTTTGTACAATGAAAGTACTCCGTATTTCAATTGTGATCATATTTTTTTCCGCTACTCGCTTAAATTTTCAAACATCAGGCCGTAAACTTTAACGGCCTGTAACTCCATTGTTTGCCAACGAATCTCAACAAATTTGTTTTCAGGCATGAAGCTTTTTTCATGCTATTTTCGTACTCATAATTAAATGTTACAAAAATAGTCTAATAAGCGGGCAGTTTGTTTTTGCTACTAATGGCGTATTACAAAAAATTCCCTTTGTTGCAAAATTGCGGTTTTCTAAAAACGGTTATTTGTTCCTATATGTTGCTATAAGAACTACCATTAAAAAAAAAAAAAAACCGTGTGACGTCGTATAACCGTCAGTATTGTACAGGCTGGTATTTAGCTAATTTGTTTGTGAGGCAGGCCATGCGAGTCGTGAACTATTCAACTTACAGATTCCAGCTTGCCCATGAATTATTTGTCAGTGGCAAAGAATGATTAAATATGACGCGAAGATGTCATTGTAGTAAATATTCACTTTATTACTATACATTTAAATCGACGTAATTAGTTATTTTTTTGGCAGTAACTATTGATCTAATCAATGTTTTTTTAACTCATGACGTCTAGTTTCATAGATCTCCCAAAGGCAAAAAAAAGTATTCAACTTTTCTTCTGTACAGTCGAAAGGAAAAAAGATATACACAAAAAACGTTAAAATCGTAGTTTTATCGATTTTCAAATATTCCCACGCGATTTCAGAGGACGGGGTGATATATGTTTATGTACACAATTTTTTGTGCCTGCACCAAAAAAATCAGCCTGCTCCAAGAAAATAATGCGAAATGGTCATATTCAGCCTCTATTTCCTGGACTTATAGGAGTCGAGTGACAACGACTTAGTAAGCAAATCGTATTTTAGCCTTTTTTCATATCACACTGATGTGTTTTCAATTGTGCTTGTGTGCAGTTTGTTTTTTGTGAAACGTTTAGAAACTAGACAAAAACACTGAATATACTGACAACCGCTTCGCACTCGTTTGAGGACATGGTACACGTCTGATGTATAAATAAAATATATCCCATAGTTTTACACGAAGTGTTCGAACTTGCTTTAATTACCACATAAGCACTGTTAAAAACACCACCATTTTCCACAGTAATGATGGGTGCGCTAAACATCATAAACTTGGATATCACTATTCAATTTATGAACTGTAAATTCAACACCGGAATTTTGAATTGTATTTGTTAAACCATACAAGTTGTGTAACTTTATAGTAAATGTATATAGATTAATAGCGGATTGACAATTGATTCCAGTCACTTTTTGTGAACACAGACATCATTTTACCAACTTGTCAGTAACTGCAATCGTTGAAAACACATCTTAGATCAGATAGAAAAATGACCGCATTATTTTTTCCTACCCGAGTCCAAAACCCGTTCGCTTGCAACATTTGAACTGCTATAGTCATACGACTCACCACCTACGCTAAGCGACGATGTCGTATATCGTGATTTTATTTATGGTGTAATTGTCATAAATTGAAAATTTAATTACTCATTCCAAAATTCACATGGCAATTCTTTGGGCTTTACTGATATATGATACTCTCAAATGTTTTGTATTAAATTTATACTTGTACAAGTTGAGTGGATTTGCAAGAAAATTTTGGAATTTGCAAAAACTGTTGAGAAATTTTATGAATACAGTGTGCTTAATATATTATCAAGTGAAACTGAAATTCGTCGGAGTTATTCCAGAATTTAGTCGTGGTAAATTCAAAATCAGACTACGACAGTATTTAAAGTCCACATGAGTGATTTCCGAATCTGCTAATGAGATATTCAAAATCGCAGAGTAAAATTAACAGAGATGTGCATTGATTGTTTTTGCCATAATAGATTTTTAATTTCAACAGACTGTAATCGAATTTTTTCGTATATGTATCACGTAAATTCAGCAGCATGTTTAGTAAATTCCAAATAACGTACAGTAAATGTATGGCAAAGGACCCGGCAAAATGCTTATTGAAATTGGCTCGCGGTCGAATTGGTTGGATTTTTAGTATGTTACCGTAGATATACTTCCAGTCAAAAGTTTTTATCGTCAAAAATCCCAAAAATCAATAGTTTCCGAGATATAGGTTTCGAAATGGTAGTGTATGTATCTTAATATCTATGGATTACATGATTTTTACCAATTAAAAAGTTTTGAGGGGAAATTGAAGTCAAATATGTCACTCAAAAACTGCACTGCCAATGCGCAGAGATTTTGCATACGCGTGATAAACGGGAAAAGTCGATTATTGCAAAAGTCGGAGGATCTCGTTCTTCACGCGAAATCTAACGTTGCACCTTTTTCGAGTAAACCAGTGAGTTCATGGATGGGATCAATCACAGCTTCCTGCCTATCTTCAAGAACCAACCTTGTAGTTTTTTGAGTTATTTGTTTGATTTCAAGTCTCCTTAAAGCTTTATAATTCATGAATAGCACTAAATCCATAGAAATCAAAAAATCCGAACACCTTTCTTCTGAAGCTTATATCTCGGAATATACTGATTTTCTGGACTTGTGTCGACGAGAACTTTTCGTCAGGAGAAAGTGTACCATAACATATTGAAAAATAAGCCAATTTGACCAGGAACCAATTTCCATAAGGATTTTGCGGAGTCAATTACGAATACAACAAATTCACTAAAATAATTTGGTAAATTTAACATACGATTTGCGTCTCTCTAGCCAAGCCCAGTTGAGAAAATTGATTGCAAATTGAATGAGAATGCTCAATTATTCACTTTCAAACACCAAATCAATTTTGCCGGACTTTCTAAAGTAAATGCGTGGCAAATTTATGAGCATTTTCAACAGTGTGGCCTGAGATTAGTCAACCGTACTGTCCCTCAGGATTGGGTACCAATGCTGTCCCAAGATTGAAAACGGCGACAGTAACTAGGACTGTATTTAAGCTGCATTATAGTACCGTACCAATGTCTCATTGTCAGCCCAGCACTGTAACGACGTTCTACACATGCGCAGCGTTCGCTATACTAGCCTACACATCAACCTATTTTCTATAACATACTCAATCTACCCGCTAGTCTTTCCATCACTAACATGCAGTAACGTGATTTTCGAAAACTTGGATTAACATATTGCGTCGTGAAGCATATTGTGCAATTTTTTCGTCGACTCCAATAAATCGGGCAACAAATACTATACGTAGGATAAAACTGGGAGACATTGGGCATTCTAAACCACTTCCTCTTCTACCGTATTTGAAATTTTCCCTTATTTCATAGAGCTATTACTCAAACTGCAGAATAAAAATTCATTATGTCAATATTCTCTGTACACATGGTAATGTATATGGCAATTTTATGAGCCCTAATGTCATAAGTGTATTAGCAATGTTCATAAGTTTCCTGCTTATATTTTTTCCGTACTCTCACATGAATTTCCAGCGTTAAAATCTCGACGTGTATAGCTTACCCATTTTTTGCGTGCGTTCCGTAAAGTAATTGTTTCTACGACAGTACCAAAAACGAGTATTAGAGTATGAAAAAAAAGTACACTTTTACGTCCTCGTACTGAAAAATGATCTTTTTTATCCTCTGACATAAAAAAGAACTTGTAAACTTTACTTTTGTTACATAAAGTATCGTGTGCACTATGGAGGGAAAGAAGCCCTTTCTGTCTCGCGTGCTTGTAATATTCGTCTTCAACTTGTGCAGTTCTCGCATACGAACAAGTGTTCAGCGTAAGAATGCGTACTTCACCTCCATGATGTACAATCTACTATTTATCTAAGCAAAAAAGGTAAAATACGATAAATAATTTTTATTTCTTTGAGTGAAAACTTCTTCAGGCGCACTATGCACATATTTTCCTGTGTAGTAGAAGAGACATAACCGTTACGTTGGGCTACGTACCGCTCATTTGGGTAATCTCGGCTCGAGTTGACTTTAACCAAGCGAGAGAGAGACAGTCAGTGCATCGCTGCTCAAGTTGAGTTTACCTAAGTGAGGGTTACATCAGAACGCGTGATGCATCAGTAATAGTCAGTGTCTAGGAAAATACGGTGTGCGTCGAGCCGATAAATAGATCTTTGTTAAAGTAATTTTTGACAATAATTGATTAATATTTTTCTTGAAGTATAATTTAATATAATAAGCGTGTGCTTAGATATAAATTTGACAGAATTTTGTTGTATGTATATAATACATAGCCCATAAAATAAGTTCACACGACAGAAGCGAAAACTTATACGACATTTATAATCCTAAGTAATATATATAATCAAAATGGTTCAAATTATCTATATTACTTAGAATTATTAATGCTGTAGGGAAGAGTGGGGTCCCCTGTGACACGGGGCACCCTGTTCCACTACCCATATCTCGTTTGCCTCTAGTGGCAGAATTTTGTACTATTAACCTATTAATCGTTGTCTAAAATCTGTCAATTCCATCCTATTTTCATACAGTGAAAAGTTGTCGTCATGTAGAAAATCAACAACATAGATTCAGGCCTACCGAAAGCTGGCTTTTGTGCCTTTTATAATCTGTCTTCTTATCCATTGCTGTGGAGTTTTTGTGAGAATCTCCTTATATATCATTAGCCATACATAAAGGTAAGTAGGAGTACGAGTAAATTGACCTGAAAATGGTTTTTCTGTCAAATAATAATCAAAACATTATCAACATGCAGAGGGGTACATTGTGACAAAATTTTATGGGGCTCGTTGTGCAAATCCTATGGTAGTGTATAAATGTGATTTTATTTCTCACGTATTCGAGTTGAATGACATAAATCTAAATCCAAGCAGACATGATCCAGAATAGAAAAAAGAAATCTGACCGAAAAGTCTTCGACGCTGCTACGATGGAGGCTGCTGTTCGAAAAGTTATCGACAACGACTGGAGCGTCCGTTCCGCTGCAGCAGCATTAGGAATCAACAGAACGACTCTACAGTGATACATCACTAAATACAAGACGCTTCCAACAGATGCACGACAGGGCATGAATTTTGCTCCAAATTTCCGGACCAGAATTGTTTTCTCAGAAGCTATTGAGCTAGAGTTGAGAAACTATTTACTCACCGCATCGAATATGCATCATGGCTTACCTCGTAAACAAGCCGTGGCCTCAGCATATCAATTAGCTATTGATAATAATTTAAATTGTCCAGAGTCATGGCATCGCACAAATCAGCGGGTGTAGATTGGATTTTCAATTTCATCAAAAGATATCTAGATCTATCCGTCAGAAAACCAGAAGGGACCAGTCTAACTCGGTCAAGTAGTTTCAATAGAAATACAGTTAACCTGTTCTATAATAATCTAGAAGCAGCGTACAAGCAGCTGGGAAGTCGTTAACTGCTTCCATTTACAGCCTAGGCGATATTGCATTAACAACAGTTCACAATTCATCGAATGTAATTGCACAGAAGGGTGAGAAGCAGTTTGATCAAATGACATCCGGTCACAGCGTGTTTTATTGCTGCGAATGGAAATTTAATCCTTCCATTCTTAATATTTCCAATCAAAAATTTCAAATCCCATATGCTTCATGGTGCTCCACCAAGTTCTGAAGGAGCTGCGAATCAAAGTGGTCGGATGAACGGTAAAGTATTTATCGATATCTTGAAACATTTTCAAATACATGCTCGAGCATCCGCAGACCGCAAAGTCGTGCTGATTCTTAATAACCATGATTCGCTCATCATGATAAGTAGTTTGAATTTTTGTGAGGACAATGAAATTATCCTGTTGACCCTACCACCACATACTTCGAACAAGCTTCAATCACTAGATCGTACGATTTACAAGTCATTGAAAAATTCTTTCAACACAGCCTGCAATGAATGGATGATAACCAACCCAGGAAAATCTAGATCTATTTATGAGATTGCGAAACTTTTTGGTATCGCCTATCCAAAGGCATGTACTGTTCGAAACGTAACAAAGGGATTCGAATCGACAGGTATTTGGCCGTTGAATCGCGATCTATTTCATGACGATGAATACCTGTGCTCGTATGTCACCGATCGACCTGCTCCTACCATTGAAACGAATCAGGCCCTAAGCATAGATTGAAATATCAATGATACATCAAGTAATGTTAATAAGAATGATGTGAATAATAATAATGTTAATGAATTCATGGATTCGAGTAGTAGTTTTGATATTGATGATCCATTTGTTTTTGATGCAGTTGATGTAGTACCTGCAAGCTCAGTAAGTGATGGGAATAAAACTGATCCTGCTCATCACGTGTCGCTGTCGCTCGTTGCTCCATTGGTATTTGATATCGTAACAGCTCTTGAAAATCGTATTGAGCCGATTGTTCTCGACATTCCAGTTATAGCAGATGCTAAGTTATCAGTTATTACCTGTGAATCTACTTAGATTCCACAAGATTCACTGAAAATTGAACTTGAAGCCAGAACTAAGTCAAAGATTGAATGTAAAAAAACAACTATATTGCCGCAAGATATAAAACCATTTCCAAAGGCTGAATCTCGGAAAGGAATCAACAGAAAACGGAAGAGTAGCGCAATACTAACTGATACCCCTGTAACAGATACTCTATGTAATGAAATGAAAGCTAAAAAGTTTAAAAAATAATTGATATTAGAAAAGAAGCTGCAGAATAAGCCAAGCCAAGAGAGAGTGTGCACAAAACTCAAGTTATATGATAATTTTGACAAATAAATTCCCGCTGAAGAATTCAAAAGCCATAGGAGTGAAGAAGGAATCTTTACCGAGCATAGGCGAAGAACCAAAAGTTGGTAAAAAAAGAGGCCGCCCCGAGACACAAAGGAATGCTGAAAATAAGGCACCTCTTTTTTAATGTGATAAACAAACACTTGAGCCTGTTTGTTATTCTGTACCTGAGTACGTTTCAGACTGAAGTAATTAAAATTATTCATCATAGTAATAAGTTTGAAGTTGCAATAAGAATGAAAAATCTTTACCTGAATAAGTTTAAGGTCAAATCGAAAGTGAATGTGTATTTATTCGTATTAAGTTTTACTTTAACTATCTCTAACAAGCTAATAATTTGAAGTTCAAGAATAACCATAAGTGATAATAATGTGTTAAGTTTTAATGGAAAATATAATAGATATAGTTGTACTAAGTGAATAAAAAAAATGTCTGTAGAAATGCTACGCAGTAGGTTCGTATATTGAAAAAGGTTGTATTATTTCTATCATTTCAAATGAAATATATATCAGAGCTATCCAGCGCTGTCCAACGGGTACTCAAAAATACAATAAACAATTAGTGAAACTCGATGGATTAGGTATGTGCCTGTTTTTCCTACATGGCACACAGTGCCCCACATATGAGGCACTTTGTGCCATTTACATTCTCTTGAAATTCGGTAATGTTTTATTATTACAGCAACATTAATTTGTTCATTGATTTTAATTTATATACTTGAATATCTATATCATACAATGGATACTGAGATATGTTGAGTTGAGTAGATAAACAGAGTGAAATTCTAGATAAGAAAAATGTGTCACATGGGACCCCACTCTCCCTTATAAGTTTTCACTTCTATCGTGTGGTCTTAAGTACTCACGCTGCTTCTTAACTACATAGCTACAGTTCTAGGTATATATATATATATATATATATATATATATATATATATATATATATATATATATATATATATATATATATGGGGCAGTTCACGTCGATTCGACCTGGGTTTTACCCTTGACCTCTTGGATTTGGTGCGCGATTTTTTCTATGATTGTTCTCATTTTGAAAGGTACTCTGTTTTTTAATATATATATATATTGTAGAATATCACAGTGATATGGAAACGTAGGCATTTCAGAGATTATCAAAAGTTCAGTTGATTATAGATTTCGACATAGAGCAGCCTCTCTCAATTGGCCCGTTTGCTAGTGATCTGGTATTGTTTGCAGTATTGTCCTATCTGTGATGCAAACAATATCCTGAAGTTATGAGGCTAGTATTTTTTCCACATAGCCTCAACAGCGGTATCTTATTGAGAGGCCACCATTTGATAGATTTAGGCTTAATAAGACAGCAATGCTTGTACATTAAGGCTCTAAAAAGAGCGAAAATATGTAATTTTTGCAAAATCGTATATTTACAGATATGTGGGTAAATCTATAATATTAATAATTATCATCAATAACGTTATTAGGATATTTATATTTCACATAGATATATGTATCCTAATAATAATAATCTACATATCGTTTTATGTCATACAGTTTGACGCAGATTATTGAATACATATCGGGTTCTTTGCTTACATAATAATGACTATATATACTAAGAGAATATCTTGAAAGTTAACACTCGGTTACAGCCGAATCGGCACCACTTACGTTCTTCGTCTGTTTTTCGCAGGCTGGCCATTCCACATTCAATTTTAAACTGCGAAAGGCCGACCTTATATTCTCCATGATATTCTCTCACAATCAGTATATATTTATTTGAGATCGGTTACAGGTGTAGAAATTAGGTACCCTGTGTAATATATTTCCGTGCACAATATTTGCCCTAATCGTTTTACGTCATTTTATGATATACATGTATTTATGATATACATATGTATATATTACTCGAATCAATTGCTCTTAATCAGAATCATCATTATTGAATATTTGCGTAAGTATTTTATATATATATATATCGTATATATATGCATATATATGTACATATATATAGAGGGTCACTTATTGTCTGCTGAACACGAGCGCGACTGACGTATCGTTTGACCTGGCGCCGCATGAGCTGCTCTCTGTCCACCCGGGTCTCGAATTCAGCAACAAATTCATGACCATGTATGTCTTATACAGAGAGAATTACTAACGACTACGAGACTACGTGGTCCGTCGTCTGATAACTTTTAACCCCACGGGCTACAATCTGACAGCCATTGTCTATTAGGGCGACCAGTCGTAATAAATTTAAATGACACCTCACCGCGATATATGTAACCTTAAAAATCTTGACAGTTACCGGTGGCAGTTGTCCTCAATTATCTACTGTAACAAATTTGTAGCTCACATACATCGCGGCGAAATGACGCGCGGTCACCCTAAACTCCAGCCACGTTCGGATTATAGCGCGTGCACATTAAATTTTCGCAGATGACAGGCGATGCAGTTGCTGAGACTTTACTTTGTATATCGTGTAGTTGTTTCGATCATTGACCAGGTGTTAAGACTATCACTGTCAGAACGTAGCGAGGGAACAGGCTTTAAGAAACCAGCTAGCCCCTCTTAACGCTTATACGACACACAAATTATGTGTAGCATGTCTCTTAGATAACCTCTTGAGACTAACGCGATTCTGAGTAAGGGTGTGAGGGCCCAGCACGACAATCATACCCGGACCAGGTATCTCAGTCGTTTTTGAGCTATTCGTCTCTCCCGCCGTTTTCGTTGTCGTGGCTACACAAAGCAAAATCGACATAGATCGATTTGATTTACTTTACCCAACTTTGACTTTCCTGAAGATTCCCGCCAACTTATGGGCAATTTTCTCGTGAAATCTATGGTGGGCACCGATAGACTCTTTTGAACTAAATGATCGGTGTGTTTGGGTCACGTCTAGTAGTTTTGACTTTGAAAGGCTGTTCACTTTTCCATCCGCCCACCTTATCTGTCCAGAAGCCATCTCACATAGTAAGAAGGTTTGTGACGGCCAACTATGAGAAGAACACTCTAGAATCGACACAACTTAATGCGTCGTTTGTGTGTCAACCAAATACTGCCCGCGGTAATTGTAATTGTTTCTCGCACAGCGTTCGGTCAGAGGTGTTGATTCCACAGCGGTCGGCTTAGAAGTTTCCGCTCTGCGATTATCCGATCAAGAGTGTCATGCTCGGTTTCCTGATTCCGGTTCTTAACACGGTTTGCGCAAGCACACGCGCTGTCGTTGTTATGCATCAATTGCCACAGCTACAATTACCCTTACTCTCATAGCTACAATAACAACTTTGATTCAAATGACTCGTTCGAGACTCATCCACTCTTTTTCTCGTTCATTACCGAACAAGAGCGCATGAATTTCTCTGCAAGCTATCCGGCAATATTAAGACAAATACATATAATTCTTCTTCGAGAACGTACAGCGTCTAATAATATAAATACAATTTTTTAACCCTGTGCAACGATCATATTTTTCATCTACTATTTCTTTTTCTTTTTGTATCTATTCTTATAATTATCGTGATTAATTTCATTTTTTGTAAATCTTTTTAGGCGAGTAAGTAGTTAATGTATAGTTTTTGGTATACATGCATAATAATAATGGTATGCATAAAAATAAATAATACTTAATAAATTAATACATAAATGCGTGTATGCAATAAATTTAGATTTGTGTATATGCATGTATGTGTGACCATCTGTACCTATAATATATGTAAAAAAAACAATCGCATATTCATGTATATATAACATATGTACGAATCATTATCATCTATTTATGTGTCCTTGAATGTACTTACTGTAATTATACATATATTTTTCATATGACATTTGCCCACATAAAAATGCGAATTGGTGGAAACTTCGTGATATGGATCATATAACATTTTGTACGGGCATTAAATGAAAATGAAACCGTGAAAATAGAATTATTCGCGGCACTTTTCGTCACTATACAAGCCAGTTCAATCGCGGAAAGTACCATAAAGTGTGATCAAAATCTTTTGTCGTTATATTTCTTTTCTTTTTGTATTTCTTCTTAAATGATTTTATTCCCTTGAAATTAATCTGTATTAAATTTTCTGTAAACGTCATATGTACCGTGTTGGAGTCATTTGAGTTTCATGAATTATTTTGATAAAAGCATACGGTCAACGGAAACAGAGTATGGCTATTTTTATGCCTATCGTGTGATTATGAAATTGTTTGAAATTAAGACTTTTTCCTCCAGCCGTTCTCGAGATCGTCACGGAAGTTTGTCTGGGCAAACGGACAGACTGTCAGCCTGACAAGCAACCTGATATTTTTTCTCAAAAGCTGTTTTTCAGAGACTAGAGGTCCAAAAACGTAAATAATATGAGAAAAAAGTCATTTTTTAACAAAATCAATTTTGTTTTTCCTACATCACCATATGTGATGAAAATTAAATCACCCCGTTTTAGCTAAAAAGCTTAGTACGTTTTTACGTGAGGCATGATCATATACTGCTAGTCTTCGTGGTGCGAACAGTATCCTGTGCAAATTTCAGCTGAATAATTATGTCCACAAAACTCTGCACCCACATTTACGTGCTGACCAAACCTCAAAAAATTCTCAGGATTTTGATTCGAAATCAATAGACTGTATTTCAATGCCCGCTACACGGAGAGAAAAATCTGAGAAAAATTACCCTGCTGTTACTATGATCGTGATGTAAAAGACACCTAATGTAGTTTTCACGATGCTGTATCAGAAAAATTCGTCGTCACATTTTAAATTTTGTGCTGCCGAAATACATAGTTTCTAAGGAAGGTAGTGATTTTTTTCATAAAAACCTATAATTTTTGTAACATGCATCAATAAAAAATGCATTAGGCGTCTTTTACATCACGATTATAGACAGCAGGGTAATTTTTCTCAGATTTTTCTCTCCGTGTACTGTATCTCCAAAATTCATGGAGTAAGCGGCTGCCGTCTGTAATTGTGAGCCGGAAGTGGAATTTGGCGAAAAAGATTATTCGAACATCTTCGGAGTAAGAATAGTATCCTGTTCAAATTTCATGAGAATTTGTTCGGTAGTTTGATTATAATCTTAATTTCAAAAAATCAGGGATCACGTGCATTCACTCATGAAAATGCTTAAACACGAGTTCTAAGGTGCCAAACATGCTCCCTGTATGGTTTGAGATTTTTTTTTCTCGATCCAATGTGGTGAAAAAACTGCCTTTCTTTCAAATGTCTTTTGTGAATGCGAAAAAAATTAATCTTCTTAGGATTTTGCGCAGAATTAATAACTAGAATCTCGATCATGAACTTTCCATTACTTCACATTTTGACATAGATATGCCGATATTTATAAATGATTGCTTTCTATAAAATAAGTACATATAAATTTATCTTGGAATGATGGAACAAATCAACTGCTTTTTTTGTTTCAGTCATAAATTGAATAGCTACAGTAAGGTAAAATGAAATGTCTGTTGAAATACAAGCACTGAATAATAATATTTAGAGGTTCCTTATCGCAATTTTCAATTTCCCATTCATTTAACGTGGGGAAAATTGTGTTTGTTACTTCCCAATTTTATAACTCGACAACGGATGAACATAAAAAAAAACACACCCAAGATATAATTTTGTATAAAGTAGAATGAGCTAGTAAAAAGATACGTAATCGTAAATCTACTCATTCAAAAGTTATTCAATGTCAACGTTGAATTTTCATTTATTTTGCATTTTTTCAAATTCAGACTCTGAGGATTTGAAATTATTGAAGGACACAATTTAATAAGAAATGATATGCTCTACAAAGAAGGCCCTATGACATTTTCTGTCAATTCTGATAGTTTTGCTGTAGATCTCAAAGAAAATAAAAAATTTCATGAAAGTTCAACTTTAACACCCGTTGGTGAGCCGTAAGATTCGAAAGTGAAAATCAAAATTTTTCCCATGTCGAATGAACGGTAAATCAAAAATTGGGATAAGGAACTTCTGAATGTTATTATTGGAGGTTTAAATTTAAATAACAGGCATTTTATTTTACCCGATTGAAACTACTAAATCTGTGACTTGGGGATAAAATATAGTCTGTATTTTTTGATCTTTAATTTTAATTCAAATTTAAATTGAATTAAATATTATGTATTGTGCTTACTTTGTAATACGGTACGTGTAACAAAGTGAAAGACATATATGTTTCAACTTCTGCACTATTGAAAAGATTCATACGTGTGTGTGTGTGTGTGATAAGCAATAATATACATATGGATCATGTATATACTTATAGAACATATCACATAAAGAGAGATTCAAACTATGAAACTTATACCGGCGTCTTTGGCAATTTCCGGCGCGTTGGTGACGATGGTGTTTTGTCCGTTTCCGTTTCTGAAAAGTAATTTCAATTTGTTAACTAATATCTCTTCCCCTAATTCTTCTACAAAGGGAAGGCGCGAGGTTGGTATCACGGATTTTAAAGCCCTTTCGGGGTAGAAAAGTACTTTGTGATAACAAGCTAGAAGCCAAGCGGCAGCACCCAACTCAAAGCCGTTCTGAAGAAGGACCGGTTTAAAAAGCGTTACGCTATTCATGTACCTGCGCCGTTGCACTCACAGTGTTGTCAGTGTTGTCAATTGCCATTGTCAATGTCATTGAAGCCGTGGTTTTACATACAGGTCTTGTAAAGAACAGAATTATCAGTGGTGGGGGTAGGCACGCTCAGTGTCCAAGGTTTTCGAGTCTCAGGCCGCCACTTAGCGTCGCTAGCTATACCGAGACGCAAATCCCGACCATTCTTGCGGCGGAAATCGAAATAACAAACTTGGATAAGTACTAAGCGTGCCAATTCACACTACCATCTTTGGAAGACCTGTATGTAAGACCGTGGTTGAGACGGCGTGGCCCGCAAATGTGCGCCTGACTACCACGCGAACGGCGTGGGTTCAATCCTACCTGCAATCAAGTTTTTCGTCTCTTGTATATTTTTTTTTTTTCTTTTGCTACTCGAAAGTGCATGCTTATCTATCAAGAATACTATCAAGTGATGTACAAAATAAGTGGATTGTAACGTTATTATTTCTTATTATTATACATTGATTTATTGCAAAATATTACAACGGCTTACAGCGTATTTTGGTTTACAATGGCTTATTACTCGCTGTCACTGTAGTTGTCTGTACAGCCGTTGCATCTGTTGAAATGGTAGTTATCGTAAAAGCATGAAAAACATGAATTGTCGTACAGACAACGACCGTCATAATGAGTAATAAGCCATCATAAACCAAAATACTCTTTGAACCTTTGTAATATTTGATGATACATCAGTGTTTAACGATGACAAATAATAGTGTTACAATTCATTTATTTTGTAGGCAAATTGACAAAATTCCTGAAAGATAAGTATGCGCTGTCGGGTAGCAAAAGAGAAAAAAAAATAAATTAAAAAAAAAGAAAGTAAGCGAAGCTGGAGAGTTCGCTTAGTAGTCGGGCGCACCGGAGCCACATCGTCTCAACGATAACTACGCGCAACGGAACGGGTATATGAATAGCTCTACGCTTTCTTAACCGGTTTTTCTCGAAAACCACTTCGAGTTGGATACTGCTGCTTGACCTGTAGTTCGTTATTACGAAGAGCTTTGAAATCCGTGACCACAACCTCGCACCCTCCCCTTAGTTAAATGGTAAAATTTTACCTGATCCTTTTAGAATGATCAACATCAATGTATATTTCATTCTTATTTCTCAATTTATTTTCCCCTTTAATAGGAGAAGTAAAATGACTGTAAGTTTGTGAGTGTTCAAAAACTTTCTCAACCTGTTAACGTAGAGTATATATATTTTACAAGCTGCTTTTCGTTAACTTTTTTCACCTATTGTTAGTCAAGAATTGTGTTTGTAGGTATGATTTATATCACAATCTCAATACTTTTTTATCATTATTTTTGTATTCTGTTTCTGCTTTTATTTCAATTTTTTTCATTTTCTCCTTTGTCTAGACTTTGTATAAATAACAGCCATTCATTACATTCCTGTGAAAATCCAAAAAAAATGTATGATGCATAATTCCGAGACGGTTCAAAACGCAGGATCAGACGTTGAAGAACAGTACTTTTGATAGAAATAGATAAAATAAGTTGAGCTTAGAAGTAGAAACAAATAATTTTTCAAACGTTTTGCTTTCAAAAATACTATATCTATTGATATTTCATCCGCATGAGTAGAGTCACAGATGCCATTGGCACTAGCTTCACCAGATTGAATTCATCGAAATCATGCGAATAGATAATACCCCAAAAATTGGCACCACGCTCGGAAATGCTTTAAAACCACATTTCACATTTACAGAATTATCCAGCCTGTTATTTGGGAACTACATTGATGAATAATATCATGTCTGGAAGATTAAATCAATTATAGCGAAAATGAAACAAAGAAAAAAACATGAATCTAAACCAAGGTGATCACAACGCCTCTTGTATTATGTACGCCTGTTATGCAACTATTCAAGGAGCAGGCATATAAAAGTGTAATAAACTTATTATCTAACAGTTAAAAATTGATGCAAAATTATTAATTCACCCTGAGCAAAAAGATTCATTGTCTATACATGTGACCATGATACCACATTATCTTGTTTGAAGAAAGGGAATTATTTCTTTCGGTTTACCGAAAACACAATTTCTATCTGCAGCACCTCGCGTTTTTGCAGCATAAACCCCTTCTTTATAATATACGTACGTGTAGGGGTTTCTATAACAGCTTAAGCAACGTTAACCCCTCATTGCCTTCGATTATTGTGTTCTTTCAATGACATTCCTTAGCGCAACGTAACTATTAAATTTTTTTCTTCAGATTTCTAATGTTTGTATGAAAGAGTAGAAAAAAATATCTATTTCGACAATTTTGCCTGTATTAATTCTACTTTCTTGTCATTTATTGACTCTAACTGCCAAGCGCCAAATCCAGTCAATGACAGTTGTGATCATAAACTAATAAAGATGAGCTGCGTGCTCTGTGCATCGAGCTGAAAGCATACTCAGAAAGATAGAGCAACAGTTGGAACTGGACCTCTCATTCTCATCGGTGACTTGGCGACGAAAACGCATTGAGTACGCTTACACGGCACTGTTATTCCGGTTTCACTGTGGCGGACACAGTAATAACGGATTTAAAAATGCATGCACATGACGCATTACACCAGATTTAACAATTATATCCGGTGTGATGAGCCATTTACATACATTTTAAAATCTGGTAATACTACGTCGGTCATAGTAAAACCGGAATAACAGCGCCCTCTACACGTACTCATAGACTCATATAAGTATACCCCCTCGCTTGCCTTATTGCTTACCCTGCCTGGCGGATGCCCCCACTCTTTCGATCAACACTTGAAACTACTCTTCTCTAACTCTTTCGATCGAGCATCAGAGAAGTCCGGTTCCAGCTGTGCTCTCTCTTTTTAATTACGGCTTCAGCTGAGTTCACAGACCGCGCATTCTATATCCATAAGTCTATGGTTGTGATGTGGCATTTCGTGAGCCAGTCAAGTAGCGGTACGGGAAGGTGTTCTGGCAGTGACCTAGGTATCTGTCAGTTGTCAGAGCAGTCACCCGAAAAGCAAATTGTCCAAGGTTCGAATGCCAGTCAAATCCAAGCCGTGAAACATTTTTCCGGAATTATCAAAATGTACGCGAAGCAGTTAAAAATTGGAATTATTCGTATTAAGATGCACTTTAAAAAAATTAACATACAACATTTTATATGCTCAGAATTATGAAATCGTGGCTCAAAATTGAAGAAACAGTTCTTTAGAGGATATAACATTTTTTCGATAATATTTTCAAAAATTTTGAGTATGAAAATAAACTGCTAAGGCTCGGTCCAATGATAGCTATATATTTTTCAGAATTTGTTCACATTCATAAGATGATAATAAAGCCGACTGAAGATAATTGGAAATTGCATCTACTGTAATTAATTGCAATGTAAACAGTGTGAGCGTACTCTGTATGTGTGAGCATGATATGCCTCATGATTATATTACACATCTGTTCTTCTGCTATGTCTATAGAATTTGCAGCAAAAATGTATTGAATTGATTGTTACGACTCTACGAGCAAGTGCTGTGAGTTCTGTTTTCCTATTTCTGGCAGTCTGAAATGAATAAAGGGTAACACCACAAACTTATGCAGGGCACCTTCTGCCACGCAGGTGAAGCGAACGATAGTTGGGAAATGAAAACGATCAGCCATTTTGACAGGCACTATCGAAATAGATATACAAACTATACATACCAGCTTTTTGGATTCGCTTACATTTTCCAGGCAGTGTTGGTCTAAACTAGCTTGAAGTTTTTTGACAAATGCGAAGATAATTGATATCAAATTCAGTTATATGCTTGGTATTAAGTACTATGCAGAAATCTATTGTTTGAACTTCTTGTTTTAATTTTGTGGGTTAGGATTTCAAATGAATTAAAATCATTCCTTTTAGTCGTTTACGTTGTGTCATTCCGCCGACTTCGCTAAAATATACGAGTATTATACATGAAACATGAACAATACGCCCTCCACTAATATACGTTATAACTTTGTATTGAGCATTAGATGAAACATGCTCCATTGTGTACCTAAAAGGTTTCAAGATAAACCACTTTCATTCCAAATGGAGTCATGAATTTGAAGCTGAAATTTCTTGAGGGGTCAGAAAGTAGATAGGCTAGATTGGTTCGGGGTCACCAAGAAGTTTCCAAGTCCCCACATCGACCTACTGCGCATGTACAACGGCGGGAAATTTCAAATCTACGTAGGTAGAATGCGCACATGTACTTGATCCAGGCGAAAACCTTTTTCTAGAACGTTTAAGGGTAGGGAATTATCCACACTCTCTACGTTATGATAGTTTTTACCCTTATCAGATGAAATTCTACAGATTCACGCTCTGCTTTTACCCTTATGGGAAGTAATCCCCCAGAATAGCGCTCTATGCTATTATACTCGTCGAGTAATATCGAGAAACTGCATTACCGAGCTCAACCAAGAACCCTCAACCAGTCAATCTCGAACCCTCGCACGTGACTAGTTCATCAAGGTTCCTTCATCGCGAATTAGCTTCCTGAAGGTTCCTTTATCATGAATCTGCTTCGGAAAGATTCTTTCGCCCTCCGACGGTCGAGAGGTTTCGAGGGAAGGTAGGATGTTGGAAGACTTGCAACGACGCTGAACTTTAGGCTGACAAATAATTTTCGGAATCATCCGACAAGTTCCGACTTGACATCGAGAGGACCGCGTTGGATTTTACTTGCTTTTCAGATCAAAAATGTATCATCAATTGTGTCGAATGACAGTTCTTGTAATTGTCAAACGGAAGCCGCCAGATATCATCAACTTGGTAAAATCAACTTTACAGGTTTCAACTTCCTTGCCATTACATCCTTACCTATTTTGTTGTACTTGGAGCATTACGCGCACTATTATTGCATAGTACGAATATCAGGGTTCAACGTGAACTCCCAGTTTACAAGTGCTGACTGTGGAACACAATACATCGAATTAATAATGAGCAAAGACTTTCAAGAGAAGCAATGCCTTTTAGAGGAATAACTACAGAAATTATTGATGAACTCGTCAGTACACACAAGGTTGATTCAAAATTACTTGGTACAGTCCTTCGATAATTATGTCGAGTAAGCTCCAAAGTACGCAAGAAGAACAGAGGTTAATTTGAAATTAATATTGAGTAATCGAATCAGGTAGTAAAATTATGTCTGCTGAAAATTGTGATGATATTGTACCACTTTTGCAGCGGGCCATAGCTATTCTTGCTGAACGTAAAATGAACCCATATATGGTGGCATATGCCTGGGCCAGGCGTGACTACATTAAAAATCTTGGGTCGGCTATTGTGTAAAGAAGAGACAACGGTTACCGAAAAACCAAAATATACATCGATTATAAGTCATGTGGGAGACTCAAATTACGACTTAAGAGCTGATATCACGGAGGAAGTGGGCGTCCATTTTTCCGAGGCGGGTGTCTTCTGACCACTATAACTTTAATTCTACTAAATATTTTTAGCTAAAAATTTAACTGTATACTCTTGAAATATGTATAAATAAATGGTAAACAATTCAAAGTTCTATCTCTTTATTGGTCCTTACAAAAAAATCCCAAAAAATGCTCAAAAATCAGGGCGTCAAACCAGAGGACCCCCTCAACAAACGATAACAAGATTGTTGAAGTAAGATATTTTAACTTGAAGAATTCAACGATTCTATAGACGGCTGATCTCACACTCTGGTTTTGTGAAAATATATTGGATCCTATTTTCAAAGATATGGAGAAGTTCTAAGAATGTAACTCAGGCTGGACCTAGCATTCAATTGTCAACTTTACTTCAAGTACGATTAAGGGTCGGAAAGTAGAACAAGATGGAAGCAGCTATGAGGAGACATCAACCCAATATCATCATGTTTGGATCAAGGATCCATTTCGATTAGTCCGCAAACAGATTTCAAAAGAAAAAAATTTAAAGAATACATGTGTGATCAGTATCTCCACTCCTTTCATAATACAGAAAACTTGGTTGCTCACGAACACAATTATATGAATATGAATAACTGCAAGTCGTGCTACGTTTAGCGGTAAGTAATACATTGAAATTTAAGAACTTTCATGATAAGGAAAAAGTCCTCTTCATTGTTTCTGCTGGTTTCGAATGTCTGCTAAGGCCAATTTAACAGCACAGTACTTCCAAGACCGAGGTATTCCAGGAGCACGAACCATTTAGTATAGGAATCTACGTTAAGTGCAGATACGCCGACGAACTGTTCTTTTACCGTAGTTATCACGATTTTACTCTTGGCAGATGTCTTTGTAAATTTCCGAGATGGTTGTCTGAAGGCCTACGGTCTCGATCGAGAACACTATGACATAACTCCAGGACTAACAGAGAACACGATGTTCGAATTTATCATAGTTGAATCACAACTGCTAACCGATATATATATATCTACATGGTAATATTCATTGAAAGAGGTATCAGGGATGGTGTGAGTCAGTGGTGCAATTGGTATGCCAAAGCCAATAACAAATGCACAACACACTACAACCCAGACGAAGAGTCAGAATATCTGATGTACTATGACTTCAAAAATCCTTACGGCGCGCGGCTGGGCAATGACGCAAGGCTTTTTTACGGCGGTTTTGAATAGGTGACCAACCTCGACGGCTTCAATTTCAACGTTGCTGATAAGTTACCGGTCAGATATATTTTAGAAGTCGACTTGGAGTACCTGCAAGCTATTCACAACGTTCACCGTGACCGACCTCTATGTACAGAACACAGCGAGCCTCCTACTGCGAAAAAAGCTAAGTCATTGAAAACCCTGTATCTTAAGACTCGGTACATTTTGCATTATCGAAATTTGCAACAAGCTCTACAAAATGGTCTTCACCTCACCAAGATTCACCGAGTCTTGAAATTCAATTTATCACCTTAGTTAGAAAATAAATCGACTTTAACAGCAGTATCAAGGTTCGTCACGGGCAGCTAGATCGATTGTGTCTTGAACCTAAAACATAACTGGTTGGTTGAATTTTCTTTAAGTGCTTCGTTTACAAAAATTCTAGTTTAGTTTAAGAGCGGACATGATTCTGCACACAAGCGACCGTAAGAGATCCTCGAGAAGGTGGTTACGTGGGAAAGATGTGGTGAATAGCATTATGCACAAACTTCCGATTGACTCACACTTCCCGGGTTACGAATATTGTAGTCCTGGTACAAAATTGACAAGAAAAAACCCCGCATAGATGATTGTGGTATGAATTCTCTCAACGCAGCGTGTAACGAACATGATATAGCTTATTAAAAAATTCGCGAAAATCTTCAAGCTAGAAGCACTGCAGTTAAGATATTAGCTAAACCAGCATAGAAACGGGTGTTTCCAAAGGATGAAAATTTCGGTGAAAAGCAATCGCTTGAGCTGTAGCTTGAACGATGAAGGTAGAAACTAAGTTAGGTAAGGGGGGGGGGGGGGGGGGGGTCGAAAACCAAAGAATGTTTCCTTGGACGAAATAATACCCGTAGTAAAACAGTCTATGATTCCGAGCCACAATGCAAAAACAAGCATTGAGTCTGCACTCCAAAGTGCTCGAGAAGTTGTGAGAAAAGAAGATGGCAAGCGTGACATGCGATCACAACGCATCCTACCGGTAGCTTCGAAAGTTGGTGGATTTATACCTCTTCTCGTACCTGTTTTGCCAATCTCAATGCTACGGATGTCTTAGCTGGGGGTGCTATGGGTATTGCGAAAGCTGTGAATAATACAAGCGCAGCCAAACGCGAATTGGAGGGAAGCAAGCGGGATTACAAAACGATGGAACTGATCGTCATAGATACATCTTTAATATTACAAGAAGGGTGTCGGTCATCGTCTTTTGAAAAACTGAACGTGAATCTACCACATTGAGCGTTAACCAACTGGAATTTCCTAAAGTATTCAAAAACTATAAAAATTCTATACTTTCGAGGTGTTCTAATGCGCAATCAAATGCACAAACTAAACCGTGTAAAGACAAGGCAGCTGTCATCAATCTTGATGATAAGGACACTCCTGGGATATACTCGGTTTTGTACAAGCAATGTGGCAACGATGTCAGGAATTTCGACAGTTTCCGTCATCTTTAGACTTCGTAAAATATTTCGGTGTCGGTAGCGTTAAGTATAACGATGAAAAATATCAGGATTACCATACATTCGATTGCGAACACTTGTGCCTGAAATTTCTAAGGCATAAACTATAGAAACATAACATGTAATTTTATGAAGCCAGTCAAACACTTATAGTCATGGCTAATTTGTTTACTTCAACGATTTCGGGAACATCTTCGATTCTCTTAATATTTTCCTCCGATCTAAGTTGCTTTGAATCAAAATTATGCCATCGGTCTTGATTTTTGTTAATCTTCAATTCCATTCCCAATGTTGACGTTGGTCACGATAACATCACCATATCTACTGGCAGCTACGAGATTGAGGATATCGAAAAGTATGTTCAAAATACGTTTGAAAATACGAACATTGAAATCAGCATTAAACCCAACAATAATACGTTATGCAGCGAAATCTAACGTAACCATTTCGTGAATTTTAGATCGAACGATTCTATTGATCAGCTTCTCGGACTTCCACTACGTGTATTGGCAGTTAACCAAACTCAACAACCGGATATACCTGTAGCTATTCTCAAGATCAACGCGGTGCGGGTCGAATGCATTATCACAACGGGTGCATACGTCAATAAGCGCAAAGTGCATACTACTCATGAATTATTCCGTATCGTTGCGCCAGGATGTTAGATTTTGGAAGTGTCGTCGCACATCATTTACCCGCAGATAACCATCAAGTCAAAACCGTAGGTCACATACAGCTTCGATTAGTCGATCGACACGGAAATCCGGTTCATTTTCGTTGAGAAGTTACAACTGTGAGACTGGACATCACATCACAATAAAATATTGACATTTTGTATAACAGATTAACCACCAAGAATTATATTAGTAAGTCAGCATGCTCCGATCAAGCCAGTCATCGAACTATTCTCGAACTGTTAACACCTCGAATCGTGGAGTTCCTGATAGCTCTTGATCTGAAGCTGACAATTTTTGGAGCAGGAATAACCAAGGTATAACACCGTGATTTTTATATTGTGTTGCTTGTTACATACTATGGAAGAAGAAATCTTGATCATTCAGATGACTGTCGTCTTTGACGAATCAATCGTACGCCAAGAAATACATGCACACAAACTTTAAGGATCGTCAACTTTTAATAACGGCGATGACATTTGAATCACCGTTCAACATTAGGATACATGTATATCATCAAGCAAGAGTTCACTGCATATTTCTGGGAAATTGGTTAATTAGACGATACTGCAATAGCGATCATAACCTGAGACAATAATGTCATCTGCCATTTGTTCGAAGATATATGATACGAACTAAACGCTGTACAGATTGATAGATGCAGGAACGTTGATTCGACCAGCCTGTTGAAGGGTTTCGCTTCGCTGAACCCTGATCAAAGTTGGCTTATGGGAAATGTTGGATGCCTCGATGTTAGGGAAACGAAAAAATCAACTGATGCCGATAGTAAATTCAATGTAGTTGTTCCCTTGAGCGTGATATTGGGCCTGGCTGAAGACTATTGCAAGATCATCGGTAACGCGAAACACGAGCTGATTCTAGAAGATTTTAGAATCGTGATTGATCAAGTGATATGGTAAGTACCGTATGTGAAGCTCTCGGATCAACGGACAATCACACTTTTGAATTTCATTCAGAAGAATGCACTTGTTTCCACGAGTTTTCGTAGTTAGGAGCTGTACGAATATTCTTTGCTTTCGGCAACCACGAAACACGATTGAACTGTCAAACGTACACCCACTCGGAGAAACCACGATTTCTCATGCTCCGTTTTCAAACGACTCGAAGAAGCAAACCAGCAAATATGCTAGTCACTATTAACGTTACTGAAGTTAAACTCTTCTCTAATTCTGAGTCTTATCCGTACGGTAACTTAAATTTGGACATGAGTCACAAATCTCGCTTTACTTAGAAGCGAAAATTTGTCGCTGTCACGTAATTATCACGGACTATGCTGAGAAGGTGGCGATTTACTATTTGAAACGCTTGATTACATCATGAGATGCCGGTCACTGCATAATGACTCATGAATTCACGTAAAAGGATTGAAGATGAAAATTTTGCCGCAGAAAATTTCGAATGAGAAAGTTGAAATCTTTGACTTGGTGCATACGGGCTGTCCATCGTTACCAAAATTGTCAACAAATTGTCGGATATTACTGTGAAATGTGTGCATCACGCTATATTACGGCCAAATTGGGCAGCTCAAAATGGGCTACTACTACAAAATTTACGATAACATTGAGTAAGAAATATTCAATCACTCCTACATCAATATAATGCATTTAATGTAAAACTGTAGTCCTAAGTTTCTTTGAAGTGAAAACTTCTTTAGCGCCGTTGCAGAAATCTTCTTCAGCACGGGGGTGATTTGAAACTCGATCAACCGAAATGAAACGACTATCGATGTAACGGAAATGCAAAACTTGATTTAATTAGCGTGGTAGTGATTTAAAACTCGATGAAACGAAATGAAATGACTATCGATGTGTTACGAATGGTCCTTTTGAAACACGCAACACGCGCTAAACGTGAAGCTGCTTGCCCAGCGCATTCCTGCAAGGGTCGCTTCCCCGCACACAACTAGATGAGTTAGAGTGTGCTTTAACACCGAAAAAGTGGCCCAATGACTACTCTGCAAAATAACGCCCCACCACCGACGAAACCAAGCCGTAATTTGTAACCCATCGACATCTTTAAGTCAGTTGAAATTGAGGAGTGTGAGATCAATGAGATCTCAGCCTGGAGATAAGCGAGTGGTGCACCCATCGATCGAATCGGCCACTGGAACGGACCTTCCATCACGTAGAAAGGCAATGTGGAGACTCAGGATTTCTTAACGGAACGGCTCGGTGAATCGGTGGTGTGTCCTAAGAGTCACCCTCGCGCTACCCAAGGTGTCCTACTCCTCGACTCACCTTTCCCAAATCGTAACGTAGTACTTAGTTGTCCTAAATCTGTTTGGTCATATTTAATAGTATAATTAATTACCCTACTCGTCCTAAATCTCTCTTTGTCATTTGCAATAGTGTACTTAATATATTTCGTTATACAAAATGTAAACCATTGTGGACAATACGAGTTCCATCCATTCGTCCAGTCCATACCACTGAGATCCTGTTACCCATAATACTGTACTTTCATCACAGCAGGTGTGTTTACACTTTATACAAGCGAAGCTCAAAGTAATCTATTTCTAACCGCTCGGAAATATATTACATGTATATTCTATTAGATAACGTTGAAAAAGATCCTTCAGATCATCGTCTGCACGTGACAGATGTAACGAAATGAAACTACTATCGATTTAATGAAATGAAATGACTATCGATGAAACGAATAATTATTCTACTTCTGATGCTGCATTCTCCTCATTCTTTTGCAGTTCAGTTTCTGAAGGTTTCACTTCTACCACGTGTGAACTGCACAAAGTGTTTTTTTTGTTTTTATGAAATCTGTTTTCATTCATATCAAGCATTAATAAGCCGAGCATAAACTATGATGAAGTCAATTTTCGTTCCTGATGAAACTTAATCGAAAATCGACGCGTTGTGAAAATCTACTTGCTTATACTGGCCACCTAGATATTTCATCAGCAGCCGATCCACCTCAGTAGCCCGCATTATGTTCTGGAATGGGCCGTCATAATCGCACAGCAGTTTCGCTATCCGTGTTGGTAGGAAAATGCTGCACGTACCATCTCCACTTACTCACCCGTTGTTCGAATCATATCTGCACCCTCCGCATGCTCGTCACCCGATGATTGCTGTAGACCTCCAGGTCCGACAGCTACCATAGGGATAAAAGTTCCCCTTGTTTGCTAATCTTGTTCAGTCTAGTAAAATCTATGTTTTAAGTTTTTAAACTTCTTGTCTCAATTCTTTATTAAAATTCAAATGTTTCAGTTTTTTAATCACTTTTATAGCTGTATTTCTCCTACCGTTCGTAGGTTACAATCCTTTAAAAATATCTAGAAGCCTTGTGAGCAGCATAAAAATGTATGTGAAAAATTCTGGAACTCCACGTTGCACGGAAAGCTCTCTGGTGATTCCAGAACTTTCCAGAATACAACGTTACACTGAAACCTGCCGGACGATCGCGAAATTACGTTCAGCGTTGAAGCAGGTTTTTTTCACGGCGCCAGAACTTTCCAGGATTCAACGTCGTGCCAAAACCCACCAAAGGCTTCCAGATCAACGCAGACCTCTTGTCGTTAAGTCGACATTTGTTGCGTGATTGCGACAATTATTCATCAGCCTGAATTCGTTTAGGGTCGATGCAGGTCTATCTCACAGTTCTAGAACCTTTCAAAATTCGACGTCGCACCAAAACCCGTTGTGCACAGACCTCTCGACATCGTCGAAACTTGTCAGACGATTCCAAAAATTGTGTGTCAGCCTAAATTCGTTTGGAGTCGTTGCAAGCCTTCCAACGTCAACCTTCCCTCGAAACCTGTCGATCGTCGGAGGGATCAAAGAATCTTTCCAAAGCAGACTCACGATACGGAAATCTTCTGGAAGCTGACTCGCAATGAAGGAACCTTGCTGAAGTTGGCATGTGCGAGGGTTCGAGATTAAACGGTTAAAAGTTCGTGGTTGCGTTCGGTAATGCAGTTTCTCGATCTCGCTCGATAAGTATGGTAACATAGAGTGCTATTCCAGGGAAATACTTCCCATAAGGGTAAAAACAAAATGTGAATCCGGGAGGCTGCACTTGATGAGGATAAAAACTATGATAACGTAGAGCGTGAATCTGGAGAATTTTATCTGGTAATGATGAAAACTATCGTGTTATGTCCAGCGTATTGCTTGGGCGTACCTTTTTCGAAATCACAATATAACTAGGACTCTCAACACGTGAAGTGTTTTCCAAATTTCCTTTCAACGCTATAAAGAAAGCTACAACCATAGATAACATTGAAATATTGTATTGCCTGAACCGGCGAGTTTCACCCCTCCTGGCAAAAGTTACGTAGAGACCAACAACGATCCCTAGTATAAGGTTCAACTTTGTTTCTTATAACTGGTACCGACAACTGAGACAAGAGACTGCTGAATTAGCATCAGCAGCGCTCAACCTGGAAATAACTCTCTTTTTAAGTCAAAATTATCATCAATAATTAGGATAAACCACTAACTTTGGAACCATTAAATTAGAATAGATTATCTGTTAAAATGTGTGGATGAATGCGTGAGTATTATCTTGAGATACTTTTTGTCAACACCTCAAACGTGTAAGCGCCGAGATTGAGAATCGTCGGAACACCATCGCAAGGCGCGGAGTGACGCCGACCGTGTAGATTTGGGCACCATGAGGTTGCCCTCGCACGTCATTGGCTAATTACCGTTGTAACTTACTGCAACTGCAGCCCCTTGGACCCTCAGGCCCAAAAAGCCATGTCTTTCGTCTGCCAAGTCGCGAAGTGCGTAGACGTCAACCCGGATTGGCCCTCTCGAGCAAGAGTAGCGTTGGAAAATATTAATTGTGACCGGCCTAAAGTCTCGCCCTAATTCGTCAAAACCGAGCATTCAATTATTCTGTTAACTGTAAAAGACTCACTATCTTTCACGTTCCAATCTTCACCGTTCTTTACTGAATCTCGTTATTTCGCGAATAGACATTTTCGTGATATTCGATTTTCCTCAATCAAATCAAGTTCGGCCCTGATTTAACCTGAAGTAATACTAAGTGTTCATAATAATAAGTAGCTACATTATCATCTTCAATTAATAATTGTAAGAATCATTTTCAATGTATATACATATATATATAAACCGCGAGTGCACCAAATTGACTGTTTCAAACAATAGCTTTCGATAGTTGAGTATCATTCGAAATTCACGAAGACTAAATGCCCGACGTTCATCATTGTTCGGATTCATCAACCCTTCCGATCTCGAGGTGAGGGTCTGCCCCAGAATTCTACGGACACCGACCTACACGACCGACGGCTCTCAATCTCGTCGAACTTTGCATCTAAAGATAAGTTAATTCGAGTAGTTTTCTTCAACATCATTGCAAATTTTGCATAACGTCTTATCTCTTTATCTATTAAAAAAGTTCTGAACAAATGAACTGGTAAAAAAGATTATAACAACAATAGTATAAAAAATATTATAATAACAATAGTACGAAAAAGATTATAAGAAGAATAGTATACGCATGAAGTTCGCGGTGGGGTGAGATGCCGAAAACAAAACAAAAAACATCTAGCAAACAAAACTTCCTTTGACAGCTGTCATCGGCTGTTTATGACAGTCTTTGACAAATATCTTTAGAGGTATCTGTTTCTGACATGCAAAAAATAAACATGCAAACGACAATTATCAAGATGATTCCCGACGGGAATTGTCTTTTTCGCGCGCTGGCGTATTGCGTATACGGCACTCAAGATCGACACGCAGAGGTGAGACTGAGTATCGTTTCAAATATATCATACTGGCAAACATGTCAGCAGAACTCGAGGAGAGTTATCTCAAAGAAGATGTAGGTTTTTTCGGATCCTGTAAATCCTTGATCCGGTTAACCACTAAGTCAGGGCCTTCGCAGTCTTCTTTTTAGTTTCGGACAACGTCCTTTCTGTCTTCGAGGTTGAAAGAGCCAGACAGAATCTCCGGGATTAAATTTTATATCCCTGGCTCGAATATCATAACGAGTTTTTAATTTGTCTGAAGCCATAGAAATTCTATTTATAGCAAAGCTATGAATTTCCTCTACTATGGGGAAATTAATAACTATAGCAAAATAAGTCGCCAAATGCAATTGGGGATGCATGACATCGGGGGTTTTGTACATGTGAGTGGATTCGTTTACGAAAACAATCTGAACAGACCTACATAGGGGGAGCCAAGCAATGTCGGGTTGATCGGAAACAACCGATCAACAGTTGCAGACCTGTCATCAAATCAGCACAAATAATTTCACCTGTCTAACACTGTATAAGGAAAGAGTGAGGCGCGCAGCGCGCAGGTTCAAATCAAAGCTAAATAACGCATATGATTCTACGTATCGACTGATTATTAATTATGATATTTTTTCATTTGATGATGAAAATTCGTTACTTGAGTCCTTTGAGTACACGTCACCACGCTGTACAACGAACACAAGTACAATGTACCTGTACAATCTACAAGTTCCGAAGATGTGAGTAGAATCAAAAATGTCGATCGATCTAAGAAAAACCTTCAGCGGACGCTCAATACCTATTTATGCTTGCACAAAGTTGCTCAAGCGAGACAAACGTTAACACCTTTCGCCCAGCCCACCACCCAGTTGCGCCCAACCACCCGTGTTTATTCCACCGCCTTGGTGAATCAATTTTACATTTTACATTTATAACGGTTCATAGAAGATATCCCGATGTTGATATTGCTATTAACAATTATCAAATTTCCACTATAATGTCGCTAATAATTTTCAACAAGAAAAAAGCAATGAGTGCAGAAAATCGGAAGCGACAACGGAAAAAAAAAAAAAAAACAAGAAGTGGAAGTCGAGCTTTCGAAGAAAGTACTAAAGTATTCCAGGTTTTTTACGAAAGCCACGACTCCTCTCAGCCACATTAGCAACAAAATCCTTCCTTGCTTGAGCGCTAATAGTGATCCTGAACCTTTCGTAAGCTGGGACTTGGAACAGCAGAAGCAAATAATGCTGTCTATTCTTCGATCGTGGCATTGGAACACCGAAGAATCCTTCGTTCATCTGACAAATCAGACTGGCCTGATAATCTGACCATAGATCATAAGCGAGAAATTATAAAAATTGGCCCATGAAAACCTAACGGTCTGTTTCTACGTCCGAATTTTTAATGCAACACTAATGCTTGCCACAAACGATCTTTTGTTTCGAGCTCACAGGATTGAAGTGAATTTGACGACTACAGAAGGTAATTTCCGCGAATTCATTCATTTATCGTCCCAATATGATCCAATTCTAGAAGTACTACTCAAACGTACAAAAAGAACGATAAACTATTTGAACCCGTAAATTCTGAATGCAATGTTAAAAATTCTATCAAACAAAACAAACTCGCAGATCGGACAAGAAATTGGAGATACTGCATTCGTATCGGTTATAACAGATTCGACACAAGATCTGTCTAATTGTCAGTAAGATTAATCAACTCAGCACCGTGTTTCGATATGCGTTATTCAAAAAGATGAAATTGGTAATATTTTTGGAATTGATCTACAGGAGTCTTTCGTTGGGTTAAGTTGTTAGGTCCCAGCCTATAATTATGGCTGTACTCTCTCTGTACCGTAACCTACTGACGTGCAATTCCCATAAGAGAGCACACATGCTCATACCGTAGCCTTTAAGATCCATATCGATCTAGATTCAGTTACCATCTTTGTGTGCAGTGGTCTCGCACCGACAATCTGCATACAACATACCATCTATCGTTTTACAAGCGAGCTTACGTTCATGTAATACTATGCAATATATACACATCATTTTCATTTCTTTGCTTTATATCTTCAATTCCAACTCACACATAGACCATATGGGTGTACAATCGAAATTCACGGAACTCAGGCTCACGAACCCTCACTGACCAAACGTAAGGAACGTGAGAAAAGACAAGACGAGCAGTTCACAAAGTATCATTTTTAGAATTCAAATACATTCTTGCAACTAACTATCTTGTCAACACTGCACGGATTGGCCTCTTCGAGACCAATCGTTTTGCACTGAAGTAGTCAAAAACTAATCAGGAGTCTCTTCCAGATCTACTACTATTGAAGATCCTTTTCGAACCCGACATATGCAAACTAGAATCACTTCAGACATCGAAAGAAAACGAACTAAATTAATTGCAGAACCAATTTAGACTTCAGACCATTCAGAAAACTTCGAAATCAAAAACGTTATATATCATTATGTCATAGAACACTCGCATTCAGAACCTTCAAACTTCGGTATAACTAACTAAGTGAATAACACTATAAAAACCATATCTCTAAACTGAATCAATTTGAAGAACATCTTATTGTTGATAAAAGTGTATTTTAAATTAAAGTGTTGGGTAAAGCGAATTATTTCAATCACGCATAGTAATAGCTGGCACGACCCACAGCAAAATTCCAGATCGAGACAGACTGCACGAGAAATTCTACATAAACCTAAACACCACAAGGTTTGTAAATTAACTTGAAGTTGAAAATCACGCAGTGAAGAAAAGATTTCTCGCGATATTCTTCCCAGAACGTAATAGAGTTGCCAACATGAGTGGATTATACAACGGATTCTAAGCACGATTGAGCCTAAAAAATGCATATGCTCAATACATTCACTGTTGTGCGCAGAACTTAAATCTCATTATCAACGACGCCGCTCGAGACATTTCGAAGGTCCGCAATTTCTTTGATAATTGGGATCAGCTATACGCATTGTTTAGTGCAATTACTAGGTGATCCATGCTCATGAAAAGGCCGATGAAACAAACTTTGAAAAAAGTCTGCCTTACGAGATGGGCATCGCGCATTCAAGCTATTGATTCACTATGTTGTCGATATTTGGACGTCTTGAAAATCTTGTCATACCTATCGCTCCAAGGGAAAAATAATGCCGAAAAAATGCAAGGCAATGGGTTCATGAAATATTGTGGGGAGTTTTCAACGTTAGTGTTGATCGTACCACAAAGAAAAATTTTAAGCGCCGTCAATGTCGTATCGAAATCGCTCCATGCAAAACAAATGATTATCGGAAAGGGAACTCCAATGCTATCCCCACTTGTCACAGAATTCAGCAAATTGCGGAGTAACTGGCATATCTTGAAGAATGATGCAAAAAAAGAATGGAATATTGATCCAAGCTTTCCGAACAAGAGAATCCGCTGTGCCCGTAAATTATTTGACAAACTTTGGATAAACGACTGCAAGACGCGGAAAAAAGGTTTGAAACCCAAATCTTCAAGAACCGTAACTTTGACATCGTAACCACTCACTTGAAGATTCTTTTCGAGGCACTGGAGATCTTCGAGACATTCAACTGGATATCACCGCGTAATTTTCTCGAAACATTGGACCAAGATATAGTATTCCAAGAGCCCGTGAACGGCAGACGCACCTCATTTTGTAAAGGATGAAATTTTCACTGTTGGTCTATACCATAGTCGGTAACAACATGTCGGCGAGAGCTAAACTTTATCAGGGCGGTTTTGGCTGAAAACAGGTATCTAAGGCACGAAAAAAATGATACACCTTACGTCATAGGAAAACGGCTGAATTTTATATATGTTGTCCAGATTCCATGAAATCATGCCATACGGCAGACACTTTGGAGGGGGGTAAATTACCAGCAGACACAAGAAATGGTCGGCCGTGAATGCGAGCGAGAGAGCATTATCTGCCGACGCGAATGTAGAGAGCGCGTTAGTTGGGGCAGTGTCTCTCGTGACGCCCTCTATCGTCTCCTAGCAACGGTTTTCGAGCAGCGGCTCTGCAGCAACGGGTCTATGTAGTAGTATGTGTCTAGTCGTCGAGGCTTCTATATCGTTCTATAATATACGGTATACTTGATACGATAAACAACGCGTGAAAAAAAAAATAATAATAATAAAAATAATAATGAACATAATTTTTCTGAAACAGTTTTTATTATTATTATTCGTTCGTATACTTAATAATAAATAACGCATGCATAAATAAATTTTGTTCTTCTTTATTCTATTAGTATTTAAAAAATGAATAAAAATAAAAACCTATCAGTGTTGAGATGTATCCCTACCGATACTGACGTATATTTTCATAAAATTTTTGAAATGTTCAATAAAATTGATAAAATTAACGATAAGTTCAAATTTTTTCATCAAAATCTTATTAATCAAAAAAAAAAAAAAAATTTATTCAGAATTCATGAACTGATTCCATTCGTTCGAATTGAATAGTATGATATGATAAACGCGACTAATACATTTATATTGTATGTATATTATTATTAATAACGCGACTATAATGCTTCCACTGCTGCTCCGTATATATATTATATGGTGTATAGTCGAAGCTTCTTCATAGGCGAAGTTGCCTCGTAGTTTTGAATTGAACCTTTTTTATTAGTATGAAGGATAGAAGTTGAGGTTTCTTGAATAAAAAAACTCTCGCGTTTGAGCCATCGAATTATGAATGTTTATTGGCTCTTGTGGGAAAAGCCTTGCGGCATAAAAACCCACGAAGTGTGAACGTGTATTTGTAAACGTATAAAAGCATGTGTCGATTGTGTATATGATTGGGTATATGCCGGTTACAGCCCGTTTGGCTCATGCCACCGCGATCTCGAGTGCGTTTCGAATTGCGATTTTTGTTTTATTCGATTCGATCGAATTTCGTATGATTTGCATTTGCCTTACTCCGAGGAGCGAACGTGTATGAGAGTATGATTGGTGTTGGTAGTACACCAAGAGCGCTCGGGCTCGTTGTATGATGGAAGGGTGCAAGACCCTTGGTATGCGTGTATGGGCACTCGGTCCCGTGTAGAATGAGAGACACTCGGGCCGTACTCATCTACCTTACTCCGTAGAGCGAACGTATACGAGAGTATATTTGGGCCTCTCGTCTTTTGGTTGTGGTACGAGAGAACGCACGGCGTCACTCACGATCGTCACTAGACGGACGACTTAACTCGACTGTTTTAAAAAATGCGTGATGCGCGCTCGCCTCCTCATCTACGCGAGATTTGGCATCCCTGCGGAGACGAATCGTTCGAGCGCGGCTCGCACGGAGATCGCAATGACACGGGCACAAAACGACGCTCAGGCACTGAACATATGGTAAGCAAAACAATAATATTAAAATATTAAAAAAAGGACCCACATTACCGACCGAGCCATATAGTAATACGTGCCACGAGAGACACTCCCCCGACCCACGCGCTCTCTCACACTCGCGTCGGCAGATAATGCTCTCTCGCTCGCACTCACGGCCGACCATTTGTTGTGTCAGCCGGTCATTTCTCCCCCTCCAAAGTGTCTGCGTTTGGCATAATTTCATGGAATAATCATCTGAATAACATATATAAAATTCAGCCGTTTTCCTATGACATAAGTTGCATCATTTTTTTCGTACCCTTGATACCTGTTATCAGCCAAATCCCCCCTGATAGAGTTTAGCTCTCGCTGACATGTTGTTACCGACTATGATATAGACCAACAGTAAAAATTTTATCCTTCTACAAAATGATGTGCGTCTGCCGTTCACGGGCTCTTGCTCTATAATTGCTAGTGCAAAAGCGGTGGTTAATGCCTATCCAGAAGATATCTCTCTGAACGTCTGAGCACAGCTGCTACACGTCTGAAGACATGCATTTTGAACGGTTCGAAAAAATCAGGTCAACCCAAGAACTCACACAGTTTCTTCTTGTTGATTATCAAGCGCCAAGCAATTTCTCGGATGATCTCACAGTCTGCTTCGTATTTCTCACTCTATTACTATGCGTTTTGACAGCTGAGAGAGATTTTTCGAAACTCAAACTTGACAAAATATACCTGAGAACCTCTACCATCACTTCTCGTGGATACGAAACGGTAGAGATACCAATCCAATACTCGCGCGGCTTAGTGGGATTGCGTAAGCCAATCACGACGCGAAAAAAGAAAGAGAGAAGCGTTTATTCGCCCTGGGAGAGAGACAGAATGTCTCAGACATACCCCGGTATGGTTAAATGAAATCCCACTAGGCTGCGCGAGTATTTGGTTGGTATTCTAACAGTTTACTGTCCACGGAAAATCATGGTATATCACAAAGTCGAACGACAAAGAGCCAAACAATTCGACTTAGATACTCTCATTGACGAACTCGGGGAAGTTAAAGTAAAAAGATCCAATTTGTAAGAAATAAATAGCATTGAATTACCAACCATGCACCGTGCAATAAAAAATGTATCGGAAAGCCTGTTATTACAGTGTATCAGGTTGAAGTTCTGCGTACATTCCATCTTTGCCGATTGTTTTTCTTTCAGTAACTATGACTCATAATCATCTCAGATAATTTTAATAACTGAAAAAGAAAATCATAGACAAGCTTTCAGATGATTCATGTGGAGGCTTGTGTATTATTCTTCAAGCGCCCATATGAGGGAGCGCTTCAAGAATTTTGCTCCAGGAAACTAAAAGTATATTCAAGCCACTGCTCTTACGCATAATACACCGAATGCTTGTGCGAAAGACCGTTCTGTGCCCCTGTTGCGAAATGACAGATAAATTTGTAATTTTGTTGGCTGGTCCGTAAAAACACTGTTTGTTTTATGGTATTGCATTTCTATGAATACGATTTGAACGTGGCAATAATACTATTATTCTGAAAGTCCTTCAAGCTAGAGAAAATCCTAACTCGAACTATACCTTTACCGGGTCATTTTGAGGAATAATTCAATGCACATTCTAGACAGCAGGTACAGGCTCTGCTTTTTGGAATCGAGTCACATTAGATTTTATTGCTATTCCATAATGTTCTTTTGCAATCAGTTTCACAAAAATTTCGCAAAATGGAAATACAGTTTATATTAAAAGATTTTCTCAAAGTTCTTCACTTATACTCATCGACTTAGTTATACCTATTGATTTGATTACCTGTCTATATGGACCCATATAAAAACCATTTGACTGCCTAGTATCATGCAGCTCCTCAGAATTCCGTGAAAATTACTATGAAGTTCCATAGCGTAACCTCAACTGTCATCTTGAAAATCGAATATCTATGCAAAACGTCCGCCAATGTTACATGCTTAGCTTGTTTTTGGTGAGAATCGCAAATATTCAAGCATGAAAATTATGCGATCAGAGCGCTTCTGAAGTAAGTCTGCCCTAAAGCTATGTGTTAAGAGTTAGAATTGTGGAGTTTGTCTCATTTTTGATTTATCCGTGAACCAACTCCGAGATTTTGTACGTGTGAGGTTATTTCAAGTTTCATTTATCTGAAGATAAGATACTTCTTTCACAGTTGGTTCTGTAGAAGAACCGCCTTGACCCTCTATAGACCTTGTCATGAAATCGCATACGGACTGATATTTTTTTAATTGGAAACTAGTTGTGGAGAAGAAGATTCCTAGGATGCTCTCGTGATGTTCATTATCACGTCGTTCTTACGCATAAAATAAGAGTCCTCATGGTATAAGTAGGACGTCTAGTATCATTTCAGGGGACTATATCGGTAGAAAGCCCTATTTTAGTTACTACGGTTTTCTGAACAGCGTTTGTAACTCATAGGTTACCAATGACCCATTGATCTCTCAAGGGTTGAGAACCATAACATTGTGATGTCACGTTTGAATTACTATTAAATTGAAATTCTAAATATTCACTGTAAATGAATTTATTTCTGCAGTTCCTAGTACTTTACCTCATTCTAACGTCGATTCAAAAGGATTTGACTACCCTGCTACGGCTGATATTCGATAAAGAAATATAAAAAATTAATGGATCGAAAGCGGCCATTATCAAACCTAATCTAAAATGATTAAGATACAATCAAGAAATCAAAAATATCATACACGTTCCGAGTTATCATTTTTTCTGTATTGAGAAACGATTTCATAAATCTGAATATGTAATACAATCCTTGTTTATTCACTTTCGGAAAGTGCATTTCAGTGGAAATCATTTAGATTTTCAACTTTGATTATTTGATTTGGCGCTCAAGATTTATATTTAATTGGGAATATTTGACGCAGCAGAAATTGTCAAATTTGAAAGTTTTATAACTGGAAAACCATACGGTATGAAATGTAAAAACGTATTATTCAATCTGTTCTAATGAACGTAATAAAAAATTTGCAATGAAATCAAAACGATAAGAGTTGGATGTTGGTCGATTTGGTACGGATGTTCTCACCCCATTTATACATTGTTTGAAAAGCCGATAAAATTTCATAATTCATTGGTCACGAAATGAAAGTTGATAACAATGAATCTTAAAGTGGTTTTTTTATATGAAAGCATTTATAGAATTGCTAATGTCATGTGAGATATGTAAGACAGGTATTCCAAGCAAACTTGACGACCATCTGATCCCAATCACCAAGGATTAGATTATGAAAATTTGAATTTTATTATTCAGTTTATATCTAAAACACTCGACTCTGATTATTTCAAGAACAATAACAGCAGTTCTGGATTAGATGATCAATAGTCAGAAAACAATTTCAACAGAGAAAACAATTACTGTTGAAGGTTGTTGAAGAATTTCCCGAAAATTTATCTTGAGCGATTTGAACCATAATCTGTAAATTGAACAAGCTATTATTTATTGAAACCGATCGAACAATGTAGTTTTGAAATACAAAGAAAATGGTTGAACCATGTGATGTGTCCAATGTTACGAATTATTGTTCATTCAACTGGAATTTATAGTTTTCTAACTATTCTGCCACAAAATGACTGTGTTCCAACTCGATTCGATTTGATTAGCTACTGTCGCAATTTTCAATGTTTCACTTCAACACGTTTTGGAATAGATTGTATGATCAGTATACCTATGACAAACCCTTGAAAAAAAGAATAACCCCGGAAAACTGAGCGTCAAAAAATGAAGTTTTATACCAAATCCGAAATTATCAGGGCACAAGTTTTTCCGAGTTGATTCAAAGTATACTTGTAGTATAAGCAATATATTTATATAGCGTATATTTAATGATGATGATATTAATTTTTAAAAAAGCTTGCAGAGTTGATGATCTCATCTTTGAATGACGAACTTTGAGATCTAATGACACTTCACTGATATATAATTCTGACTCCACAAATATAAAAATATAATTATATATATGTTAAGGAAAAGAGTATTGTGTAAAAAAGTGTTTCTCTTGTGAATAACGGAAAAAATGTTTTGTCGCTTAGACTGTTAAATTTTTCGTTGCTAACTAAAAAATATAGTCACGTCAACGAAACATATTTCTTTCGCCATTATTCTCGGAATATTTTTTTTACACTATACTACTATTTCAGATTACATGCAAGTTAAAATTATGACGTCTCTGAACAATTCTAGTTGTATTAAGTTTTATATTGACTTACCCAATTGCAAACCAAGGCTACCCGATGGTTTTCCTGGGCTTGGTGCCATTCCCGGATCGTCAAGCAAATCGCCGATTCTATGGAAAAGAGATGGGAAAGTCTGGTAACTGATTATTCCTGACGTAGTTACAAGAGCATTAGACAAAACGAGACAGTTTGGCAAAGTGGGATACCTGGGGAAAAGTGCAACACTCATGTAAGACGAAACAAGATAGCTGGAGAAAAATGGATTACCTGCTGCAAAATGGGATGCCTGTGGAAGAAATGCAACACTGGGGAAAAATTGGGCACCTGGGCAAAACGGGCTACTCAGGGCAAAGTGGAACATGTAGGATAAAATAGAATATCTGGTGCAGAATGAAATTCTTGGCTCAAAAATGGCCGTCCGGGGCAGAACAGGGTACCTGAGGAAAAATAAGATATCCGGGACAAAATGAAACATTAGGCCAAAATAGCTGAGAGCAATACCGTGATGTAGTATTCAGTTAGTAGAAAATCCCGTGTTAGCTGGAATAGGAGTTGAAACGAATTTGTCTGAAATTAGAAGGTTGTGATTTATTTATCATTGAAGTTCAAAAATTGTGATGCTCATGTTTCAAGACGTCGCGTCAGTCGGACTTCTTTTTTATTTCAAGCCTGGGCTCGTTGTGTGGGCTCGGAGCGTTTGTTAAATTATGTTGCGTATCGACTAACTTAAAATTGAATGATGATCTGGCAAGAAGACATGGTAGGGTAGACTAGGTACAGTTGTAACAGGGAACTGGTAAAACAAAGTGAATATCTCTCGAATTATGGGAGGTTTGGCGAGGGGTTCAGGGGTAAGAGAATTAGCACAATACTGACAAACACGTTCAGACGCGTAAACTGTTTCTCTCTCCCCTAAACCCCTCGCCGAAACGCCCATGACTCGAGAGTTATTCATTGTGGTTTAACTATACCCTGTTACGACTGTGTTTAGTCTACCCTACCGTTAACCGTGCACCAGGCGATTCGCGTAAAGCCCATCACAGCACTGATCTCTCAACCCGCTGTAAGGTATTTAGTCTCGTTTTTGGCGACCAGGTATTTTGCAGCCAAGACTTTCCAAAGGTCCAAACGGGTTTTTTGTACCATAAAAAATCTACCGTGTAGATGTGGGGACTCGGACCATGGCTTACTTGGTCGTTGAAGTGACGTTGCGAGTACAATGCCCATTCGTTGTTGCTACAGAGCGTAACCCTAATTCATCATTAATCGTATGACTTGGAAAGGAATTTTTCCGTATCGATGAGCTATAACATTCTATTGCTCCAAATGTCATAAATAAAGAAAGCTTAATTTCCTTATATATCAACAAGCCTCGTTTTGTTCAATAGATGGAGTACAATTGAATTGAAAAAATATATATATTTTTCTGTGACACCTCTTTGGAAAGTTCATTTTTGAAGCTTGTCACACATGCACGAAGTGCTTCATTTCCGAACAGTGCGGTTCAACGATGTTGGCGCATGTGTACAACTGAAACTCTCGAATTTCTCGAGGCGCAAATGATAGCAGTTATATGTGCTTGCACCTATTATGGTTTATACAATTCTATTTGTTGAAAGCATAACCACTTATGTTGTTTCAGGTCTTTCTTTGTAAATTACATTATAAATTGATACTGCGAATATACGATGACCAGTTTTTTTTTTTGTTGTTTTTTTTTTTCTAACTATGCTGTTCCAGACTTGCCGGGCTAGTTCACTCACCTGAGAAGTAACTGGAGAAAAACGTACGTACGCATGAGTGAAATGCAAGTAGATATATGCTTATATTGTCACGAACGCCGCATGTATGTATACCAATGTCAATAATTATTAATATTGCTTTAGAGACGAGGAAGTATACCTTTCAATTCATTAGTAAATTCATAATTATTCATTTATAAAACAGTTCGTGGCATGACCAAAGCGCAACGACGTAGTCGACCGTCAGCAACGTCAGCGTCTCCGCGCCCGACAGATCCCGGGTGTAATCAACACCGGGATGAGGCGAGCGCGAGATCACGCGCTTCGAGGATGACCGTCGCGAGGCGAGCCTTTGTCCAAAATTGTAAATTCAGCAAAAACCTCGCTCGCTGCCCGACGCTCCAAGGGGTGTCGGACGAGCGAGCGAAGTCAGTCCCGTTAGAGAGAGGATCAAACCAACGTCAACGGAAACAGGCTCCTTTCAAGCTGTCGAGTATAGAGTTATCAGTCTTAGAGTCACCGACGAATAGAGAGAGAATTTCTCTAATTCTACACGCGGTGTTCAAAGCGTCTCGCTTCGCGACGTCAGCCTTTCGAAGTTAGATTTTAAGTGTAGGAAGCTGTGCCACGAACTTAATCAAGTTCTGTATTCTTAATTTCATGTGAGTGTAAAAGTGTGAGCCGTTCTGCGAATTCGGAGCTGAACCACCGAAGAGTAAGTGCGAGAGAGAGAGAGAGAGTAAACACCTAGGTTAAGAATATTCTTGTAAGCTTCCCCGTCTCCCATTTCTCTTGCCATCTTTTTCATTAAACATTTGGGTTTCATCGAAAACATTCCTAAATTTAATATTGAAATCCTCTAATCCATTTCACTAGGATCGTCCTGTAGAGGGCGATCGCCAACTTACCCACGGAAAAATTAAATATAAACCTCTACGGTTACCTAGAGGGTCAAGTCGTCGCGTGCGAGATCGCTCCGCACGTGACAATATACGCATATTTTTACGAAATCCACGCACACAAATCCACAGTACAGCTTCTGTTGTAGATCCGCACACCCGCTAATTTTTTCTTCTCTTTGCTTAGACGGATAAATAACGGAAGTTTATAACAAGTAATCGCACAATTCTTTCACCGGTTCCATTGTTAGCTACTGATTAAACACGCTTAGGTCAATCCTTGTCGCGAGGAGAGACTTAAACTTTCGTACTATTATTGCTTCGGCCCAGAATATTTGACTTGAATATATTCAGTTGTTTAGCGTCAAAGTTGAATAAAGACTGTTTATCTTTTCAGAACTATATTGAATCCAGCAGTGAAAAAATAGTATAATGTTTGTGCGTGAGGTATACGAATAAGACGGAGAGAAAAGTAGTAAAGAGAGAAAGGAAGATAAAAGAGAGACGAAAGAATGATACGACAAAAGAATGAGCAACTAGCTAATATGAGATCAGTGATGACTAAGGCAGTCAGTCTGGAACTTCCGGCCGTGAAGACTCAAAATTAATACAAATACGCCCAAATCTAATCACTTACGAATAATCAACAAAAGAGCTGAATTTCCCATTGCTACTTTTTACTGTGATCAGACCGCCATCGGCGGGGCAGATGTAGCATTGTTTCTGCATAGAGCATTTAAGGGTAAAATTTTTGTAACCCCGACTTGTGCGTTCTCTGCAAGGTCTGAGTTTTCAATCGCTGAGCTTTCCAGTGCTAATGGGTCTAAGATGCCCTTCTGTGTAGTATATCGTCCACCCAAGATTGGCTACATGGCAGATTTTGAGGGAAGTTTCCTGCAGTACAGCTAAGTCAAAAATAGTATAATTGTCATGGGTAATTTCAATGCAGACCTTTGTTAGAATAGCTTTGATGCTACTAATCTTAATTCATTTTTCTCTGGTGTGAGTATGGATATTGTTCCTCACTGCTTAACGCATCGCACTGCTACGAGTATTATATAGCTTGACGTTTGCGAGGTTAAGCGGTTCACTGATGCACCTGAAATCAATGTTTTGTACCAATACTGGTAAGAGCGAATAATTTCGTATTCGATACGAAACCTTCACGATAAGTGAATTTTTGGGTCGCTGATTACGAATCTGAAAGCCAAATTGAAAATTTCAAAATGGCCGATCCGATATAGCGAAGCGAAATTCAAAACTTCACTTGATTCTAATGGAACTTCGTACTCGGGGGGGTTTTGACGTTGCTGATTACGAATCTCGATATTCAATTAAACAATTCACAATGGCGGACGCAATATAGTTATATCCACTGACTAACGATATTCTATTATGACTGTCACCTCCGTTATTAGCTGGTGATAAATATGACCATGACCCCAGTGCCACAGGAAGACTATGGTGGAATTTCACAAATAATTCCATCTCTATTTTTTCAATTCTACAATTTAGAATCAAAAAAACTCAGATCATACTGCCTCTAGCGGCAAATCTCAATGCTTCGGTACGATGTTTTGACGCGTCCGTCAAATCTCACCTCGCAGTATTGAAAGTTTCTTTTTCCCGCTTTCAATTTTTTTTTCCTTTTTTTCAAATTTGGAAGTTCTCTGAACACCCTTAAAAATTTTCAGAACGGTGTTATGAGAAATAAGGCTAGCTGAAAGATTTTTTTTTTCAACTGGGAAAAAAAACAGAATTCAAAAAAACACCACTCTGAAAAAATTTGAGGACTTACGGAAAATGTCAGTTTGATATAAGAAAAAAAAAAAAAAAATGGTAATCACCGAGAAATTTTCGATTTTTTCCAAGAATTGAAAAAAAAGGATGAAGATGTTGTTACGTCCTCCAGACTTCATATTCCTTTCCCACACTCTTAGTGACCTTACGCTCTGTAGTCTGCCCTTATGATGAATAGGAATTCTCGACCTCGTATGTAATCTATTATAGAGTCTTGGTGATCGGTCAATTAAGAAAACGTATTTTTAGTTGACGTTTCGACCCTCCTCAGAACGATTTATTTTTTTAAACTGTCAAAAATAACAAAAAGATTTTTGTAAAATAAATAATAGTACTAGAAGTAATCAGACTTAAATATTGTAGATGTAATACTCTTAGAGCTATTATGTTGATAGTAAGAACCTTATGATTAATTGAAATAAGGATGTTTTTGGACAAAGGATGGTGAGAGTTAAAATTCAGGTATCTTTGTGACCAGGTTTTTTTGTGAAACCAATCTGTCTTGATATTATTATTTTTGTGTATCAACAATACGTCTAAGAAACTGATGGCGTTATTTTGTTCTGTTTCGATAGTAAATTGTAATCTAGGATGGTACCGGTTAAAAATATTAAGGGTGTCATGTATTTTTTCATTTGGAACGGCAGTAAGAATATCATCCACGTATCAAAAATAGAAAGGTAAAACAAAACCAAGATCGTTAATGCAAGACGTTTCCAAGTCTTCCATGACGAGGTCTGACAGGATTGGGGAAAGAGGAGATCCCATAGGCAAACCATACTGTTGTGCATAAGTATCGTTATTAAATTTAAATATTGCGGAGTCAAAACATATTTTTAAGGCTTTTTCAAGTTCACTAAGGGGAATTGGGATATTATTTTCCAACGAAGCCCAACGGTTGTTTATTGCAAGCATTGCGAGATCTGTAGGAACGTTGGTAAAGAGTGAAATTACATCTAAACATATTAACGTGTAATTGTCCGGGATGATCAATGTTTTAATTTTGTCAACTAAGAAAAAGCTATCCTTAACTCTCGAGATGGGAGGTGTGATATTGGTGGTGAGCCATGAGTTGATTGTTTTGGCTAAGGTATAGGTCGGGCTATTGACGAATGAGACTATTATTCTTAAAGGGACATCCTCTTTGTGAATTTTTGGAAGCCCATATGCGCGTGGAGGGACACTATTGTACGTGGAAATACTTCGATGTAGATTTTTGGTTATAAGTTTAGAGGTAAACCAATTAAAAGTGAGCTTATTCACCCTGGTTTGTAGGGAGTTACACAAATCATATCTAGTAATTCTATAAGTACTGGTGTCAGAAAGCTGCTGTCTCATTTTTTTATTATACGTGTCTCTATACATAGCAACCGACGTATTACCTTTGTCAGCTTTTAAAATCATAATTTCAGGGTTATTTTTTTTAAAAATCATAGTCTCCCGGATTTTTTGATCAGTAACATAATTATTGATGTTCTTTTTTTGGGGTACTTTGGGAAAACAAGTACACGGTTAGTGAAATCGGATCTAACTTGATTTCTTGACTCATTAGGAAAACTCGAAATTTTTTCTTCAAAATTGGAAATGAGGTTGAAGACCGGAAGATCACGTTTGTTGTATGTTCGTCCGAATTTGTGACCTAGTTGTACTATTTCGGTAACATTTTCTGGAATAGGAGTATCAGTTAGATTTATTAACCAGTTATTTTTTCCAATTGAATGCGAGTTTTTGTGTTTGTTCAAAGATTTTTTATGAGCAAGTAAATTAGTGAATTTGATGATATTCCTGTTCTTTATAGCAATGAATTTATTGTTTAGCATCCGATGTTGGGATTCAAAAAATTTGTTTCCCAAAGTACTCCCAAGTTTAAGGTTAATTTGTTCAGCGAGGTTAATCATTGCCTTTTCAGAGTTGATAATGTGTATGTGAACATCATTGATTTCTAACTTCAATAGCGATATTTGGAACTCAGTTGTGAGTTGTTTAGCTTTAGTTATTGATTTTGACAGATTAAAATTAATGCTTTCAAAGGTAGTCTTAGAGAAATTTAGGTGTTTAGGCATTATTCCTTCTTTCTTACAACGTAGGAGGAAGATCCTATGATTCTTCATCCTTGTCATTTTCTCGGCTGTCCGAATCCAACGGCGTAAGTATCCAGCTGTAGGTTTCCCGTGTGTAAGCTTGCAATAAACAACCGTTGGGCTTCGTTGGAAAATAAGATCCCAATTCCCCTTAGTGAACTTGAAAAAGCCTTAAAAATATGTTTTGACTCCGCAATATTTAAATTTAATAACGATACTTATGCACAACAGTATGGTTTGCCTATGGGATCTCCTCTTTCCCCAATCCTGTCAGACCTCGTCATGGAAGACTTGGAAACGTCTTGCATTAACGATCTTGGTTTTGTTTTACCGTTCTATTTTCGATACGTGGATGATATTCTTACTGCCGTTCCAAATGAAAAAATACATCACACCCTTAATATTTTTAACCGGTACCATCCTAGATTACAATTTACTATCGAAACAGAACAAAATAACGCCATCAGTTTCTTAGACGTATTGTTGATACACAACAATAATAATATCAAGACAGATTGGTTTCACAAAAAAACCTGGTCACAAAGATACCTGAATTATAACTCTCACCATCCTTTGTCCTTCAAAATAGGCACCATCTTTAACCTAGTTGACAGAGCTATCAAACTAGCTAGTACAGAGTTCCAGGAAAAAAACCTGTCGCTCATATACAATGTACTAAGATGGAATGATTACCCTCATGGCCTATTACACAAACAAATTAATAAGAGACGCACCTACATCAACAACATACCTGACAATAATATTGACTCTGCTCCTGCTGAAGATAGCAATAGACCCGCTACTACATATATCCCCATTCCATATGTATCCGGACTCTTTGAGTCACTTAACCGCTTATTCGCCAAATATAATGTCAGGTTTGTTGGAAAAAATTCAAAAGATTTACAACTAGTTTTTGATACAGGCAAAGACAAGATCCCCATAGGCAAACGATCTAATGTCGTGTATAAAATACCATGCAATGACTGCAATCAAGTCTACATAGGTCAAACTGGTCGACATCTCAACACTAGAATTAGGGAACACCAACGCAACATACACGAGATTGAAGAACGTCATACAGCTCTAACGAAACATAGTATCGATAAACAACACACTTTTAATTACGACAACACAAACATCCTTTGTGAAGAACACAATTATTATAGAAGACTGTTATTAGAAATGTGCAACATTGTAGGTCATACCAATTCTGTTAATCTTAGACAAGATGTTGAATATTTAAGTAATATTCACAAACCTCTAATCTCCGCCCACACAACTAATATTGTTTAACCTTAACTACATACAAAAAATTATTTTGGGTAAGAATATCTTCTCTGCATGCACGATGTAAGGAGACTGTAGTGTGTAGATGTTTATGTTTACCCTTTTCAATCCTTTGCTTCCGATGAGAAGCCCGTAAGACGGCAATGCCGTCTAATAAATGAGATGCGGGTGTGCAAATCATTAATCTACGAGAGAATTTTGTTGAGAATATGTAAATTTGAACAACTGGTGAATTTTGAAAAATTAACGACGGAGCCAGGAATCGAACCTGGAATCTAGCGATGCTTTACCGGAGACTTACTCCACTAGACCACCTAGCCGCCCTGACTCTGTTGTCTTTAATTTCTCTCATAACCAGTGAGTTCAAATATGTTTTCATGTGCCCGATTTGTATGAGTAAGAATATCTTCTCTGCATGCACGATGTAAGGAGACTGTAGTGTGTAGATGTTTATGTTTACCCTTTTCAATCCTTTGCTTCCGATGAGAAGCCCGTAAGATGGCAATGCCGTCTAATAAATGAGATGCGGGTGTGCAAATCATTAATCTACGAGAGAATTTTGTTGACCATATGTAAATTTGAACAACTGGTGAATTTGAAAAATTAACGACGGAGCCAGGAATCGAACCTGGAATCTAGCGATGCTTTACCGGAGACTTACTCCACTAGACCACCTAGCCGCCCTGACTCTGTTGTCGTTAATTTCTCTCATCACCAGTGAATTCAAATTAATCTAATCATTTATTAGACGGCATTGCCGTCTTACGGGCTTCTCATCGGAAGCAAAGGATTGAAAAGGGTAAACATAAACATCTACACACTACAGTCTCCTTACATCGTGCATGCAGAGAAGATATTCTTATTCATACAAATCGGGCACATGAAAACAAATTTGAACTCACTGGTTATGAGAGAAATTAAAGACAACAGAGTCAGGGCGGCTAGGTGGTCTAGTGGAGTAAGTCTCCGGTAAAGCATCGCTAGATTCCAGGTTCGATTCCTGGCTCCGTCGTTAATTTTTCAAAATTCACCAGTTGTTCAAATTTACATATTCTCAAAAAATTATTTTGTCCCCATTATACAGTCCTTTCTACATAACTTTTCTTACAAAATATTTATTGTTTTTCTGTATAATTGTTTATGATAAGTTCACCTTCACTTTGGATTACTTTGTTTTTTCCCATCAGTCGTTATTCACCTGTTGACTCAATTGGTTCAACCAACAATATTTCGTTAGACATGTAGAACTTAATTATAAAGAGCCTACCTCCACTTCATTGACACCTGTGAATTAATTTCATTGCTAAAAAGACCTTCTTTAATAACCTTTTAACACATTTACATACTGACTGTGAAGAAACATAGTTCTTTAATCTTTTTAATTAATGACTACCAACTATTAACTCCCACATATAAAATAACTTGAAGATTGACATTGTCTACCGTCACTCAAAAGAACACTGTTTCCACCAATTGTAATTGTGAATTCGACTACATCTTAGTCCACTTACTTAATTCAAAAGGTAAATAACACTCAAAAACATCCTTATTTCAATTATTCATAAGGTTCTTACTATCAACACAATAGCTCTAAGAGTATTACATCTACAATATTTAAGTCTGATTACTTCTAGTACTATTATTCATTTTACAAAAATCTTTTTGTTATTTTTGACAGTTTGAAAAAATAAATCGTTCTGAGGAGGGCCCATATCCGGGTCGAAACGTTAACTAAAAATACGTTTTCTTAATTGACCGATCACCAAGACTCTATAATAGATAGTCTGCCCTTATCGTCGGCGAGTCAGCAGATTCTTCTCTAACTCGCGTCTAGCTTGCCTCCTACATCCCGCTAAACTCCCCAGTTCCGTCCTAGCGCTCGAGCAAGACACATATCCGTCTAAAGCAAAACCATACCCTTTCCCTCGACAGACTCCTTTGCGTTGACCACATACACCAACACCTGCTTGATAATAATAAACAGTCGTATACTTCAAATCGTTTACCTTCCCTTAAAAGCGATCCCTTTCTACTCCATTCACTTTCTGCATTGGGAGTAGTAGCACGCGAGTGCACAGTCGACGTAAACGGACCTTATGATAGCCAAATAACATCTTGGCTGGGCGTGGAGTAAGCTTCGATTACCAATCATCGGAGTCTACGCATTCTACCCCGTAACAATGTATTTGAATAATTTTTTCGTATTTTTTTTTCAAAAAATAGATTAGAAAACGAAAATTTTCGAAAAAAACGTGCCTGTTACGTCCTCCAGACCTTAGATGCTTTTCCCACACTTCTACTGCTACCTTATACCACGTAACCTCTTCTTATTACTACATTGTCTCCGTTCCCATTAAGCGTCTGCAGAATGCTCCCCCTGCCTCTGTACTGCAGCTAGCCAAGTAGTATAGCAATGGGGGTTCTACTTACAGATTCCTGTTACTGACACTTACCGACATTCACCCTAGACTCAAACCCTTTTCCGCGATGACATCACAGTCTGCCGTACCGACTTGAGGTGAAAACCAAGCAACCTTACCGACAGTTGTATCGGTCTACGGTGAAAATCGCACTGCTTAACCAACAATTCTTATCGGTCGGAGGTCAAAATCGTGCTGTTTTACCGACAATCTTACCGACCGAAGGTCAAAGTCTTTATGTAGTGCTTGTCTGCCGTCAGTAGAGGGTGCGGCGGGGGCGAGAACTTTTTGACCGTCCCGCATTATTTTCCCACGATAGGACTGCTGATGTGTAACATTAACCAGTCCAAATTTCTTTCCCACGGTAGGACTGCTGATGTGAAACATCAACAACCCCCACATTCTTTTCCCACGTTATCAACCACGCGACATTCTAAAATTAATAGTTCCGAGGATTGTTTCTTATCCACTCGGATATCGCTGATGTGTAACATGAACCACCTTACATTCCTTTCCCACGTTATCAACCACGCAACATTCCAAAATTAATGGTTCTGAGAATTGTTTCTCACTTACTCGGATGTCGGTTTGATATCAACCACGTGACATTTTTTTGGCTTGTAACTGTCATGTGAACTCAACGATGAATTTTGAACGGGTTCAGTCAAGACCAGAGTGCAAGGTCGACCGATAGCCGCGGTATATTCAGAGCCATGGATCAGCGGTGTTATGTTACTATCACTCTAGAAATGCAAAACATAACTCGGTTTGAGTACAGCTCGGTCAAGGATGGAGAGCAAGGTTGAATCTTACATAAGCTTTGTATTGAAAAAAATTCTCTCTTCAGAGCTAAGGTGGAGGTGAAAGTGTAAAATTATTTCATAAATATTCTTCAAAAAACAGTTTCATTGAGTACAATTTATAGGGTACAATGGAAAATTACTTCACAACGATAGTACAATAATTGTATTCAACAGAATCATAACCAGGATAATATATTCGCCAGGAATGCGGGACCGTTCTTGTAGACGCTTCTGCGCGGTAACAGAAATCGTACACCCTCGCCATCCGAACAGTATGATGATTTTGTAGCCAATTTTGAAGTATCAAAACGTTTTTTGCTGCACAGATTGCGTTGAGTATTGTATAAACGTCGCACCTTAGAGACACAGCTGACGTTTTTTGCAAGGTTTAAAGCGACGGACAGTCAAAGTCCAGCATATCGATGATTTGAACTTTCGGGACAATTTTGACCAGCCAATCTCGTTTTTCTTCTCCTTTTACGTACACGGTTTCAGCTTTGCACAGTCTGTCTTCAATGGTCTACTCAACTTCCCCAAACGGTATGGTTCCACAGCTCCAAGGTAAACTGTGAAAATCGCGTTCTAACCAAGAATTTTGGCTTTTGTATTTCACGTCCGGACAATCCCATTCGTAAGGTGGCTTGAAGAAAAACATTGAAGGATATGCCTCGGAGTAGATTGAAATTATAGCCAATTCTTTCAATGTGAAGGTATTGTTGAAAGGTCTACGAAAGCCTTGTATGTCAAGGATGAGCTCCATTTTGAACTGTGCAAGATAGTGGGAACGGGTCAGCTTTTATACCAACTTTTTCACTTCACCACTGAGCGGGTTGTATTAGACAATACGATCGTGAACAATCAAGTTGGGCTACCATCCAAACAACAATTTTACTCAAAATTAAATGATCGCGATATATCAGACGACGACTATGCACATGCATGTCAAGTTTGGCAAACTTTTAACCTTCAAACTTTGGGAGAGTATTCGGACTTGTATTTACGGACGGACGTTTTTTTACTAGCCGACGTTTTTCAAAACTTTCGACAGAGCTGTTGGACAACGTACAACCTGGACCGGTTACATTATTACACCGCGCCCGGTATGTCGTTTGTTTCGATGCGATGTTAAATTGTACCGACATCGAGCTCGAGCTTCTCACCGACATAGATATGGTTATGTTTATCGAAAACGGTAATCGTGGTCGTGTGTCACAGTGCTCGAACAGATACGCAAAGGCTAACAACAGGTACATGGGGGAGGAATTCGACCCTGAGGTCGAAAAATCTTATCTCATGTACTTTGACGTTAATAATTTGTACGGTGCTGCTATGAGCTTTGCTCTGCCATACAGTTCCTTCGAATGGTTATCAGACTTCGGACAATGCGACGTTCTTACCATCTCGGACGATGCGGAGTTTGGTTACATACTGGAGGTGGATTTGGAATATCCTGAGGAACTGCATGAAATTCATAAGGATTTACCACTGTGTCCGGAGCACTACATACCTCCGATCTCGAATAGTAAGCAACCGAAATTGACGCCCACGCTACTTTCCAAGAAAAACTACGTTGTTCACTATAGCGTTTTGGAACAATGCTTACAATCAGGCTTGAAATTACTCAAAATTCACAGAGTTCTCAAATTCAGACAAACCCCGTGGCTCAAAAAATACATAGATTTGAATACCGATTTGCGCAAAAAATCTCACAATGAATTCGAGAAGGATTTTTACAAACTGATGAACAACCCAGTTTTTGGCAAAACAATGGAAAATGTTAGGAAGTATAGAGATGTCAGGCTGATCACGAAATGGGATGGAAGATACGGTGCTAGAGCTACTATAGCCAAACTCAATTTTCACAGCTGCACCGTTTTCGACAAAGATATAATTATCGTTGGAATGAGTAAGACGAAAGTCAAATTGAATAAACCATTGTATGCAGGTTTCTCTATCAGGGATCTAGCTAAAACATATAGCTACGATTTTCATTATAATTATATTGAACAGAAATTCGGCAACCGAGCAAAATTAATGTATACGGATACCGACAGTTCTATTTACAATGTTACCGTCCCCGACATATACGAACATATGAAGGAGGACTTGCACAAATTCGATACGTCTGATTATCCGCTTGACAACGTTTATGGAATGCCTCTAGCTAACGAAAAAGTTCTCGGCTTGATGAAAGATGAGAATAACGGAAAAATAATGCTGGAATCCGTAGGATTAAGAGCTAAATTGTACGCGTTCCGAGTCTTGGGAGATGAGAAAGACAATAAACGTGCCAAAGGTGTCAAAGGATCAGCGTTGAGAAAAATAACTTTCAACGATTATTTGGAAGGTGTTTTGAACCGTGAAAATTTGTCTACAAATCAGCTTTTGATAATAAGTCGAAAGCACGAAGTATATACCGTAGAACAGCAGAAAGTGGAACTGAGCTGGAATGACGACAAGCGGATCGTGTTTCAAAACACAACCGACACGCTTCCGTGGGGCTATGATCTATGAAATATTATTATGTAGGATGATGAATAAGAACGCTCCGAAATATAAAAAATTGTACAACGATGCATAAAAAATAAAAATGCATACTTGTCATGTATCGGGTATAAAATAAAGAGGCACGTAGGTTTTTACAAAAAATTCATCTATTCAAATGTTATATGTCCGATTCGTTTATCCAACTGTTGTGTGTATTGTCAAAACTTAACCATTTAATATATAATTTTTCTTCCACGCTTTTTCAGCACCTTCTTCACCAGATAGATATCCGGATGTTTAACCTTGAGGAGCTCTTGTTCGTAGAAACCACCAGGGATAGGTTGATCTCGGTAGTCTTTGAGCTTGTACGTCACAGGATGAGTCTTTTCCACTCGGCTTATCGTGAATATTTCAGTCGTCCAATTGAGAGTGTAACCTTTCTCGAAGACATTTTTGAATTTGCTGATTCGAACTTTGTCGCCGGATTTGAATTTTGCCGATATGGTAGGTATCGCTTGAAGCCCTCCTTACGCCTGACGTAATAACATCCTTTCGTTTGCAACGGTGACATCGTAAGGTTTCATTCTTATGGTTCGGTGTTTGGCGTTGTTGTAAGCCGAAACCAAATCAAATAAGATAAAGAGTCACTTGTTGCTTCCTTGCATGCTGAACCGTTTCCACATTTTACCTTTCAGCGTGCGATTGAAACGTTCACAGATCGAAGCCTTCAAATTACTGTACGTGGAGTAAAGTTTGATTCCGTAACGTGTCAAAAGCAATTCAAATTTCGAGTTGTGAAATTCCGTTCCTCTGTCGACGTGTATATTTTTCGGCACCCGTCCTTGACCAAGCAAGGATTCCATTGCCTTCGTAACGTCATCACCAGACTTGCTCTTTATCGGTACAGCCCACGCATACTTTGAAAAGATACCAATGACTGTGAGCATGTACTTGTAGCCTTTGTTTAGTCCAGCGTATGACGTCATATCAACAAGATCCGCCTGCCAGGTCTCGTCGATGCCACGCACGTCCACACGTCGACGCGGATAATTCCGGCGTGCAGGCTTATGCAGTTCCCTCACCAGTGCTTGCTTTTCCTTGTTCATATTACAACGCTTTTAGTCGGGTGTCCAATTTAGAAATGTTATCAGCGTTTTGAATCGACAGGTATCTGCCTGTTTTAAAGTCTGTGTTAAAGGTATCCAAGGCTGTATTCGTGGTGAACTCCAAAGCTTTGATCATTTGATCGAGGTTGTCGATTTGTTTTCGAAGCACGTTGAATTTTCGTCCCAAGATTTTTAAAGTAACAGCATTGTTCGGCTCTGCGGGACGTGCGACACTGCACAGTCTCTTGTTCCGTATATCGTGATGCCCGTCCGCTGTTATTTGAAATCCGACACCCGGAGGACCGCGAGTGCTCGCGGCCGTGTTTTAATCTAGATGCCGTCCAAACGCGTCGACGCTCATCTCGGTAATGAATGCAAAAACGATGGGAGTTGCTTGATGAATTATTTCTGCTTCGCGTAGTTCTTCGATAATGGAGATTATTTCGTTATTGTGACTCGGATTTCCCGATGCCTGAGATGCTAGGAGTAAACGAAGACGCTCTACTAACTCGTTTGGATCATCCCAGAAAACGTATTCCGTTTCAACACCTTGTCGAGTGATCATAGCTTGCGGAAGTAGACCTTCACCCTTTCGGCAAGGTGATGGGGAATAATCCATCAATTCGGCAATCACAATTCTGAATTTGTAACTGTTATCGTTTCGAACAGCCCCATCGGATGAGTGATACTTTTTATGCGCGTTCGTTGCGAGGATTATGTTTTTAAAATTTTCCCGATCTCTGGCGCTCACAGAAGAACCGTCAGGCTGCTTTTTGAACAACAGTTCCAGCAAACCCTCCGTTTTCGGGTAACGCGTATCGACAATACGAATGTAGTCACTCTCAGGAGATATCAACGAATCACCGATCATGAGTCCGTTTGAGAGATTGCCGACACCGTACACGTTGTCCAATTCACCTTTTGTCTTCGCATCTCTCATCAGTGCAAAATACTCATCCTCGATTTTCTCGACCGGTGTTTCTACGATTGTTTCATCTCCTGCCGAAGCAAAGAAATCGTCCAGTTTCGAGACAGTTTCATTTTTCGTTTCATTTTTCATCTGCTTCGTTTCTCCTTCAATTTCTTCCACCTCTCGTTTCACAGGTTTAGTATCTTTTGAAACATTCACCAGTTCTTGCAACGGAGTCACTACTGGTTTGAAAACGTCACTTAATTTCTGAGTCCTAGATTCCTTGCCTGACTTTAGCAATCTATGTTTTCGACGGATCGCAGCACTTGCTGGAGCGATCTGATGTAGGACATCTTTTTGCTTCGAAATTTCAGAGCTCTGCATGTTGACGCAACCGAGTCTGCAACGCTACTGCGTCTCTCGCTCGAGAACGTTTGATTTTATGTCTTTTCCAGGCTCACAAAAGAATCGAATCCCCCCCTGTATCGTCCCTCGTTGAGCTCACTGTTTTCGTCGATCACCAGAAACCCGTACTTCTCACCGTTCCAGCATGCAGAGCACACCCTTTTAAACTCTGTGTAAGACATATCGGTGTTTACATGGTCGTTGTATACGTGTCTCAGTTTCATATCGTCTTGTTTGAAAAACACGAGTAAGTTTACGTTGTCGCGCACGAGATGTTTGGGAATACGCGCGTACGTCTGACAGAGATAGAAACGGTCAACGTCGAGATGTCTACCCATGCAAAAGTAGGCTCTAATATTGTCCTGCTTCTCGCACGCCACATCGTCAAATATGATTATTGAGTTTGACCGTGCTTCTTCCGGTGTAATCACTTGCTCACGCTCGGTAAACGCAAAATACTCCGTATTCTCAACATGGTCCAACAATTGCTTCAACAATTGGTATTTAGGTTGGTTGAGAGATTTTGAGTAGATGTATATATTTTCAAATCTGAGTCCGTTGGGATGGGTTATGAGTGTGAGCAACGCATTAGTTTGACCACATTTCGACGGTCCACAGAATATTGCACGTACACTATTCGGGAGTAATTTACGGTGCCGTTTGTGCCTTTTGACAGTTAGCTCCGAAAGTTTGTCAAAATTCATCATGGGAAGCTTAGTAGGTTGTTTCTCAAACCGCATCTCGGACGTGACTGATCGGATTTTCTATAAGTACCCCGTTTTAAAGCACTTTTCTTCAGTCAACGCACGAACATGATCGCGAACAGAGGTAAACGAAGCAGCAGGCGGTAAGATCGTGGCAAGGGTCTGGTGAATAAAATCATCAACAGCCTTCCAGTCGAATTGCATGTACCTGGTTATCAGTACTGTCGGCCTGGTACAAAATTAACAAAGCGACTCGCGCGGGGTGATCCGGGAATCAATCTTTTCGACGCAGCTTGCAAGAAACACGACATTGCTTACTCGCAGAATCGTGAAAATCTTGAAGTTAGAAACGAAGCTGATAGGGTGTTGGCTGAGAAAGCTTGGAAACGGGTTCTCGCAAAGGACGCCAATTTGGTTGAGAAGGCAGCCGCTTGGGCAATAGCTAATACAATAAAGGTCAAATCAAAACTCGGAATAGGAATTCGAAAATCAAAAAATGCGACCTTGAGAAAAATTATGAATGCTGCAAAACGTTCTATGGTTCCAAGCAACGATGCAAAAGTAGCTATCGAATCTGCGCTGAAGGGAGCTGAGAATGCCGTTAAAAGAGCGGGTGGTGAATGTAAAGTGCAAACACCTTGCGACCTACCGGTACCTTCAAAAGTGGGTGGTTTTCTACCGTTTCTAATTCCTATTTTCGCTGGACTTAGTGCTACAGGCGCGTTAGCCGGTGGTGCGGCAGGTGTAGCAAAAGCTGTGAACGATGCAAGTGCTGCTAAACCAGAACTGGAAGAGAGCAAACGACACAGCAAAACTATAGAAGCTATCGCGTTGAGCGAATGGCTTCATATGAAATCGTACAAAACAGGTCTTGGTCTTCATCTTTCAAAAAACTAAATGCGATGCTACCACGTCGAGCGTTGACTGATTGGGACTTGTTGAAATATGCTAAAATCTTCAAGGTTCCGCATTTCCGCGGTGTTTTCATGCGAAACGAAATGCCCAAAAACGGTCCACGAAAAAACGAGTCAGCTATAATCAACCTTGACGACAAAGACGGTCCGGAAACACACTGGGTTGCATACAAGAAACGCGACAATAATATCGAATTCATTGACAGTTTCGGCAACCTTCAACCACACTCAGACCTTATAAAATACTTCGGCGTTGGTAGCGTCAAATACAATCATGAGAGGTACCAGGATTATGATACATTTGAATGCGGACACTTGTGTCTGAAATTTCTAAGTGGTGAGCTATATAAACATGGTGCGTGATTCGTCAAAGTCAGTCTATTACTTGCAGTCATGGATGATTCGTTAACGTTAACGATTTCGGTAACCTATTCGATTCTCGAGGCACAATATTTCCCACCGATCGAACTTGCTCGTGATAAAAGTTATGCTCTCCGCTTGGTAGAATTGTTAACCTTTAATTCGATTCCCAACGTTGATGTCGGTCACAATAAAATTTACGTAGCTGATAAAGTGATTATCATACCTACCGGCAGCTACGAGATCGAGGACATAGAGGAGTATCTTCAAAACGTGCTAAGAAATACAGATATCAGGCTTGCCATCAAACCCAACAATAATACGTTACGCAGCGAAATCACATGCAACCACACGACTGACTTTGAGCCGAATGATTCCATTGCTCAACTTTTGGGATTCACACCACGTGTATTGGAGGTTAATAAAACTCACGAATCAGACGTGCCTGTAACTATACTCAAGGTCAACGCGTTGCGATTCGAGTGTAGCATTACAACGGGCGCCTATGTCAATGGACACAAAGTACACACCATTTACGTCAGGACCATAGATCACGTTCAGCTCCGGTTAGTGGATCAAGACGGAGACCTGGTTAATTTTTGGATAAAGAAAGATTTCACGTGATTGAAATTTTTATTGTCACATTGCCTAATTGGATCGACTATAACGAATCCACCATTTTGAATTTCCAAAATCTGACCTCATTTTCGTGATCGGCGACTCAAAAACATCTAGATACGTATTTTCAGAGGCCATGGTTCAATACTAGAGCTCTGAGGTGATTTTTTAAAAAGTAGTACCGTAGCGGTCCCACCATGACTAAAAGGGTTAAACAATGTAGCGCAGATTATTATCAATAGAAAACGTATAAAAGAACTCACATATCGGTGGCATGCTCGACAACAAGTTCAGCGACGTCACCAGTGCGTTCCATGATTTGTGCAACTTCCTCAAAACTTCGGTCGATCAAAGACACTGTGCCCCATTCAAGAACCTGAAACGAAATGAGCCACACTCTAGTCAAAATATTTTCGTTTTTACATAAGGCACCAAGTATCAACATAGTAATTGACTCATGTACGACATGCTCTTCGTTTTTTTTTTTTTTTTTACAACTTAACAAATTGTAAATATTTTAAAGGTTCGGAAAAAAAAAAAACGGTTCAACAAGAAACGAAAACAAATGTAGACTAACAATAAATAGACAACCTCCTCGAATAATTAGCGCATCACGAGTCACCACTGAATTTGAAAGGATTATTCTTTGGATTGTTTAGCGATGAATTACGGGAATTTCGCAGAAAGGTAGTGTGTTAATTGTCTTGCTACTGATGGGTGCACAAAATTTGAAAGCAGTAGGTGGGTCAAGTAATTAGGCGCACAGAATGCATCGAGTTGTAGTTTCCTAGTTAAAAAGAAAGTCTCTGTAGCACGCCAGCTATAAATGACAAATACTTGATTGCTAGATTTATTGCATTATTGTCTGATGGCGATTCGGGACCATTTATGATTTTTGTGAACAAATTTGATTTGATTTCTTTTGTTTTATCGTGTATTCTGCTCATGTTGAATTTCTACTTTTCCTCCTTTCGTTTGTCCTTTGTGCTTTTTCTTGGTATTCGATAATTTTATTTCGTTGTTGATTATTTTATGGGTGTATGCGGAAATATACTTTCAGTACTGCCGATCGTGACGTCACGCAGTCAATTGCGAACTGCGTTCCGTTTTCACTTCGAGTTGCTAGTCGCAGTAAAATCGAAACGCTACTTTACAACTCCACCGAGGACGCGGCCATCTCTCGACTACTGCAACTGCCTCACATCCCAGATCACAGTAATCTCAGTCAACGTTGTCAAAAATTTCGTGACGTTACTGACTGATGGCAGTAAGCTGTCACGCGATTTCGGAACGCGGTTGCCAGTACTTGCAGTACTGTAAGTATATTTCCGAATACACCCTTTTTTAGTAGATATGTAAGGAAGGTTCTGCGTCAATCTGTTTTACCGATCTCAGCAGAAGCTGCAGGATGTGCCTCACCTATAGTCGGTGTGTTACCGACCTAAGCTAACATGACCCATTCTATCCTAACCTAACCTGCAAGATGGCTGAGTAGCCTACGAGATGGTGAAATGACCCGCAAGATGGCTGACTGAACTGCAAGATGATGGACAAGATGACGGAGCATGTATTCGGTGTGTTACAGACCCAAGCTAACCTGAACCAACCAAACTCAACCCAATCAATGTAAGCAACAAGATGGCTGAAGCAAGATGGTTGACAAGATGACGGAACACGTTACTAACCTAACCTAACCGAACCTAATGCATGTAAACAACAACATGGCGGACAAGATTGCGAAGCAAGATGGCGATGCAGGATGACGGGGTGGTATGGCAAAATGACAGGTGGAATCTATCGTCTCAAAAATAATAATATCGGGATACTTCGAATACATTCTTTCGCCCTAATGGACAAGATGGCGACAATGCAATTAAGTAGGTGTTACAAATGGCGCCCGAACAGGGACCGTGATCCGTGAAGCAGCCATCAACTTGGTTACACTCCACTTTAATTTAATCTGCCGCTCGTATTTTTTTTCCTCTTCATTGATTATATTGTTACAAAGGGTGAAATCACCCGTTTTGTCCCCTTTTGAATGATCTAGTAGTCATCATAGATAAAAGACGTTTATAAACCTCTTATGTCTTTAAAAAGAATAAGGTTGCTGCGTCAACCGACATTATTGTAAAAACAGTCAGTCTCTAGACTTTAAAAAGAGAGCTTGTGTCCAAATACATCTATTTTCTTTCTAAATATTCCTTGTTCGTGAGACTTCTTTGGCTCGGCGTTCGCTTAAATCGCACAGAGAACTCTTTGATTCTCTTAGATCTTTCGTAATTTCCCCCCGTTGTAACATTGGTGTCAGAAGCGGGATCTCTTCTGTGCCATTTGAGTGGATTTTGAGTGTAAAGAAGTATACAAAGCAATAATGCAACAAACTCCTACGTCGAGAGCATCACGCGCGGAGCGACGAGCTGCCGGACGCGTTTCGTCGTGCCAGCGTTCTTCTGAACCAGCGTTTCCTTCCATTTCTCGTCGTTCGGAAGCTGAGGTTCAGCCCCAGCCCCAATTAGCTCTCTTGGCAGAGCTCATCCAGGGAAACCAAGATTTGCTGATGCGTCAGATTCAGCAGCAAGAACAACATCAACAACAGCAACAACAACATCAACAACTGCTACAACAGCAGCAACAAGAACAGCAGAATCTTCTGCACGAACTCCTCTCGCAACAGCGTCAACAACAAGAAATCGTGTCTCAGGCGCTGATCGGGATCCTGCAAGGTGTGCAGAAGCTTCAGGAGCGGCCGCAGGAATTCCCGATACGCCCAGTTCCATCCCCAGGTAGAAGGACTTCTCTTCCTTCAGTCCCGGTCCCGGCAAGGAGGACCTCCATTCATTCAATTCCGGATCAATCAAGGTCTGACGCTATTTATGAGGGAGGCGAAATTCCCCCTGTTGCTAAAAATTTTCCACCTGTTCATGTCTCGCGACAAGCTCAGGTTAGCTCTTTTCCGCGATGCCACGATGTTCCGTCACGTGATATTTCGGAAGTAGTTGAGCCTCCTGTCGCGTCGTCTCATCCTAGCGTAGATATTCAGTCAGAGTTTTTGGCCTTTTTAAAATCACGCGGAACTGTCAATGTTCTCCCTCCGCAAACTCAGAGCTCGTTCGGACTCAATCAGGTTTCTGTACCTTCCGCGAGTATTGTAGAGTTGCCCTCGAAACAATCGAATTTGAAGCCCGGTTCGTATGACGGTTCGTCTGCTTGGAGTCTATACGAACGTCAGTTTAACATGATTAGTAAGGTTAATGGTTGGAATCCGTCCCAGAAAGCAGCTAATTTGACAGCGTCTTTGTCTGGTCCGGCTTTGGTAGTTCTTGGATCGCTTTCAGATGCGGATTCTGAAAATTTCGACAGCATTTGTGCGGCTCTTAAACTCCGGTTTGGCGAAGAACATCTTTCCAAACTTTATTTTACTCAGTTTGAAAATAGACGTCAAGGGCCCAAGGAAGATTTAGCCTCTCTCGGAAATGACATCGAACGTCTCGCTCGACATTCTCTTACTGATTGTGCAGAAAAAGCTAGAGATCAGATAGCTCGGGCGAAATTCATTAATGCGATTCGGAATCCGGAGCTTCGGTATCATCTGAGGCTCGCAGCTCCAACTTCTCTACATGAAGCAATTATTAAGGGCTTAGAATTAGAAGCCATAAACGAGGCAGATTTAGGTTCGCGTCAACTTCATCGATTGAGCCAAGCCGAACCTTCAGAAAATTCTTCGTCCCGTCCTTCAGTCAATCAGCCTAGCTCAGATTCTCTTCCAGGAAGGAAAAATAGTGGTTTCTCTCGTTACAATAGATCAAATTCCAATCGGCCTGTCTCAGAGTGCCAGTTTTGCGGCGCAAGAGGACATATCGCGAAGAATTGTTTTAAACTCGACCGTCAGTTGAAGACTGCGGAAGATTCGTGGCGCAAAAATGCTTCCAAGAGGGCTACCTCTAATCCAGTTTGGTCAGCGCAACCTTCTGTTCCTCAGAATTCGGGAAACTAGCTACCGATGTTTCGAAAGGGCGGATATCATCGGTTTCTTCCAAGTTCCTTAGCCCTATTGCTTCACAGTTCGTGGTTAGAGGCCTGCGTCGTACCGGCCTATATGCTAAAGGTTCCGTTAACGGACTAAGTTGTTTGTGGGTGATAGATACTGGAGCCGAAATTTCCGTTGTTCGTCCTGATATGATTTTGTCTCTTGCTTCAATTAATCTTTCTGCGTCTATTCGCACTGCTACCGGAGCAATTACTCCTGTCGTAGGTAAGATGGTCGTGCAGGTAACAGTAGCGGATTGTGTTCAATCCCCACATGAAGTTCTAGTAGCTGATATAGAAGATGAAGGCATTTTAGGCGTAGATTTTCTTTCCGCTCACAACTGCGTCATTTCTACCGGAGATTCGACTCTCTGTTCTGGTTACCGTAAAATCAACCTCGAAACGTTTTGAAAGATTGGGATGAATGGATTCCCTTATTTCTTTTATCGTATCGCTCTGCAATTCATGATACTACCGGTTTTTCTCCAGCTATGATGTTGACAGGTCGGGATCTTCGACTTCCGTCGATTCGAGAAATTTTGATACATCGATTTCTTTGGCTTGAAGAGTGTTTCGGTTCTGCGCTTGAATGAAGTAGTGAGCGTTTGGTCGATCCTCTCTTATTTTTCTAACCCATATGTCAGTTTCTTTGAGTTTTTATAGATTTTTCCCGACGAATCTGCCGTCTTTGGCTGTTCCCGATGTTACCTCCAGCTGTACTGTTTGTCCGGTCTTAGCCTGGGTTCTCCGGATATTCAGATAAGATCGTTCCTTTTCTTTTGACTACATATTTAATTTATTTTTTTTTCGTGTATTCTCCTAAATTCACTTAGTGAATTTGAATTGTTTTACCACCACTCACATTTGTCCTCCAAACTCTAGGGTGTGCTGTTTCTAAAGAAGTCCTGGATCAGTCACCCATGTATTTCCCTGTTTCCTGTGTGAATTTCCAAAAAAGAATCTGCTTTTATTCTGTTTGGTCCTGGAATTTTCGGTTCCCGCCTCGATGTTTCCACCCGAGCCTGTTTCGTTCGGACAATCCTTCATGAAGAGGATTGGATTTCTTTTCGACATCGATCTGGACCGTTTCGGATAACTTTGAATTCATGAAGCCACATAACACTCATTGACACTGACCTTTATAAAACATGGCACATACATTTTTGAGATTATTTAATGCTCAACTATCTGCTCAAGGTTTTCTGTGGTTTACCTTGAGACTGTGGGCAAATGCCAGATAGTAAAAAAGGGAGTTCTTAAATTTTTAGAGCCACAGCTCCAACTCACCTTCGAGCACTGACTGCTAGATCACATTTTTTTTGTAATTGTTTATCTTTTCCGAGTCGGGTCGACTCTTTTCCTCGAGGGGGAGTAATGTTACAAAGGGTGAAATCACCCGTTTTGTCCCCTTTTGAATGATCTAGTAGTCATCATAGATAAAAGACGTTTATAAACCTCTTATGTCTTTAAAAAGAATAAGGTTGCTGCGTCAACCGACATTATTGTAAAAACAGTCAGTCTCTAGACTTTAAAAAGAGAGCTTGTGTCCAAATACATCTATTTTCTTTCTAAATATTCCTTGTTCGTGAGACTTCTTTGGCTCGGCGTTCGCTTAAATCGCACAGAGAACTCTTTGATTCTCTTAGATCTTTCGTAATTTCCCCCCGTTGTAACAATATAATAATTCTTAGAATTATTAAGTGTCATTTGTGTTGCCATCTGTGACATTGCTTTTTAATAACTCGTTTGATTCAGGTGTATTTCCTAAGGAGTGGAAGTCGTCGCGTATCGTCCCTATACTAAAAAGGTCGAATGCTGAGGTATGTGCTGATTATCGGCCGATATCGCTGATGAGCAATTTGTCAAAGGCCCTTGAGAGGTGTGTGCATGATCAATTTTTTAAGTATGTTACTGAGAGCAATTATATTGACAAGTATCAGATGGCCTTCAGGGAGGGCTTGAATACGCAGACTGCTGTTATCAAGCTCTGTGATGATATTTGCTCAGCAATGAATATGTCAAAAATGACTGTAGCTGTTTTCTTTGATCTGAGTAAGGCTTTTGATTCTGTGAACCATGAAAGATTGCTGCGCAAATTATTATGTATGAATTTTTCTGTAGATGCTGTTACGTGGGTCAGGTCTTATTAAGCTCAGAGAAGGCAGCAGGTGTTTGCTGATGAGCGTGTGTCCTCTTGGAGGGTTGTACTGAACGGTGTGTCTCAAGGCAGCGTACTTGGCCCTTTGTTGTTTTCGCTTTATATTTCCGATTTATCTCAGCGGCTAAGTTGTCAATATTTATTTTATGCTGATGATTTAGTGATATATTTATCCTGCTGTCCGTACCTAGTGAATGATTGTGTTGCTGCGCTGAATGCAGAAATAGTTAAGATCATTGAGTGGTGCAATATTAATTACCTCAAGCTAAACGCATCGAAGACAAAACCTGCTATTTTTGGTAGTAGGGTTGAGGTTTATTGTAATAGTTGTAAGTATGCTGATCGCATTCTCGTAAATGATTGTATCATTCACTATGACAAAACTGGTAAGTATCTTGGTGTTTTAATTGACAATATTCTTTCTTGGGACAGCCAGGTTATGAGTGTATGTAGTCGTGCAATGAGAGTTCTCGCACAGTTAAAGATTAATAATGAATTCTTCAACGAGAACTTATGTATAAAGCTAGTCACCACGTTGATATGCCCAGTATTTGATTATTGTTGTGCGGCTTACTGCAATATTACCAATAGTTTGCAGATGCGACTGCAGCGCAAAATGAACTCCTGTGTTCGCTATATTTTTAAAATTGCATGGGTTGAGCACGTTACGCCGTATTTTGAGAGACTAGGATGGTTAAAATTGAATGACAGAAGAAACTATTTTATAGCATGCCTCTTTTACAAAGAAATACGATTGAATTATCATTCGCTGTTCGGATGTAACTTAGAATTTTTGCCTGTTGCGTTGCGTAGGGGCGATGTAAGAGAAGATTATTCACGTGTGCCTAGATCGAATTGTTGTATCTATGAAAACTCTTTTCTTGTTCGCGGCATACGCATTTGGAATGCGTTACCTGCTGAAGTTACTGAAGTCGAAAATCTTGAACTGTTCCGTAGTGCGTGCTATAATGATTACTTGCAGAATTGCCAATTTGCCATGCTGAATCTTTGATTACTGTTATCAAATGTTGCTGTGCCTCGTATGATGCTAACACGGTAAAACTGTTTTACCGCTTTATTATTCCTTTTGTTCTTTATTTTTTATTATTATTAATTGCATCACTGTTATTATTATCTTTACTACATTTAATGTATTACGACTTCTGTACACATTACACTTGTTACATTGTATTTTTTATGATGGTTCTGAGGGAACCTAGCCTCTAGATTCAAATAAATTTTCTTATCTATCTATCTATTCCATACCGTCAGTATTTCCGAGCTCCGTTTATTCTTAGGTGTTATCATATTAGCTTCAGTAGATTGGATCGTTAGTATATTCCCCTGTACCTACCGAATCCTGTTCCGCAATCCGACATGAAAATGCCAAGACACTCCTGGATCTGCAACCTCAGTAAAGAAGACTTAGAGAAACTGCTTAACCAGCACCCAATCGACTGTACCGGCACCCTGGACGACCTACGAAACGCCTGGTCACGTCTATGAAAAACCATCCAGATATAATTACAGAACCGACCGGAACAGTCGGACTAACAATTAGTATGCGAAACGGTGAAAACATATACCTATAAGTACACGTCGTTTGTAAATTATTGGTTAGATTATTTTTTTTTTGCAAGATTGATTGTGAGATGTATCAAAAGCACAAAATATTAGGGTATTTGAAAACAGAAACTTAGGGGAACATTAGGAAGTGGGTTAACGAGTTAATATAGTTAATAACAGTTCGATCAAATATTAGATTACACGACATTGACAGAAAGACTTGACATGTTTGCTGCCGTCGAATTCGTTGGACGTGGGAATGAAAGACACGTGGCCGCTGTCCCAATACTGTGGCCTATAAACCATAATACATACTGCTATTGGCCGACCAACTTTGGGAAAGCAGCCTCTTATGAAGATCTAGTGAAGAGTCAGCCTGTTTTCCGAATGCATTGGAAGAAACATGCAGTAACCAGGGTTCTCCGTACATCAAGTAAGAAATGAAATCATTTATTACAGGCTATTTACTCAACGCTTCTGGGATTCGATTAAATCTGTATTTTGAAGTAGGTACATATGGGGAACTCCACGTCAACTTGATGAACCAAAGCCATTGACCCTCTTCGATTTTCTCAGTGATTTTTTATGTGATAGTTCTTGGTTTGAAACACTTCTTCGATTTTTTCAATTTTTTTCTTTATGTAGCCATTTCTGAGTCATGAATTTTTGAAAACTCAAAACAGCAAAAGAATTTTGAATTTCTAAAAATACTAAGGCCAACGACGAACATTTTTCGGTTGTAAAAAACAGTGGGCAGACTTTTTATTTTTATTTATTTTTTTTTCGCTATCACAAACATTCTTTCTTTGAAAACTTTAATCAGTGATTTATTTTAGATAGAAAATAACGCCAAAAAACAAAAGGAGTAAATGATGGATTTATTTTAAGAATACTACGTAATATCACGTCATATTTTTAAAATGCGCTCAAAAAATATCAGTGGTGCTCGAATGTGTGAAAAAGATGAGCCGAAACTATTGTTACAAAGTAGAACGTGGACTAAATCTGTTATTCACTATTTATACTTATTACAACGTTCTTTTAGTACATTGGGACCATCTGTTTGAATAAGATGTAGCATAATATTAATATTATATTCCTCGGAGAACTATAAAGACATCGATGATTACGTAACTGATCTAATTGGAGAGGGTACGACGGAAGATGAAGGTCATATAATCGAGATAACAAAGAGGCTTGTGCCTGGGAAATCTGACTTAAACGGCAGTGCTTCTGACGAAGAAAACAAAAAACCTATAGAAAATGAAGGTTTAAAAAGAATGGGAATGAAGCGGCGTAGAGAAAGTACGAAAAGCAGGAATCAATCTGAGAGAAACAGAACGGATGATACCAAATACTTGACTTCTGGATTAGAGGCCACTGAGAACTCCAATTCTGAATCATACAGTGCGAACGACTCTGATTCTGATCAACAGAAAACCCACAAAGAAGAGCGTATAAATGCTGGAACTCCACAAGCCTCACTTACAAAACAAGTATCGCACAACGAGGGTGACTTTGATTTAAATCAACAGAAAATTCACAAAGAAAAGCGTGAAAGTGCAGGAACTCGGCGAGCCTCGTTTACAAAAGAAGTATTGCACAAGGATGACTCCGATTCAGATCGATAGAGAACCCACAAAACACAGCGTATCGAGGCAGGAACTCTGAGTGCCTTATATACAAAACAGGTATGTAGATAAAAAGTTTCTGTATCCCCATCTCTATATAGGACAACTTAGGCAAAAAACTTTCGCCTCCAAACTTCAGTACAATATACTATTTTGGACTTTCTCTCTGTAACAGTCACGTATTATAGCCATGATATGTACTCGGATTAACTAATAGGTTTTGTTCACTTATTCGTACATATCATTTCGTGTCATATCAGACTTTCAAATGTTTTGACATTCACGGGTAAATTTTTTTTTATAACTTCTGCTGAAATCACAGATCCGTTCATAATATTTCTGACAGGGAATACAAAAAATCAAGTTTGGGACCATTCTTCTATTCGTCATAAGGCATATATAAGTGTTAGTGAGCCAATTAGCTTTGAATCAAATTTATGCCTCACCCGAATGTCGATGGTGAACTAGAACAGGCTCCACTGAGGATAGAATATACTATGATAACTGTTTACTACCCATATTATTTTAAAAACATAAATTTCAGTGCTAAAGTTCATCCTTACACAAACTAAATAAGACAAAAATGATTTGTATTTTATATAACCCTCAAAGTTCCTCGGATGGACCTTCAATTGCAAACATAGCCAGTGATATTGTGCAACAGTTTAGTCACAGCTCTCACAATTTTTGTTCAACAATATTAATGATTGAGTATGAATATCATATGAGGAATCTTTTATTAGATAATAATATATGATATAGTTAAATTATAGTTGAAGAGCCGCAATTTTATTAAAAAGGATTTTTAGGAGTACTCAAATGATCTACTCACACGCATGTAAATGCCACAAAAAGCTCATGTGGATGAGAAAAGCCTGATAAAAATCAAATTAATTCATAAAATAATACTAAATGTCCTGAATAATAGAATTAGGAGTAAAATAATTCAAGTTCCTTATTTTTGTTTGATCTTAAAATAATTTTGATTTGAATGTTTTTTGATTTCAATGTATGTTATATGTAGGATAATAAAGGTTCACGTGTATATGATTCACATATGGACTCGCCAAAGAGTTCTCGATCAGATACTGTAACCATTTTATTTTCTCTACAATCTATGCAAGAAAATAAGAAAAAGACATAAACACCGAAAATCAGATGCCAAGAGAAACTGAGTTTGCTGTACAACTTTTGATAATTCGATTTCTTTCTTTCACTCCTCCACTCTTTCTTAAATAAGTTATTCGAAGGTTACAGTATAAAAAGCTACTACTACTACACTACTCGTCGCAGGTCTATCAATTTAGCCTTGTAGTTTAAATATAACAAAATACATAATAAATAACGAATAACATACACATGTATAATTAAAAATATAAAAACGCGGAGTGAGGAGGAAATTATTTGTAAAATAGAATTGAGACGAGAGAGGTGTTTTTCGGTGGATGTATTAATATGCACAGTAGACAGTGACGATGTTGGATATGAATAAAATAGATGGTGATTGAAGTCTTTCTATGCTCGGTTGCATATTTGGTTAAGATTTATACCTAGCCAAGGTTTCGCTTCAAACGATCGTAGTATGGTAATAGGGGTTCTAAATACAAACACCATCTTTACCGACCGAGCCGCTCCGCACATCCCAGACGCAAACCCTTGAAGGCTACCCCCACTCTCGTCAGATAAAACGTGCTCTGCCGTACCGACTTGAGGTCAAAAACGTGTAACCTTACCGACAGTTGTATCGGTCGATTAAGATAGAGGCGGTGTGGCATTGCTCAAAGCGTCAAAGAAATAGAAAAAGATGACAAGTCCCACAGCTGTGTCTGTCCCTGTCGTACTATTGTCGTTGAAGAGAGACAGGAACGCCTGTCTGATCTTTCTTCCTTCTCTATTCAGCGGACGTTTCCACTCACAGAAGGGCCTACCTATGCCTCGCCGCCAATATCTTCGTATCTTTATGATTCTTACATCATATAAACATACGTGTGATTCTTATTTTCAATTTAGTGACACATTTTCATACTTGGAGTATTTTATATTAATTTGACCTCCCTGTTATGATCCAAACCGCTCAGCTCTTATCTCATAATTATTTTTATACCATATATGTCCAGATATTTTTATCTGATGTTCTTTCAGATTCTACAAGAAAAACAATATCTTTCCGTTTATAATTAACCAAGTTGACCTTCACCGCAGCTCAGCCCGTTTTCCTACAAAAACTATAACTGCACCGTATTCTTTGCCCATCTACATCCAAAAGCTTTCTTTTGAGGTGTTTTCCCATATTTTGCTTCGTTTCGGAGATATCATCCTGGGGCGATTTAAAATCACCCTGTTAACCCACCCGACAATTGTCGCGACTGCTACCACACCTCACCTGTGATGTTTGGTAAAATATGAAATGTTATACGAAATCATAATTTATTACGATCCTCTCATTTCACGTCAGTGAATAGTTGATTTTATCATCCCGAACTAAATATATTTTTTACTCGTCATGAGAAGCCAATTGGTTTGACTGTTGTCATGTTCAGTTTCATGACTATGACAGCACCGTAATTCAGAAGTTCCAGCGGCATCAGTTTGTGGCTCGCGGCGCACGTGTTTATTGAACTCTGCTGCGTTGAGTGTCTCGTGTAGTGTATTCCGCGAGTGTTTTCATATTGTTTCGCAATTGCCGTTGTTTATTTTAACTTTTCAAATTCACTCTTTCATTTTGAGTATATCTAGTTCTAAATTGCATGCGTAGAATTAGTGTACATACATATTCGCTATTACAAGTCACTGTAGATTTAACGACTGAAAAAAACAAAATGTAAAATAGCGTGAGCGTGAACTTTCAATAAACTGACTATTTGACTTTATGTTTTGTTTTTAAACCCATAGCGTTAGCATTTTTTACGCGTGGTTTTATCTAAAATTGTCTCAGCTTTGGATAAGAAAAATCAAAAAATTGTTTCGGAATTCTCTTATTTTTCACTTTTTAACTTGACTCAAAGTTACATGATTCATAGTTGAAATACGAATTTTTGAAATATTCAGAAAGTTTCCGATGAAAAATAGTATTGTCGATGTATTTATTTTATTATTCAGTCAGATGAAAACTTTAAAAAACCAAAAAAATTAGAAAAACGCAAGAATGAGTGTTTCTCTGTTTCTAACGTAGCAAAAGCTCAGAAATTTTCGCAGTTTATTCATTTTAATGTGATTAACAAGATATAAACAATAATTTGAAATCGAAATATTTAGGCCCAAAACCTATGCCACTGTTTGTGGATTGTCTCAGGTATGGGTGGAAGCTACTGTTGGCTAAGTACATGTTTAATCACTGAGACTATAACTACTTAGTTACAGGAAACGGTAATACACCACGCGGTACAATATTTCTAACGCTTTCAACGAGAACGTTGTAACAGAAGACGTAAAGCCTGTGGAAACACGTGCCGAATTTTCGTTCCTCAACCCGCGCGACTAGGTTGTGATTGCATATTTCCTGTGCTAATAGTTCACCATCTAGATTTTGAGTGCGCTCCGACACATTATTTATAAGCTTGCAATTCTTCTCAGCATTCTTACGCAGTTGATTGATATCATTCGAGAATGCAGAAAAATTTGATTGAAACGTTTCCGTAAGATCTTCAACGGTATTTTGTAGAACACTGTGTAGACCTTTCAAGGGCACGACATCGTTTGCATGCTGCAGATCGGCAACGTTACAAAATCGTTTATTTGCTATAACATATTGATTGTCCTAAGTGATTTTAAGTCAGATGCCTGGAGGGTCGCGCACAAATTTTTTACTTTCAGCACGCGCCAATTCTCGTCCGAATATATCCATGCTCATCGTTCAACGACTAATCTGTAAATGATAATTTTCTCGTTGATCTATCACTAATCAATGATTACAGCTTCTCGCACCTCTTCAATGATTGCAACTATTTCGTTGGCATGATCGGTATTGCCAGCCGCCTGTAATGTCATGAGCAGTCGGTGACGATCCACGATTTTATTTGGATTACCCCAGTAGACGTAATCGACCTCTTGTCCATCTTTTTGTACAATTTTACAGTTGGGTGAACCTTTGCCAGATTTTCGTGGTGAGCGGACAAATTGCGTAATGAAATTTTTATGCTCTGCACTTTTTGCATCAACACGAATGCTTTTATCGGCGTTGTAATGTTTTCGATGTGCATTTCCATGGTGACAATTTTATATAATTATTTTTGTCTGTATCATTCACAAGCGTGGGATCGGGTGATTTTTTGAACAATAATTCGAGTAATGCTGGTGTTCTCTCATAAGTTTTACTCCCCACATCCATATCTTCCTCATCATTATCGTCGTTCTCAACAAGTTTTACTTCTTCCATAGTAATATCTGGTTGTTCTATTTTGGTTTCGTACTTAATCTGTCGCTTCGAAGTATCAACCAATTCTTGCAGTGGTGCTACGACAGGCTCAAACATTTTTCCCATAACCTGCTGCGCGGTGTCTTGGTCTGATTTAATCATTTTATGTTTCCAGCGTATCGCATCGCTAGCTTTCAATATTTGAACCAACACATCGCTGTGTTTATGGCTGTTAGTGCTCTCCATGTTTGCGTCTCCATTATTGCAAAGAAACTGTGCAAATTTATACTAATATATGGTTATAAAGCAATCAAAACCATTCCTGTACCTTCTCCCGATCGATTTCACTGTCTTTATTAATGACGACCAAAATAATATTTGCTATCATTCTAGCACGCTGAGCATAAGTCTTTCAATTGCTGATAGGTCATGTCGGTGTTGACATGGTCAATGTAAATATGTTTCATATTCATTTCATCCGAGCGAAACAATACCAGCAAATTTGCATTGTCACGCACGAGGTGTTTTGGAATACGCGCATACGTCTGGCTGAGATAAAAGCTATCGACATTCCAATGCTACCCATGCCGAAGTATGCTCTTATATTATTTTGCTTCTTGCATGCGAAATCATCGGAAATCATGATGGAATTTGGGTGTGCATCTTCAGGTTTCATAACCTCCTTGTTTTCAGCGGACGGATTATAACCTACACTCTGCACCGGTTGTAATAACTTTTGCAAAAATTGATACTTTGGCTGTATCAGTGATTTTGAATAGACGTAGACATTTTTGAATCTCAATCCATTGCCGTGGATGATAAGCGAGAGTAGGGCGTTAGTCTTACTACAATTAGATGGGCCACAAAAAACTGCTCTCACTGTATTTGGCATTAATTTTCCGTGGCGTTTTGTTGTCTTTTTTGCTCGTTGAACCATTTTATCGGAATTCGCAACAGGTAATTCATTTTTTTGCTCTTCGAATTTCATGGTGCTCGATTAACGTGACGACGAGGACTAAGATGTTTACATATAAGTTCATTTCTTTTATAGAAATGTGGTCAGTTGTTGTTTGACCATGGCGATATGCACACGCATGAAATGTGGTAAAGGTCTATTCAATGAAATCATCAATCATCTTCCTGTTGAATTACATGTGCCAGGGTATCAGTACCGCGCACCCGGTTCAAAACTGTCAAAGAGGTTACCTCGTGGTAATCCTGGTATCAACCCGTTGGACGCCGCATGTGAAGAACAAGATATTGCGTACTCTAGAATCAGGATAACAGTGCTGCAAGAAATCTAGCTGATATAGTGTTCGTCGAGAAGGCGTGGAGTCGTGTCTTAGCTAAAGATGCTAGCATGAGTGAAAAAGCCGTAGCCTGGTAGGTCAACAATACAATCCAAACTGAATCTCAACTTTAAATGAGTTTAATGGGAAAGCGAGCGGGACTTGGCGCCACAAGAACAAATGGAAAAGTGTAAACAGATGCTAAGCGTCGTTTAACAAGTTTGAGGACTAAACGGAGGAAGAGGGCAATTAATTTCGAATCCCTTATTAAGACTGCAAAAAAAAAAAAAACAATGCAGCCTATTCATATGGCTGTTGCGACAGGGCTGTCAGGTGCTCGTTCAGCGGTAAAGCTCGCTAGAAAGAAAACACATGTACCTCGCATTATACCCCTGTCTGATAACATTGGAGGTATTCTCCCTTTACGCATTCCAATTCTGGCCGGTCTCAGTGCTACGGGGGTTCTAGCTGGAAGTGCTGCAGGCGTAGCTAAAGCCGAAAATGACGCCAATGCAAACAAACATCAGTTAAATAAGATCAAACGACATAACGCCCCAATAAAGGCGATTGCTTTGGGTAAAAGATTATACCTGAAACCCTACCGAGAAGATATGGGTCTGCACTTACGACCGACAAAAAACTAAGACTGCTACTCCACCGAGCTCTTACCGGTTTTGATCTACGCAAGTACGCAAAAGACATGAAATTTTCACATTTTCGCGGCGTAAACATGCGGAATGATCTACTAAAATTTAGGTTGAAAAAGCCTAAATCAGCAATTATTAATATGGATGATAAGACTGGCCCTGGAACACATTGAGTTGCAAACAAGAAAACTGCTGATCAGGTTGTTCATTTCAATAGCTTTGGTGATTTCCAACCACACAAAGAACTGATGAGACATATCGGTGTTGGTAGCGTAAAATACAATCATAAGAGATATCACGATTATAATACTGTAACGTTCTTTGACGTTACGGAAATAAATATGGATCCGTGAGTTTGATTATCAAGCCAAAATCAAAGGCGTAAATAAAATATCGTGAAAAAGCTTTAATTGCAAGATATGTGTTTCTCGTTTTAAGTCTGAAACAAGACTGTTTTTTACTATAATGTTGGTTGACGCAGCAACCTTATTCTTTTTAAAGACATAAGAGGTTTATAAACGTCTTTTATCTATGATGACTACTAGATCATCAAAAGGGGGCAAAACGGGTGATTTCACTCTTTATAATAATACTGTGATTTCCGGTCATTCATGTCTCTAATTCCTCAGCGGGCGTCTATGAAAAGGGTAGCGTTAGTCGTGGCGGATTCGTTCACGTTAATGTTGTCGGGTGAATCATCCGTGCTGGAGGCGCAATATTTCCCCCCAATTGAGTTGTCATCACCGAAAAACTATGTTCTCGGACTCGTTGAATTGCTCATATTCAATTCGATGGTGATATTGAAAAGGGCTGTAATAAATTTCGCATAATGCGGTCAAATTGTGATCGAGAATCCATCACAATACCCACAGGAAGCTATGAAATTGAAGGTATTGTTACAAAGGGTGAAATCACCCGTTTTGCCCCCTCTTTAATGATCTAGTAGTCAGCATAGATAAAAGACGTTTATAAACCTCTTATGTCTTTAAAAAGAATAAGGTTGCTGCGCCAACCAACATTATTGTAAAAACAGTCTTGTTTCAGACTTTAAACGAGAAACACATATCTTGCATTAAAAACATTTTCTCAATATTTTATTCACGCTCTCGAATTCTTTGACTTGATAAGTTAACTCGCGGATCCATATTTATTTTCCGTAACGCCAAAGTACGTTACATTGGTGTCAGAAGCGGGATCTTGAGTTCTTATTAATCGAGTCAATTCAGTGCGCGAACTTTAATTATGAGTAGCAGTCGTTTGACGCGCTCACGTCGAAGAGAAAGTAGCGGAGAAGAACCTTTCGTTATGGAGAATCCGCGGGTCCCTGAAACGATTCCATCACCTTCAGTGGACCCTCTTCCAATTCTTTCGACAATCTCTCAAATTGATCTGCTGAAGATCATGTCTCAACAGCAGGAGGCTGCTGAGCGCCAACAACAGCAACTTCTTCAGCTGCTTCTTGATCAACAAGAACAGCGAAGAAAAGGACGAGAACAACGAGAAAGGGAAATTGCCTCTCAGCTGGAGCAGCGCAGGCTTGATAGGGAAGCACAAGAACGATCCGAAACCAGTCTGCACGAACTGTTCCGGACGACTGTGGCAGCTCTTCAGGCTGTTCATCAGGTGAATGGCTCAGGAGAACCGGCTGTCACCCCACGAGGTTCCAGAGTCGTTACTCCGCTTCCCTCTCCTGTTCCCTCTCCTGTTCCCGTTCCCACTGTTCGACAGGTCCAACATCCAGGACAGTTCCAGGATGTACGAGACTCAAGGTCTGTGCCTTTTATTAGGGGAATAGATGAATCCCCAATTGGTAGAGTAACGGTTAATAATGAGGTTGGCTTTTCCGAGCCTTTGCCTCACGTTCAACCTCGGTATTCTCATTTGAATCAATTAAATAATTCAAGATTTCCTGAGGTTGCTTCTCAAATTAACGAGAAACCTTTTTATCCTTTAAAACCGCCAATTTTTGATGGAAAGATTCCATGGGCAGATTATGAACGTCAGTTTAATACGATTGCTAAACAGAACCAGTGGGACTCCGCCATGAGGGCCCACAGCCTTGCCTCTTGTCTTCGGACGCCGGCTCGGAATGTTTTAACGGCATTGCCTGAGGAAGAAATTTCCGATTATGAGAAACTTAGTTCTGCACTCAAATTGAGATATGGAAATGACCACTTGACGAAACTGTACACGGCTCAATTACAGACAAGAAGACAAGGACGAGACGAAGACCTCGCGTCTCTTAGTCAAGATATTGAACGGCTTTCTCGTATAGCTTTGCCAGATCACGAGCCGTCTCGTAATTTATTAGCAACACAAGCTTTCTTAAATGCAATTAATGATCCAGAAATTAAAATGGCCGTTGGAACATCGGGCCTCACTTCTCTGCGGGAGGCAACGGCCAGGGCCCTCGAGGTGAAGGCAATGAGGAAACAATATTTTGGGTTGAGCAAGCTTCGTCGGATTGAGGTGTCCGAAAACACCTCAGAAAGACGAAGTTTTGAACACTCGGAGGAGCCAAAACCTCAAGATTATGAAAATAAGAATAACAATAGTAATTTTAAACTGAGAAATCGAGGTTCTTTTCAAAACCAGCAAAACAAGCGTGTAAATAAGAACGCGGTCATGACAAGTCAAACCGGCTTGACTTGTATATTTTGTAAAAAAACAGGCCACGACGCCAATCATTGTTTTCTAATTAAAAATATTAGTGGAAAACCGATGCAAGGCTCGAATCCAAACTCTTATAATTGGCGTAAGAAAAATATAGAAATAGGGGAAGCAAATCCTCAATCGAGTTCTTCAACAGGAACTCACCCAAAAAACTAATTTCAGATGATTTGTCAGGGCGAAAATCATCGCAGATTGTTAGAAGTGAAAGCCCTCTTAGAGAACAGTTTTTAATTAGAAGTCTACGACAGTCTGGTCTTTACGCGCGTGGTACTGTTAATGGCGTCGATTGTCTATGGGTAATAGACACGGGCGCGGAAGTAACCGTAGTTCGATCGGATCTCTTTAAATCCGATGACCTGATTGTTCCCTCTTTTTCTCTGCGAACAGCCACTGGAGAGACGACCCCGGTTTTGAGACAGGTTACTGTCCAAATTAACCTTTTTGGGTGTATCGACTCTCCACATAAGGTTTTTATAGCAGATATAGAGGATGAAGGTATTTTGGGAATAGACTTTCTTACAGCTCATAACTGTGTTATCTCAACTAAGAAAAATTCACTAGCTTCAAACAATCGCGAAATAACTCTTTGTACAAATGGAAATGGAATTTATTGGACTCCTCCGAGAATTCGGGAAATAGAACTTTCAGAGGATGATTTGCAACAACATTTTCCTTTACATTTACGGAGCCTTATTGAGACATCTTCGGTTTCGTTAAATTCAGCTCAGGTAGAATCGTTTAAATCTCTTTTGCTAGAATTTATAGATTCTTTCGCCAAAGATAGTGGTGATAAGGGCCGATGTACTTCTGTCAAGCACAAGATCGACGTCGGAGAGAGTTCACTAATAAAACAAGCTCCTCGAAGACTCGCTCTTAACGCCCGAGAAGAGGTGAAGAAGCTTGTGGAAGACATGCTAAAGAACTATGTTATTGAACCATCGTCTAGTCCCTGGGCCTCACCAATCGTCCTTGTTAACAAAAAGGACGGATCCAAACGATTTTGTATCGATTACAGGAAGCTGAACGATATAACGAAGGAAGATTCTTACCCTCTACCCAGAATCGACGAGACACTCGACCTGATAGCTGGTGCAACTTGGTTCAGCACCATAGATCTTCAGAGCGGATACTGGCAGGTCGAAATGGATCCTCTAGATAAAGAAAAAACAGCTTTTGTTACGGGTTTAGGAGGATTATGGCAGTTCAAGGTTATGCCGTTTGGTTTGAGTAATGCCCCGGCTACCTTTGAACGAATGATGGAAGCTGTTCTCCATGGCCTGACGGGCAAAATATGCCTCGTTTATTTAGACGATATAATCGTTTTTGGCAAGAACTTTGAAGAAGAAGTTCAAAATCTCAGACAAGTTTTCGCTAGGCTGAAGCAAGCAGGTCTGAAAATGAGCCCGAAAAAATGCCATCTGTTCCAGAAAGAAGTAGGCTTCCTCGGACATATCGTTTCAGCACAAGGTGTGAAGACCGATCCATCTAAAATAGAGAAGGTTTTTTCTTGGCCGACACCTAAGAATAAAGAACAAATTCAAAGCTTTTTAGGCCTTTGTACGTATTACAGAAGATTTGTAAAAGGTTTCGCTAGTATAGCTAAACCTCTCCATCACTTGACCGGAATCAAGATTCCTTTTGACTGGACCCCGGAATGCGAAGAGGCTTTCAAGAAATTGAAAGAAAATCTTATTTCTTCGCCGATTTTAGCTTATCCAGAGGTCGAAATTCCTTTTATTTTGGATACGGATGCATCTCTTTCAGGAATAGGCGGGGTTCTGTCACAAATTCAGGGAGGTCAAGAGAGAGTGATGAGCTATTTCAGCAGAGTTTTGAGTAAAACCGAGAGGAGTTATTGTGTCACTCGTAGAGAGCTTTTAGCTGTTGTTAAGACCGTAGTACATTTTCTCCATTATTTGTACGGCAGGAGATTTTTGATACGTACAGATCATGCTTCTCTCAGGTGGCTACTTTCGTTCAAATCTCCCGAAGGTCAGGTAGCTAGATGGTTAGAAAGGCTCGGTCAGTACGATTTTGATATTCGTCATCGAGCAGGAATTCATCATGGAAACGCCGATGCTCTCTCTTGGAGACCCTGCGAGGAAATGCCAGAGTGTAAACAGTGTGCACGATTAGAGAAAAATCGTGAACCCTCTCTTATAATACGAAAGATTTCTTTCGAAAATAACCAGGAGGAATGGAGAAAATCGCAACAAGAGGACGATACTTTGAATCAAGTGAAGTCTTGGAAAGAAGCAGAAACTCGCCGGGACTGGCAGGATATATCTTCAGCCGAGCCAGATTTGAAAATTCATTGGGCACAATGGGACTCTATTCTTTTAATTGATGGAATTTTATACCGAAAATGGGAATCTGCAGACTTGAAAGAAATCAGGTGGCAACTTTTGGTTCCCAGGTCACGAGTTCCAGAGATTCTTGCTCTTTATCATGATTCTCCTGCAGGTGGACATTTCGCTTCAAATAAAACTCTGGGCAGAATTCGCAACTTCTATTTTTGGCCCCGTTGCCGGATGGACGTTGAAGATTGGTGTCGAAGATGTCGAATCTGCACGGCAAAGAAAGGACCTCGAGCGAAGGGACAAAGCTCTCTTCAAATTTACAACGTGGGAGCTCCATTTGAAAGGATAGCAATGGATATTCTTGGACCTCTCCCGATAACCCATTCTGGAAATAAATATGCTTTGGTTATTGCTGATTATTTTACTAAGTGGCCTGAAGTGGTTCCTCTCGCTAATCAAGAAGCCTCTACTGTAGCACAGGCATTCGTTAAAGAATTTATTTGTAGACACGGAGTTCCTCTAGAACTTCGTACTGATCAAGGCCGAAATTTTGAGTCAACCTTAATGAAAGAGGTTACTCAGATTTTAGGGGTTAGGAAAACTCGTACAACTCCTTTGCATCCGCAATCTGACGGCATGATAGAGCGTCTGAATCAGACTTTGCTACAATATTTGTCGTCCTTCGTAGAACAGAATCAGAGAGACTGGGACTCCTGGATCCCTTTCTTCCTCTTATCTTACAGATCTGCGATTCATGAGACGACGAAGCAGACGCCAGCCCTCATGCTTACTGGAAGAAATCTTCGACTTCCGTCAGATTTAGAGAAAGGCCCTGTTCCTGTGCAAAGACAACATCAAACAGATTATGCCTTTTTATTACAACAACGTTTAGAAGAAATTCATCACTTTGCTAGGAATAGAATTTCTATGGCTTCAGATAAATTGAAAACTCGTTATGATATTCGAGCCAGAGATTTAAAATTTAATCCTGGAGATTCTGTTTGGCTTTTTCAACCTCGAAGACAGAAAGGACGATGTCCAAAGCTACAAAGAAATTGGGAAGGCCCTTACTTAGTGGTTAACCGGATAAATGATGTTGTTTATAGAATCCGAAGATCTCCTCATTCGCGTCAGAAAGTGGTTCACTTGGATCGTCTTGCTCCATTTGAAGAAGATCAACCTGGAACAGTCTCTCCAAGACCAGGAACATCCTTCGAGGTTAGATCTTCAAACGAACACCCTTGACAACTGTGATCGACTTGACCTTCTTTACAGTCGGTCATCGATTGGGAGAAGAATTTACCTTTTGGAATTCGTTTGAGTAAAACTCGACCGCTTACGATTATTATTGAAGGAAATATCGGATGCGGAAAAACAACTTTCACCAAGAGGTTTTTAGCAAATCGCCAGGTCTGTACACTTTTAGAACCACTTGAAGAATATCGAAATGTAGCCGGAATTAATCTTTTAGATTTGATGTATCAGAACCCAGATCGTTATTGCTATTATTTTCAGCATTTCGCTCAAATGGTTATGTTAGATAGACATCTGCAGACGACTTCATTGCCTGTAAAGGTGATGGAAAGATCGATATTCAGTAGCAATTGTTTTGTAGAAGCTCGTCGAAGGTTAGGTAATTTTCGCGACTTCGAATCTCATTTATTGACAAAAAATTTTGATCTTCTCATTCGCTCGTCTGAGCTCAGAGTAGATTTGATTGTTTATTTGCGAGTTTCCCCAGAAACTTATTTTGCTCGAGTTAGTTCCCGTTCTCGTGAGGAAGAATCGAGTATTCCTTTAGAGCTACTCAGAACTATTCATGAGGTTCATGAAGATTGGCTAGTAAAACAAACCTTTTCTTCTTTATCGGCTTCTGTTTTGGTTATCAATGCAGAATCTGCAGCCGATCAAGTTTATTCTAGCTTCTGTTTTGCAATGACACACGGATAAAGTTAAACCTTTCAATTTAATTTTATTTTATTTGCATTTTCAAGAATATTTGAACAGTAAAAAAAAAAAAAAAAAAAAAACTAAATAATTTGGAAGTGGTGTGCGGTTTTAATGATGGTTTTCAATTTAATCTTTACGGCATCACATTCGGAGCAGCCTTTCGTCGATTTTTCAATGAGGATAAGACTATCTTTGCAAACTGTGCAGGAAGTATTGTCCTTCAGAAAGGTTACGTGGAGGTCAACTTCACCTCGCAGATGTTCAGGACTGGAATTTTCACAATAAAAAAAAAAAATTTAAATTAAATTTCTATTCAAATAAGGGGTTGTTTCTTGTGTTTGTTTTTCATTTACCTGCGGGTGCAGCATGACGTGCACAGAAGACCAATTTTTCCTTCTTCGATTCGAAAATCGAAAAACCCACAAGAAAACTTTTTCCATAAATTCTGGAATTCGCTTTCTAATTGTTCTTCTGACAAGTTTTTAAAATTAACAAAGTCAAAGGTTTGGGCTAATATTCCCGCGTTTATTAAGTTGTGAATTTTCGACATGGTTCTTCTTACTACGGAAGCTTGATAATGGGTTGTTATTTCTGAGTTGCTAATCAATTTGAAATTTGTTTTCTTCGATTGTCTCTTTCTAGAAACTTCTTCTCTGGAATCGAGTTTTGTGTCGGATAGGCTTTGGTTTATTAATGTGAAAAAAGCCACGATTATTTTTCGAGGTCGATGAGCGATTGCTTGATTTTCACATTTTATTAACCTTAAGTGTCAGTTTTTGTGAGTACTTTTTCAGGTTACTTGACACAGCCTTTTCCCATCCAATCTTTCCCCGATTCCTGAAGATGACTGGTGGTCTTATTTTGAAGAAGGACGCAGAAATAATTCAGATAAGATCGTTTCTTTTCTTTTGAATACATATTTAATTTATTTTATTCAAGTATTCTCCCAAATTCACTTAGTGAATTTGAATTGTTATACCACCACTCACATTTGTCCTTCCAAAACTCTAGGGTGAACTACTTCTAAAGAAGATTAGGATCAGTCACCCCACTATTTCCTTATTTCCTATGAAGAGAAGTCTGTTTTTATCTTATTTGGTCCTGTAATTGACGGTTCCCGCTTCGATGTTTTCATCCGAACCTGTTTCGGAGGGATCCTTCATGAAGAAGATTGAATTTCTTTCCGACATCAATCTGGGCCGTTGCTGATAACTTTGAATTCATGAAGCCACATAACACTCAATAACACTAACCTTTATAAAACATGGCACATAAATTTTTGAGATTATTTAACGCTCAACTATCTGCTCAAGGTTTTCTGTGGTTTACCTTGAGACTGTGGGCAAATGCCAGATAGTAAAAAAGGGAGTTCTTAAATTTTTAGAGCCACAGCTCCAACTCACCTTTGAGCACTAGCTACTAGATCACCTTTATAATTGTTTTACCTTTCCCGAGTCGGGACGACTCTTTTCCTCGGGGGGGAGTAGTGTTACAAAGGGTGAAGTCACCCGTTTTGCCCCCTCTTTAATGATCCAGTAGTCAGCATAGATAAAAGACGTTTATAAACCTCTTATGTCTTTAAAAAGAATAAGGTTGCTGCGCCAACCAACATTATTGTAAAAACAGTCTTGTTTCAGACTTTAAACGAGAAACACATATCTTGCATTAAAAACATTTTCTCAATATTTTATTCACGCTCTCGAATTCTTTGACTTGATAAGTTAACTCGCGGATCCATATTTATTTTCTGTAACGCCAAAGTACGTTACAATATTAACAGTTTTCTATCCAAGGTACTGCCCCAAGACATTACCCTCAGTGCGCGAGCCAACAACAACGAGTTGAGCGCTGAAATTCCATGTAATCAAAGGGTGGACTTAAGACCGCGGGATTGCATTGGACGTTCAATGGGATTCAAAGCAATGCAGCTACCAAGTTCATCACTCATAGATCTGAATTGCCGGTAGCTATACTGAAAGTCAGCTCTCTGCGCGTCGAGTGCAATATAACAACAGGAGCATACATGAACGATCGTCTAGTTTACACGATTTATGATTTTTTCCAACTGTTCCATCAGGATATAAGATCATCGAAGTGCCCACCAAAGTCATTTGCCTCCTGATCCCTGTACAGTCGATACATCGCTCACAGCTGAGAATAGTTGATCAAGACGGCGAATTAATCAATTTTCGCGGCGAAACCATAACCGTGCGATTACATGTGAAATCTCTGAAATAATGGGGATTGTGTTTGAGACAAAAAAATGTAGTAGCAACTATAAAAGTAAGACTTTATGGCCAAACGTCATCACTTGCCAACCACCTCCAACGGAGCCGAGATCTCTGACGAAGCTGACATGTCTAAACACTCGGTTTATTCGTAGCCTAGGACTTCGATCACGTAGGAGTTCAGAAAAATAAGAAGTCGCATTCTCTGCATTCTGTGTATATTACCACGGAGGAGACGATAAGAATACAGAAATCTATAACATTCGACGATTCGATCATGCACCCTGAGATTCATGCTCATCAATCGTTTGCATCATCTACCTTTTAGAACAACGATGAGATCCACATTGCTGTTCAACATTAAGAGTTGTGTCTACTGCCTAATAAAAGTTTTCTACACATTCATGGAAAAATTACAAAGGATGATAACGTGAATGCGGGGGCGGTTACGAAATTGATCGATACGGCTGATTGTCATTTGTTTGAGGAAGTTCGCTATAAGTTGAACGGTGGGGAGATTGATCGGAATGAAAATGTTGGTATCGCCAGCGTTATGAAGGGGCACTTATCCCTAAGTACGGGTCAGCAATATAGTCTAGAGAATACCAGTTGGTTGAGCGGCGATACCGAACTAACTGATGCTTCTGAAAATTTCGACGCTGTTCTACCGTCGAATTATATGCTGGGCTTCGCCGAAGATTACTGTCGAATCATCGTCAATGGCAAACACGAGTTGATTCTCACACGTTTCAACACCGATTTGAATGTGGTGATTCAGACCCCACCCACGGAAAAACTTCAAAATTACTCTTAATAAAATCGAGTGGTTGCTGCCCTACATAAAACTGGCCGATAAACCGAAAATACAGTCACGAAACTACATTGCCATGGATCCGGCCATATCCATGAGTTTTCGTTCTTGGGAAACGTACATGTATCCGATGCTCTCTCTAACGACGTGGCATGTATGGGCAGTCAAGACATCGACACAGCTGGAGGAGCCGAGATATGACGTTCTGGGATTTCAAATTGCAAGGAGAAACGAACCGCAGAAAAATGCCGAATCGTTATCGAATCAGAGATGTGAAACTCTTCCTCCACTCACAGTATTATCCTCACGGAAATTCAAATCTTGATATATTCAATAATCAGTATGCCAATCTCTATGATAGGTATGTCCGGTTTTAAACGGCCTACTATAACAAAGAAGCTGAACCTTTGCTATCGAAGCGTGAATGTATAAACCAAGCTCCCCACATCGTCATCGATTTCTCCAAGGAGAACGAATCATTGAAAACTGGACCTGTGGACATTCGATTAGAATTTGACACTAGCATGAAATTCCCGCCAAACACTTCAGCCTACTGTATGATCTTGCATGAGCCGCATCGTCGCATATAATCCGATTAGTGGTACTGTGTACAAATTGGTATAATGTAAATGATATTAATTTGTAGCCATTGGTAAACAAAAATGCGTATTCCAAATATCCTACAGTTATTCTACGTGTATTTCCCCTACCTATAGCTATAAATATTCATTTTTGTAACACTTTCTCCGAATGGAAAATATGCCTGGGATAAACAATCAAAACAACAAACAAAAAACCCGAAAGTTTATGGGTCATCATCAACATTCCCAGCTTACTTAATCACAGTGTCGCCATCGCGTCCATTAGTGCAAAAGAATCTGTGGATATAAAAGAGGGAGTGTGGTTTTATGCAATTAATATTAATGTAGTTTATTAGAGTATAATAACTATTTACATAATGAACAGTGCGGCATGTCCTCTTAACAAGGAGTCCAGGAGTAGAGAGAGCTAGATTGAATCTTGGCGCGTACGGTCCCGCGCGAGCTCGTCTCGCTACGCAAAACTATCGCTGGCCAATAGATGGCTCGTCAAGTTTCATTCTGGCCATTAATCAAGAATATGAATTTGTCCATATATTACAACAGAATCTATTCGGCATATCCCGATATTATTATTTTTGAAATGTTATATTCCGCCTGCCATTTTTCCATACCACCTCGTCATCCTGCATCGCCATCTTGCTTTGCAATCTTGTCCGCCATGTTGTTGTTTACATGCATTAGGTTGGGTTAGCTAACGTGGGTAACGTGTTCCGTTATATTGTCAGCCATCTTGCTCCAGCCATCTTGTTGTTTACATTGGTTAGGTTAGTGAAGGTTGGGTTGGTTCAGGTTAGCTTAGGTCTGTAACACACCGAGTACATGCTCCGTCATCTTGTCCACCATCTTGCAGGCTAGTCAGACATATTGCAGGTCAGTCTGCCATCTTGCAGGTGAGGTAAGGATGGGTTGGGTCAGGTTAGCTTAGGTCGGTAACACACCGACTACAGGCGAGACGCATCCTTGCAGCTCCCGCTGAGGGCGGTAAAGAAAATTGACGCAGAACCCCCCTTACATATCTACTTATATCATGAATTTCGATGTATTAAAAAAAATTCGATCAATATTTCATATTCTTCCGTCCCTTGTTTCGAAATGGATATTCCATATTGTTGAAGTAAAATTTCTCATGACAGGCCTTTGCGTGGAAAGTGGAAATTGCTGAGTATTATATTGTCAATTACAGTACAAAAAAAACAATCTATCCTTAGTTTTTCTTTGTAGTGTGTTTATCATGAAAAAGAAGATATAAATATATATTGTTATGACTTCTAAAATTCACTAGTTCTTTTTGTTGGAAGTAAGCGAAGTATATCAGCGAATAGATCGGTCATACCCAACACGTTTATATATTTTGGATGTATGTGTGACATATATCGAATCTGGTATGTACGACGGCAGCTAGTACGGAACAAGCTATCGCTCGAGTGTAATCTTACTACGCAATAGTCCTTCAATTCATGTTTAAATTTTTTTTTATATTTCGTCTTACTCTATTTTGCGGGCAAATAGAAGTAGGCAACTTTACTAAATTATTGTGAGATATACGTGCTTTCATCCAATTTCCTTGGTTTTTGCGTAGTATTAGGTTTGTGATTTTCTATTCTCTCCGTTTATGCTTATATTTGTAACTTTCCCGCTTTATCGTGATAACTGAATATGCGATTCTTTTGAATGTCGGTATGTAATGAACTCATTCACGAGAAAATGCTGTCTACAAAAGTAAGAAGGTCATTCCACCATGTATGAATTTTCTTTGGATTGAGTAAGATAAATGAAATTGGTCTCATAGAATTAGATCTTCAAATGGAGAAAAAATTCAAGATTTAGCAGATTCAAGATACCATGATCATGATAAATAATAATATATGAAAACATTGTTCCAAATTCACTGATTTTTGGTTTTATTTTTGAATGAAAACCTTACGAACAAAATTAAAATTTCATTCAAAACCAAGAAACGGTATGAAAAAAAAAAAGTAGTAAAAAGAAATTTGTTACACTACCTTGTCTCCTTGCTGAAGTCCCGCCTTGTCTGCAGGCCCCCCGGGAACCGTCCACACAATGTAAGCGAACATTCGACCGTCGACCCCAGTCTTACCCCCGACTACTCGCATTCCAAAGCCACGTGCTGAAACAAAAAATTTCCAAATCCAAGTCTGATCCATTTATTTCTTGATCAGAGATAATCAGAGGGTATGCATATTCAAACACATGCGTAAATTCTGGAATCAAAGGGTATCCCTGGTTAAGAGAGGCTAAATGCCCATGTTTGCGGATTCTCAAATTACCTGTTCGGGAATATTTCTTAGGTCAGAAAAACATGCGCCCAGCGGTTCATAAGTCAATAACCCCCTCCACACTCTCCACACTCGGGGGGGGGGGGGGGGGGGGGGGGGGGGAATGTAACATTTTATGCATCCGATTTTCTATCTCAAGACTCGATTAACGTATCCTCATACAAAACATTATGGGTATGCATTACCAAAAGACCTTTTACGTGAACTAATTGGACGTGAGGGGCCACTGCGAAGGTGTCGAAAAAAATTCGATAGAATTAAAAATCGTTATTTCGAAATCTAGTCAATGAAATACATCTTTTGTTTCCTAATTTCATTTCTTCAGGCGTATGGTACTCCTGTGGATCATTCGCGATTTTTCTGAGTATTGCGCCAAGTAGTATAGCAAGGCCGGTTCTGAGTACAAACACCTTCTTTACCGACCGAGCCGCTCCGCGCAGCCCAGACTCAAACCCTTTTCCGCTCCGCGTAGCCCAGACTCGAACCCTTTTTCGCGATGACGTCACATCCCGCATTCTTCTCCCACGATATGACTGCTGATGTGTAACATTAACCACTCCGAATTCCTTTCCCACGATAGGACTGCTGATGTGTAATATCAACCACCCCACATTCCTTTCCCACCTTATCAGCCCCGTGACATTCCAAAATTAATAGTTCCGAGAATTGTTTGTCCCAAATTCAACGTCGCACCGAAATCCTTTGACCGCGTGCCGCTCACCGTCAAGTCGAAACTTGTCGAACGCATTATTTTGTCTAAAATCCTTTGACCGCATGCCGCTCACCGTCGAAACTCGTCGGACGATTCCGAGAATTGTTTTTCACTTACTCGGATGTCGGTTTGATATCCAAGGTCGACCGATAGTCGCGGTACATTCAAAGTCATGGATCTGCGGTGTTGGGTTACCATCGCTGTTGGAATGCTAAAAGGTGCGCGCGCATACACAAACATACGTATTTGATATCAGCCCCGTGACATTCCTTACCCTCCACCAAATTTCAAATAATGTGGTGGGGGAACGTTATATAAACGAAAAGTGAAAACTTCATCGCCAGTCTGAAGCTGTTCTTCTTGCAAATGAGAAGTGCTCTGGAACAACAACGTGAATTGAAGAAACGACTAGAACTGCTCCTCAAGAATATTGGAGAAGTAAAACATCTGCTTAAAATCAGATCTGACCTCAATCAACTCACAAGAGATTTCGAGCACCTACAACTCGACCGTAACGATCATGGACTTTTGAAAATTGAACGAAGTTGCTCGCCTGGAGACATTTCTGCCCTTGAAAAAGCTTTCGGACCTCGAAGTATACTTCGAATACCGGGTCAGTGGCGTTCGTCGGGTTAAAACGAAATTTGGAGACAAAATCGTTCTGGACTTGGATGACTCTTTCACGATTTTTCTGCCCAACCGACTGACCAAGGCCCTCTACGAAAATGAAGATTTGTTCCAGAAGGTGACGACAGCCAGTAAGGAGATACGGTTGCATCTACGCTATCTTGGCGGACCGTACGGTCAACTTGAATTTGTATACGTATAATATTCAAATATCCAATGTTCTGTGTAAGTCTTACGTTCAATAAACAAAAAGATTGAAATTATGAATATTTTTTCATTTATCCATCTTGTATACCTTCAATCCTACGTACGTTTTGTACCTTGTAATTGTATCTAGAATTGAGTCTCAAAATCTAAGAAAATGCTACTCCGAACACCACTAAGCAATGATGGAGGGTTTCGAGCTGCGTCATGTAATGTGAACTCTACGATGAGTATTTGGACGGGTTCAGACCAGAGTGCAAGGTCGGCCGATAGCTGCGGTACATTCAGAGCCAAGGATCTGCGGTCTTGGGTGACTATCGCTCTAGGAATGCAAAACATAACTCGGTTTGAGTACAGCTCGGTCAAGGATGGAGAGCAAGGTCGAATCTTACATAAGCTTCTGAAAAAAATTCTCACTTAAGAGCTAAGGTGAAGGTATAAAATTATATCATGAATATTCTTTAAAAAAAAAACAGTTTTATTGAGTACAATTTTTAGAGTACGGTTGACAATTACTTCACAAAAATAGTACAATAATTCTATTTAACAGTATCGTGACCAGGGTGATATATTCGCCAGGAATGCGGGACCGTTCTTGTAGACGCTTCTGCGCAGTAACACAAATCGTACAGCCTCACCATCCGGACAGTACGATGATTTTGTAGCCAATTCTGAAGTATGCAAACGTTTTGTGCTGCACAGATTGCGTTGGGTATTGTGTGAAGGTTGCATCTCAGAGACACAGCTGAAGTTTTTTGCAGGGTTTCAAGCGACGGGCGGTCAAAGTCCAGCATATCGATGATTTGAACTTTCGGAACGATTTTGAGCAACCGATCTCGTTTTTCTTCTCCTTTTACGTACACGGTTTGAGCTTTGCACAGCCTGTCTTCAATGATCCGCTCAACTTCCTCAAAAGGTATGGTTCCACAGCTCCAAGGTAAACCGTGAAAATCGCGTTCTAACCAAGAATTTTGGCTTTTGTATTTGACGTCCAGTAAATTCCATTTGTAAGGTGGCTTGAAGAAAAACACTGATGGAGATGCTTCCGAGTAGATTGAAATTACAGCCAATTCTTTCAATGTCAAGGTATTGTTGAAAGGTCTACGAAAGCCTTGTATGTTAACGATAAGCTCCATCTTTGAACTGTGCGAGATGGTGGGAACGGGTCAGCTTTTATACCAACTTTTTCACCCCACCACTGAGCGGGTTGTATTCGACAATACGATCGTGAACGATCAAGCAGTACGCCGATGTTTCAGCGGGAAAGTTGGCTTTAGCTTCAAATTCAAGACGGATGTCGACAGGTCCGTACTTCAAAGATTCGTTTTGTTTTGAACAGTCGATAACGAATAAGGGGACGTCTCGAAGGAATTCACTCTTTGTCAGCAACGGCTCGGGGTTCTTGTCGTAGTAGGTAGCTTGGAAGTTTGCGTACATCTCGTACAGGAGCGCGTACAGATTACGACTCATGTTGAGGTTCAGGTTACCGTACGGATAGGATTGAGAGTTTAAAAATAGCTTGACGTCCGTGATATTGCGATGATCGAAATGACTTGCGTTCTTGCCGGTCTTGTTCTTTCTACTTGTTTGGAAACTCAAAATGACGTACCAAGGTTTTTCAAGCTGAGTGGAAGTTTTCACAGTCCAAACGTGTTTCGATGTTGTGGGAAGTAAAGGATATTCGTACAATTCCCAACTGCGGAAGCTCATCGAAATAGGCGGATCTCTCTGAATAAAATTTAGTAGATCAACTTTTTTCTGATCCGCGAGTTTCAAATACGGTATTAACCATTCCACTGCATTGATCGTGATTTTGAATTCCTCCTCTTGAGTCTGCATGATGGCGTTGACGTCAGTTTTTGATCTCGTCAAAATTAACTCATGTTTAGCGTTGACAACGATCTTGCGGTAGTCTTCGGCGAAACCCAATATCATGCTGAGCGGTATCAGTACGTCAAAGTTACCATCGGCATCGGTTAATTTTTTCTTCTCTTATACATCGAGCCATCCAGCGTTCTCCATCAGCCAAGTTTGACCAGGGTGCAGGGAAGCGTAACCCTTCATGAGACTTGTCAAGCCAACGTTCTTGCTTCTATCAACCTCAACTGCGTTAATTTCGTAGCGAATTTTTTCAAACAGATGACAGATGGCGTTGTTTACGAGCTGTGTGTTCACAGTAGCTGTACCATCAGGTTTGAGGAGTCGTCCGTGGATATGTACCGAACTTTTGCTGGGTAATATGCATAAATCCTGATGCTGAACGGTGATTCGAATTTCATCGCTGTTGTTGAAAGTTGACGAGGCGTAAGGTTTGTGAGCGTGAATCTCGTAATGCGCAACGGATTCGTCAAAGACGACTGTTGTTTGAATGCTCAAGATTTCCTCCTCCATGGTACGTAGCAGATGATAAAAAAGCAAAATCGGATTTTTATTTGTCGGAAATTCCTCTTCCAAAAGGTGTCAGTTTCAGACCCAGAGCTATCAGGAACTCCACGTTTCGAGGTGTTAGCGGTTCGGGAATCGATCGACGACTGACTTGATTGGGGCATGTCGACTTACTGATATACCTACTCTTTGACAGTCTGTTATATACAATTCACATCGTTTATTGCGATTTGATGTGTAGTCTCACAGTAATAACTTCTCCACGAAAATTAACCAGGTCTCCGTCTTGATCCACTAACCGGAGCTGAAAGTGATCTATGGTCTTGACGGTGATCGGAAGGTAAATGACGTGCGACGGTACTTCCACGATCTTATATCCTGGTGGGACGGTCGGGAAAAACTCGTAAATAGTGTGTACTTTGTGTCCATTGACGTAGGCGCCCGTTGTAATGCTACACTCGAATCGCAACGCGTTGACCTTGAGTATAGTTACAGGCACGTCTGATTCGTGAGTTTTATCAACCTCCAATACACGTGGTGTAAATCCCAAAAGTTGAGCAATGGAATCATTCGGCTCAAAGTTAATCGTGTGGTTGCATGTGATTTCGCTGCGTAATGTATTATTGTTGGGTTTGATGGCGAGCCTGATATCAGTATTTCTTAGCACGTTTTGAAGATACTTCTCTATGTCCTCGATCTTGTAGCTGCCGGTAGGTATGGTGATCACTTTGTCAGCTACATAAATTTTATTGTGACCGATATCAACGTTGGGAATCGAAATCAAGGTTAACAATTCTACCAAGCCAAGAGCATAACTTTTATCACGAGCAAGTTCGATCGGTGGGAAATATTGTGCCTCGAGTATCGAAGAGGTTCCCGAAATCGTTAACGTTAGCGAATCATCCATGACTGCGAGTGGTAGACTGACTTTGACGAATCACGCACCATGTTTATATAGCTCACCACTTAGAAATTTCAGACACAAGTGTCCGCATTCAAATGTATCATAATCCTGGTACCTCTCATGATTGTATTTGACGCTATCAACGCCGAGGTATTTTATGAGGTCTGAGGGTGGTTGAAGGTTGCCGAAACTGTCAAAGTAATCGATATTATTGTCGCGTTTCTTGTATGCAACCCAGTGTGTTCCCGGACCGTCTTTGTCGTCAAGGTTGATTATAGCTGACTCGTTTTTTCGCGGACCGTTTCCGGGCATTTCGTTTCGCATGAAAACACCGCGGAAATGCGAAACCCTTAAGATTTTTGCATATTTCAACAAGTCCCAATCAGTCAACGCTCGACGTGGTAGCATCGCATCTCGTTTTTTGAAAGATGGAGACCAAGACCTGTTTTGTACGGTTTCATATGAAGCCCTTTGCCCAACGCGATAGCTTCCATAGTTTTGTTGTGTCGTTTGCTTTCCTCCAATTCTCGTTTAGCCGCGATCGCATCGTTCACAGCTTTTGCTTTACCTGCCGCACCACCGGCCGACGCACCCATAGCGCTGAGACCGGCAAAAATAGGAATCAGAAACGGTAGAAAATCACCGACTTTCGAAGGTACCGGTAGGACGCGAGGTGTTCGCACTTTACATTTACCACCCGCTTTTTCAACGGCGTTGCTCAGCTCCCTTCAGCGCAGATTCGATAGCTACTTTTGCATCGTTGCTTGGAACCATAGAACGTTTTGCAGCATTTACAATTTTTCTCAAGGTCTTATTTTTTGACTTTCGCATTCCCATTCCGAGTTTTGATTTTACTTTTATTGTATTAGCTATTGCCCAAGCGGCTGCCTTCTCACCCAAATTTGCGTCCTTTGCGAGAACCCGTTTCCAAGCTTGCTCAGCCAACACCCTATCAGCCTCGTTTCTAACCTCAAGGTTCTCACGATTTTTCGAATACGCTATATCGTGTTCCTTACACGCTGCATCGAGAGGATTGATACCGGAATCGCCTCTCGCGAGTCTTTTCGTCAGCTTCGTACTAGGACCGCAGTATTGGTGACCGGGAACATGCAACTCGATCGGAAGTTTGTTGATGATTCTATTCACCAGACCCTTGCCACGATGTTTCCACCTGCTGCTGCTGCTTCGTTTACCTCTGTACGCGATCATGTTCGTGCGTTGACTGAAGAAAAGTGCTTTAAAACGGGGTATTTATAGCAAATCCGATCAGTCATGTCCGAGATGCGGTTTGAGAAACAACCCACTAAGCTTCCCGTGATGAATTTTGACAAACTTTCGAAGCAAAATGTCAAAAGGCACAAACGGCACGGTGAATTACTCCCGAACAGTGTACGTGCGATATTCTGTGGACCGTCGAATTGTGGTAAAACTAATGCGTTGCTCACACTCATAACCCATCCCAACGGACTCAGATTTAAAAATATCTACATCTACTCGAAATCTCTCAACCAACCTAAATACCAATTGTTGAAGCAATTGCTGGACCATGTTGAGAATACGGAGTATTTTGCGTTTACCGAGCGTGAGCAAGTGATTTTACCGGAAGAAGCACGGCCCAACTCAATAATCATATTTGACGATGTAGCGTGCGAGAAGCAGGACAATATTAGAGCCTACTTTTGCATGGGTAGACATCACGACTTTGACTGTTTCTATCTCTGTCAGACGTACGCGCGTATTCTCAAACGTCTCGTGCGCGACAACGTGAACTTACTCGTGTTATCCAAACAAGACGATATGAACCTGAGACACGTATACAACGACCATGTAAACACCGATATGTCTTACACAGAGTTTAGAGACTTGTGTGCGGCATGCTGGAACGGTGACAAATATGGGTTTCTGGTGATCGACAGAGACAGTGAGCTCAACGAAGGACGATACCGGAGGGGATTCGATTCTTTTGTTAGCCTGGAAAAGGAATAAAATCTAGCGTTTTCGAGCGAGAGACGCAGTAGCGTTGCAGACTCAGTTGCGTCAACATGCAGAGCTCTGAAATTTCCAAGCAAAAAGATGTCCTACATCAGATCGCATAAGCAAGTGCTGCGATCCGTCGAAAACACAGATTGCTCAAGTCGGGCAGGGAATCTACGACTCAGAAATTGAGTGACGTTTTCAAACCAGTAGTGACTCCGTTGCAAGAACTGGTGAATGTTACAAAAGATACCAAACCTGTCAAACAAGAGGTGGAAGAAATTAAAGAAGAAATAAAGGAGATGAAAAATGAAACGAAAAATGAAACTGTCTCAGAAATGGACGATTCTTTTGCTTCGGCGGGGGATGAAACAGTCGTAGAAACACCGGTCGAGGACGAGTATTTTGCACTGATGAGAGATGCGAAGACAAAAGGCGAATTGGACAACGTGTACGGTGTACGCAACCTCTCAAACGGACTAATGATTGGTGATTCGTTGATATCTTTTGAGAGTGACTACGTTCGTATTCGCGACACGCGTTACCCGAAAACGAAGGGTTTGCTGGAACTTTTGTTCAAAAAGAAGCCTGACGGTTCTTCTGTGAGCGCCGGAGATCGGGAAAATTTTAAAAACATAATCCTCGCAACGAACGCGCATAAGAAGTATTACTCATCCGATGGAGCTGTTCGAAACGATAACAGTTACAAATTTAGAAATGTCATTGCCAAATTAATGGATTATTCCCCATCACCTCGCCGAAAGGGTAAAGGTCTACTTCCGCAAGCTATGATCACTCGACAAGGTGTTGAAACGAAATACGTCTTCTGGGATGATTCAAACGAGTTAGTGGAGCGTCTTCGTTTACTCCTGGCATCTCAGGCAGCGGGAAATCCGAGTCACAATAACGAAATAATCTCCATCATCGAAGAGCTACGCGAAGCAGGAATCATTTATTAAGCAGCTCCCGTCATTTTTGCATTCATTACCGAGATGAGCGTCGACGTGTTTGGACGTCAGCTGAATAAAAACACGACCGCGAGCACTCGCGGTCCTCCGGGTGTCGGGTTTCAAATAACAGCGGACGGGCATTACGATATACGGAACAAGAGACTGTGCACCGTCGCAGATCCCGCAGAGCCGAACAATGCTGTAACTTTAAAAGCCTTGAGACGAAAATTCAACGTGCTGCAAAAACAAATCGACAACCTCGATCAAATGATCAAAGCTTTGGAGATCACCACGAAGAAAGCCTTGGATACCTTCTACACAGACTTTAAAACAGACAGAGACTTGTCGATTCGAAACGCGGAAATCATTTCCGAATTGGACGCCAGACTAATAGCGTTGGAATATGAACGAGGAAAAGCAAGCACTGGTAACGGAACTGCATAAGCCTGCACGCCGGAATTACCCGCGTCGACGTGTAGACGTGCGCGGCATCGACGAGACCTGGCAGGCGGATCTTGTTGATATGACGTCGTACGCTGGACAAAACAAAGGCTACAAGTACATGCTCACAGTCATTGATATCTTTTCAAAGTATGCGTGGGCTATACCGATAAAGAGCAAGTCTGGAGATGATGTTACGAAGGCAATGGAATCTGTGCTTGTCCAAGGACGGGTACCGAAAAATTTACACGTCGACAGAGGAACGGAATTTTACAACTCGAAATTCGAATCGCTTATGACACGCTACGGAATCAAACTTTACTCCACGTACAGTAATTTGAAGGCTTCGATCTGTGAACGTTTCAATCGCACGCTGAAAGGTAAAATGTGGACACGGTTCAGCATGCAAGGAAGCTACAAGTGGCTCGATATCTTATCCGATTTGGTTTCGGCTTACAACAACGTCAAACACCGAACCATAAGAATGAAACCGTCGGATGTCACCGTTGCAAACGAGAGGCTGTTATTACGTCAGGCGTACGGAGGGCTCCGAGCGATACCTACCGTATCGGCAAAGTTTAAATCCGGCGACAAAGTTCGAATCAGTAAATTCAAAAATGTCTTTGAGAAAGGTTACACTCCCGATTGGACGACTGAAATATTCACGATAAGTCGAGTGGAAAATACTTATCCTGTGACGTACAAGCTCAAAGACTACCGAGATCAACCCATCGCTGGTGGTTTCTACGAACAAGAGCTCCTCAAGGTTAAGCATCCGGATATCTATCTGGTGGAGAGGGTGCTCAAGAAGCGCGAAAGAAAAATATACGTTAAATGGTTAGGTTTTGACAATACACACAACAGTTGTATAAACGAATCGGATATGTAACATTTTACTCAATGAATTTTTTCTAGAAACGTATGTCCCTCTTTATTTTATATCCGACACACAACAAGTATGCGTCTTTATTTTTTAGACAATCGACAGACATGGTACAGTTATAAATTACAAAGCTAAGGTGTAGGCTTGTAGCCCCACGGAAGCGTGTCGGTTGTATTTTGAAACACGATCCGCTTGTCGTCATTCCAGCTCAGTTCCACTTTCTGCTGTTCTACGGTGTATACCTCGTGCTTTCGACTCAATATCAAATGCTGATTTGAGGATAGATTTTCACGGTTCAAAACACATTCCAAATAATCGTTGAAAGTTATTTTTCTCAACGCTGATCCTTTGACACCTTTGGCACGTTTATTATCTTTCTCATCTCCCAAGACTCGGAATGCTTACAACTTAGCTCTTAATCCTACAAATTCCAGCATTATTTTTCCATTATTCTCATCTTTCATCAAGCCGAGAACTTTTTTGTTCGCTAGAGGCATTCCGTAAACGTTGTCAAGCGGATAATCCGACGTGTTGAATTTGTGCAAGTCCTCCTTTATATGTTCGTATATGTCGGGGACGGTAAAATTGTAAATCAAACTGTCGCTGTCCGTATACATCAATTTTGCTCGGTTGCCGAATTTCTGCTTCATGTAATTGTAATGAAAATCGTAGATATATGTTTTAGCCAGATCCATGATGGAGAAACCTGCATACAATGGTTTATTCAACTTGACTTTCGTCTTACTCATTTCAACGATAATTATATCTTTGTCGAAAACGGTGCAGCTGTGAAAATTGGGTTTGGCTATGGTAGCTCTAGCACCGTATCTTCCATCCCATTTCGTGATCAGTCTGACATCTCTATACTTCCTAACATTTTCCATTGTTTTGCCAAAAACTGTGTTGTTCATCAGTTTGTAAAAATTTTTCTCGAATTCGTTCTGAGATTTTTTTCGCAAATCGGTATTCAAATCTATATATTTTTTTAGCCACGGGGTTTGTCTGAATTTGAGAACTCTGTGTATTTTGAGTAATTTTAAACCTAATTGTAAGCATTGTTTCAAAACGCGGTAGTGAACAACGTAGTTTTTCTTGGAAAGTAGCGTGGGCGTCAATTTTGGTTGCTTACTATTCGAGATCGGAGGTATGTAGTGCTCCGGACACAGTGGTAAATCCTTATGAATTTCATGCAGTTCCTCAGGATATTCCAAATCCACCTCCAGTATGTAACCAAACTCCGCATCGTCCGAGATGGTGAGAACGTCGCATTGTCCGAAGTCTGATAACCATTCGAAGGAACTGTATGGCAGAGCAAAGCTCATAGCAGCACCGTACAAATTATTAACGTCAAAGTACATGAGATAAGATTCTTCGACCTCAGGATCGAATTCCTCTCCCATATATCTATCGTTGGCCTTTGCGTATCTGTTCGAACACTGTGACACACCACCTCGAATACCCTTTTCGATAAACATAACCATGTCTATGTCGGTGAGAAGCTCGAGTTCGATGCCTGTACATTTTAACATTGCATCAAACGACAGACCGGGCGCTGTGTAGTAATGTAACGGGTCCAGTTTGTACGTCGTCCAACAATTCTGTCGAAAATTTTGAAAAACGTCGGCCAGTAAAAACACGTCCGTCTGTAAATACAAGTCCGAATACTCTCCCAAAGTTTGAACGTTAAAAGTTTGCCAAACTTTACATGCATGTGCATAGTCGTCGTCTGATATATCCTGATCATTTAATTTTGAGTAAAATTGTTGTTTGGATGGTAACCGTCTGTCCTCGAGTGTCTTCCAACTGTCTATGTATTCGTACGGGAACACTCCTTTTCTGGTCAATAATTGAAATTTATCTGAGCTATGATAAAATTTTCGTGTGATTGATTTCTGATCATCACCGAGATACATTGCTAATTTCTCAAGACTGCTGGGCATGAAACGGTACGAATCTACGAATCTAAACTTTATATCTGTCCCCTCGACATATTTTGTAAAAGAAATGTACTTTTCTTTGTTTACGGGTAGAAGCTCAATTGTGCCCTCGAACGATGTAGCCAGTGCTTTGATCAGAAAATGTGAATCGTAACCCGACAGATTGTGGAATATCACTGGGATAATGTGCGAATTTTGGTAATTTAGATTGCAACCTCGGTGTGCAGCACCACGGTACTTTCCCGTGAAATGGCAGTGATCACGATGTTTTACGTCTGCGAGTAAACGGTTTTTCACAAATGTGACACACTGTTGTTGAGTGAAATTCGTTGATTTGATTGAAATTTAGTGGTTCCATCGGTACAACAGTCTTGTAGTATCCCTCTAACGAATGTGCCAATTCCGCTAACTCGTTCACAAACCATTGAACGCAAGTCTCTCCACGATTAATTTTGAAATTCGAAAGCGAATCGTCAAACGCACAATGTAGATAGTAAGCTATACTATACGGAAGATGCTTCTGATAAATTGTTCTTGTACCCATCTTTTTAAGCGTAGGTTCCAGTAAATATTCGAGATCCGCGTAAATGCAGAATGGAACGGTTTCTTTATGCTCGAAATTTTTGAATTTCAGTATTTTTTCCTCATCTGTAGGTAGAATAACTTTGGTTTTGTTTAAATTCATGCAATCAGCTCGGTGCTTCAACAAACATCTTTCGAAATTAAAATGAGACAGACACCTATCGCACAACCACGTCTGATGTGCGCGTTTGGAAATTTGGGAACTTGTCAACCGCGATAAATTTCGAATCCATGCAAAATGATGTGTTACATTCTTTTCAATATTTTCTATACTATTATCATCATCGTCGTTTTCAGACTCTATTACTAAAAGATGGATTGTAGGTTTATCAGACTCATTCTGACTCAGGTGAATCGGTACTATTTCACTTTTTTTCCGATCACCTTGGTCTATACCGTAAACGTTAATTGAAAGACCGTTAAGCTTCTCAAATTTTGAAATCTGGTCTAAAGACATTGGAAAATGCAAACCGTCGTATTTTAGCACTGAGCTGAAATGTGGATACGAAGTAATTTTACTGGGATTGTAGTTGTCGGCTGGGAACAGAGCTGCGGTGACCGACCAGAGAAAGCAGTAAGAGTCGCTGTTACGGATGTTGACGACAGCCTTCTTATCTTAAATATCTTTGGGTAGTGGTGTGTATGTGAAGACACCGCCTCGTAGTGGTACGTACTTGTTGATATTCACAGTCAAATTGATTATTTCAGTCAGCGACCAGCCCGAATCCTTTTCCTGGAAATCTTCCACCTTTTTCAACAAACGCTCCGTCGCGTTTTCGATGAACCATTCGTTGATATCCGTTGTCTGGAGGATGATTTCATTTCTTGTATTAAAAAATTTGATCTCTTCCACCATGCGATCATCTTTTCTAACTTCAAATTTACAAGCCAGGTTGGCTTTCAAGCTCCTGTCTTTCTTCAGAGCGTTTTTCAGTCTCGTCACAGCTAGTACCTTTGCGTGTTCTAGAAATCTCTCCACATCTTTATGCTTCAAATTGACGATGGATCCAGTTCGAATTCTCCTCTCGAAAGCTGATTCCAAATCCTCCCACCGTACCCGATCGCTTCTTCGTCGGCTTCGTAATCCGTCACCCACTTTTTGAAATTGTTCAAATTTGACTGTCAACGATTTCAGAATTCCGATTGTAGTCAAAATTCTTGTCTACTCCCCGATCGTTGAGGCGTTGTTGCGTAAGATTTCATTCAAAAGCCTGATATTTTGGGTTCCGAATCGAATCCATTTTGCAATTTCTGCCGGCGACGATTTTTCCGATAAAATCTTGAACGCCGATTCCATATCATCGATCAATCTCAAACACTTCGCGGATTCCATCTTGAGCTCTTTTCTCACGTATACTTGACTGGTTGTGACGTAATGATCGTTTGCAGTGATGAGCGTCCTTTTTATAGGGCAGCTGTACGGATGCGCGCGCACCTTTTGGCATTCCAACAGCGATGGTAACCCAACACCGCAGATCCATGACTTTGAATGTACCGCGACTATCGGTCGACCTTGGATATCAAACCGACATCCGAGTAAGTGAAAAACAATTCTCGGAATCGTCCGACGAGTTTCGACGGTGAGCGGCATGCGGTCAAAGGATTTTAGACAAAACAATGCGTTCGACAAGTTTCGACTTGACGGTGAGCGGCACGCGGTCAAAGGATTTCGGAGCGACGTTGAATTTGGGACAAACAATTCTCGGAACTATTAATTTTGGAATGTCACGGGGCTGATAAGGTGGGAAAGGAATGTGGGGTGGTTGATATTACACATCAGCAGTCCTATCGTGGGAAAGGAATTCGGAGTGGTTAATGTTACACATCAGCAGTCATATCGTGGGAGAAGAATGCGGGATGTGACGTCATCGCGAAAAAGGGTTTGAGTCTGGGCTACGCGGAGCGGAAAAGGGTTTGAGTCTGGGCTGCGCGGAGCGCCTCGGTGGGCTGTGCGGAGCGGCTCGGTCGGTAAAGAAGGTGTTTGTACTCAGAACCGGCCTTGCTATACTACTGCGCCACGTCGAAAATTACGATTTTCGCACTTTCTTGCAATGCTTTTACTATTTTGATCAGGCCTTGAGAAAAAGTTGTCTGAATAGCTATAGAATATCGAGATTTGTCTTCTCAATATCACTTTACCCAACATTCAACCTGGCCACTCTGTATATGAGAGCATTGAGTTGATGAATCGTCGTATTTTAGGGCTAAATAAAAATGTTGTAAGAATTTTTGTTGAAATATTTCCACTGTTCATCAACAAGTCTAATCGTAAATCAGATATTCTGAATAAAATACAATGCTGGCGATAATTATAATAATAATATGAAGGATCGAAAAATTCTTATTAGAACGTCGTTCGTGGCTGCATATCATTACGGAATACGTTACTAGTCGCAATTAATAGTCACTATTTTGAACAAATATGTGAGAGAAATTGTTTGATGCTGTCATCCTTAAATATGAAAGTATGCCTTGCAACTAAATATTTATGGTGGAGACGATATCTTGTCCTCGTTGCTGTTTTCATCTGCAATTGGATAAACATTTTCCACGTTAAATAATTTTTTCAGCATTTGCGCGGATCGAATTATTTTTGATGAGTACTAGCCGTAAAATAGGTGGTATACAAGAACGGCTACATGAGATCGATATCTAATTGATGGCAAGCCATTGGTACAACAGCAACAGTACCCTTTGATTCCATTGATACCAGCATCATTCTCATCGTAATGTATACATTTTTGATTGATATGTCTTCATTTTATTGAAAATTTCATGATGCTGGGTTCTTCCTTCAGATAACACAATAGAAGCGAATGATCTCCTCCAAGAATTTTTCGTATTTAGGACATAGGCTCGAAAAGTTAATAGGATCAAGTGACGAGGACAATGTATCATCAGAAAAAAAAATTGTTACGACTAATATTTAGCAATGAAATACGACATTTCATCAACTCAATTCTCTCATATACAAGATGCCTGAGCTGAATGTTAGGTATAGTGATATTGAAAAGGCAAATTTCGATATTCTTTAGTTATTTAGACAACTTTTTTTCAAGACCTAGTCAAAATAGTAAAAGCATCGCAAAAAAGGGCAAAAATCGTAATTTTCGCAGTCGCGCACAACTCACAAAAATCTTAAATCATTCGTGAGGGTGATATACCCTTGAAGAAATAAAATGAAAAAAAAAGTTTTGCTACATCGACCAAATTTCGAACTATAACGATTTTTAATCTCTAGAATTTTTATCAGAACCTTTGGAGTGGCCCTTCGCGCCCAAATTGATTCACATAAGAGGTCTTCTAGTAATGGAATTCTGTAATTTTTTTCATAAGCATCCGTCAATCGAGTCTTGAGATCAAAAAAACGTATGCGATCGGAGGACATCCGCTGGGAACGAAGTTCAGTCGTAGAAGTAGACATCCGTAATGAAAAATGCGTGACGCTAGCGCACTCTCTCTCTATCTACAGCTTTTGCTCTTCGTTCAGTGCCTGAGCGTCGTTTGTTCCCGTGTCATTGCGATCTCCATGCGAGCCGCGCTTGAACGACTCGTCTCCGCAGGAATGCCAAATCTCGCGTAGACGAGGAGGCGAGCGCGCATTATTCATTTTTTAAAAAACAGTCCAGTTCGGTCGCCCGTCTAGTGACGATCGTCAGTGACGTCGTGCGCGAGAGAGCCCGTGCGTACTCTCGTACCACGACCATAAACGAGAGGCCCAAATCTACTGTCGTACACGTTCGCCCTACGGAGTAAGGTAGATGAGTACGGCCCGAGTATCTTTCATTTTACACGGGACCGAGTGCCCATACACACATACCAAGGGTCTTGCACCCTTTCACCATACAACAAGCCCAAGCGCTGTTGGTGTACTACCAACACGAGAGGACCAAATATACTCTCATATACGTTCGCTCGTCGGAGTAAGGCAAATACAAATCATACGAAATTCGATCGAATCGAATAGAACAAAAAATCGCAATACAAAACGCATTCGAGATCGCGGTGGCATGAGCCAAACAGGCGGTAACAGGCATTTACACATTCATATACACAATCGACACATTTACGTGTGCGACACACGCTTTAATACGTTCACAAATAAACGTTCATACGTCGTGGGTTTTTATGCCGCAAGGCTTTTCCCACAAGAGCCAATAAACATTCATAATTCGATGGCTCAAACGCAAGAGTTTTTTATTCAAGAAAACCTCAACCTCTGTCCTTCATACTAATAAAAAAGGTTCAATTCAAAACTACGAGGCAACTTCGCCTATGAAGAAGCTTCGATAATACACTCTTTAACAGTAAGTAACAGTCTCATTCTAGATCGACTCCTGCATTTTAAGATTCTGTGCTGCTGCCTTCTGCCTTCGGAAGTTTTGTCTTTCAGACTTGGGCACGAACAATATATCCGACTATCTCGGCACAATTCATCTGGTCCGCCGTGAATGCATTTACGTGCAGTTCGTGAGTAAAATCAACTCATTTCATTCTAACCTCCAAATCTCCGTCTCACACCTACGTACAAGTATGATTGTGTGAGGGGGCCTTGTCTATCACTTTGTCTTGGGCATGCGCACTTCGATCGGGCTTACCACTCTCTTCCCACCTGCCGCTCATTATCGATCGACCGGTTTTGCGATCAATACTCTACACCTCTGCGCTCCACTTTATCGACCATCAAAGGAACATTGACTTATCATCGGCCAACGGAACTCTTACATATCGACCGAGCCTTCCCGCTTTCTCAATGGAATTCGATATGTCTCTGGGTTCTATCTTATTATCTCTCAACTGAGCTCTTCATTGCCGGCTACCTACGATATCTGTACACACTCGAATTTTTCAACGTTCTGCAAGTATTTGTCACGATCGAACTTGTAGCTACCTAGCGACAACGCGACAAAGAAGGCAGACAAGAAAAAGATGGCAGAAATACCAGCCACACGCCAAGTGTACTCCTCTGTGATAATGATGAAATTAAGTATATTAAAGAGTAATAAAGTGTTCATTTATTACAGTATTCTCTTATCTTTAACAGTGTCTCAGGTTTGTAAAATTTGTGATATCAGAGTCATGCGCAGAGAATTAATACGATGCATAGTTACATTATATCAAAGTACGAAATTGATCCGCTAAATGTAGAATTAGCCAGTAAATTGATGTGCGATTCCTGCTCTCTGCAATGTTCTATGCAACGATAATCTATTACTCCCCGTTCCCCCACTGGCTCCTTGGATCATTCTAAATCTTCCGAACTGTCTTCTCTTGGCTAAATGGCGAAACAGCTGCAACATTCAAATCATAAATTTAACACTGAGCTCTCGTCAATTACAAACTCGATGTGAGTAAATTTTGCAGAAACTCGCCGTGAAATTTCGTGACTCAGTCCATCTCATCCCTTCGAGAAGATGTATTAAAATTGACGACTGCACAAGAGAGCATTTCATGTAGTCTCAGTGCTCTCGAAAATCATGCACTGATCTCCGAAACGGAAACTGCAAATCTGAGAGATGAGCAGGCACGGATTTGATCTCCGGTTGAGCAAATTTCGAGCAGAGCATCGTCCACATACTTCATGCCTCCATCTGCTGAATTGATACTCGGTGGCATTCCGTCTGATGTTTCTCTATCCGAAGAAGAAATCGTAAACAATTTCTCTCATCTCTCTAAATTGAGCGACTCATGTCGGACATTCTCAAAATTCGTGAAGCTTTCAAGAGAGATATTCAAGCTGTGGGATCCGCGATACAACAACACTCCCGTGCTCGATCAAAGCTTTCATTCATTGTCAAAATGAATTCCACAGGTATTCGTGATTTCATTATTGAAAAGAAGCGGGCCGAGAAATCTCTCACGTGTCGTGAGATTTTTTTGATGGATTGTTCCAATCCCATTTTCATTAATGAACTGTTACCACGTGATACCAATCAATTACTGAAACAGACTGCGGCACTAGCACTCAGTCGAGGATATAAACATGTATGGTGGAGATTCGGAGCGATCAACGTACGTCGTAACGATGGTGCTAATATTATTGTAATAAATTCAAAAGCTGACCATGCCAGGCTCACCTGACTTCCATCTCGCTCTCCGACCGCTACTACTGAAACGAATACAAATATTACCAACCAATCAGCTCTCAAAGTCCTATCCTTTGATGCAAACTCGCTCGTTCGACATTCCGAACAAATAATAATTGCACACGTTGCAATGAATTTCTTTCATATGGTTGCGATCACCGAGACGTGGCTGCATGAAAATATTTCAGATAATCTAATTAAAATTGAGAATTATAATCTAGTCAGAAATGATCCGTTGGGAAAGCGCGGTGGAGGAGTGGCATGCTACATTTATAATTCACTTCGTTTTCAAGTATTACATCTCTCTCCTGCGGATTTCTCGACATGCCAGAATTTATCATCCTAGGCATCAGAAACTCTCTAAATAAAACTCTATTATTTTCCTGCATATACAGGCGACCGAAAGGAAACTTATTTCATGGTTTTTCTGATATATTCTCCCGTCTCTCTCTGTCGTATAACAATATAATCATCACTGGTGATCTAAATTGTAATCTACTGAGTTCAAATTTCGAATCGGCAGCACTGTGTGACTTTGCGTTGGCACACAGTTTGTTTATTCCCGACTCTGAGGCTACTTTCCACTCGGGGTCTGCTGATAATTGGCTAGATGTGGTGATTGTTGACTGTCGTTCAAAGATTTCAGAATTTATAAAGTCAGATGCGCCGTTCATCGCAGGATACGATTTACTAGTGTTTACCTACAATTTTGCCGTAGGCGCTCCTCAAAAACAGCTGATCCGTAGACGAGACATTAAACATTTTAATCACACACTGTATGTCAACGCATTGATAGAGTCCTGCAAGCTCGATCGCAATATTCTGTGTGACTATAGTTCCGATCATAATATTGTTATTCATGATTTCGCAGATGCATTTTTGAACGTACGCAAGCAGTTATTGGACGAACATGCCCCGTTCAAAACCAGGACGATTGATAAATCGATCGCGCCGTGGTTAACCAACTCCTGAAAACAAAAATTATCATTGGAAATAACTTGTATCGCCGTGTACGTAGGTTAGGAGGATCACTAAACATATCTATCTATCGTGATTATCGTAACTCTTTATCCACCGAGCTAAAATTGGCAAAAAACTTTTCTTTGAGCGTAAGCTCTCGATGATCACAGATCCTTCTTACCTGTAAAAGCAGCTTGCGTACTCAGGGCTGACCAAACCTTGTGGATTCTCCCCCTTTTCCTTTTTCCCAGCTGAAGACTTAAATACATTTTTTGCCAATATTTTTCTCACTCGCCTTACCCGGATGCTTTCTGCTCTCAGCTAGTTGAACCTCTTCCTCAAAACCATCCTATCTTCAATTTCTCACATATTTCACCTGAAGTCATACACGAAGCTATTACCGAGACTAATTCTGACTCTCTCTCGCAAAGTCCTGATGGAATTCCGCTTTTCTCTATATGTAAACGAGTTAGCAGATTTTGTTATACCTTTCTCAACATCAATTTTCAATGTTGAATAATATTATTCTTGGATATCAAGGTCGTGAACATCAAAACACTTTTTTTGTGTTTACGTTTCAGCCCTGATGGGGGCCCTCCTCAGATCAATTCATTTAAAACATCTGTCACGAACAGAAATAATAAAATAATGTACAACTCAGTTATAACAAAATTAAATATGAAAGGTTTAGGTAATAAGCACGGATCTTTATGCAAATATGAATGAGAGGAATTACCTGTTGTGAACTGGCAATTTCAATTACCGAAGAAAAGGAACCACTAGTATGTAGTGAATGCGTGTTCGAATAATCAAATGAGACACAAAAGTTAATTTTTTTGAAAAAAAACAAAAAAAAAAACTACGACAGCGATACGAAACTCCTAAGCATTCATCCTTATTGTTAATTTAATAAAAACACACAGCGACCGTTTTAGGTCTTGAGTCTGGAGCACTTTTGAACATGTGGAACGTCCAGTGTGTAGTGGGGGGAGACCGATATTAGTCATCATCAGAGCACGCGCAGAGTCAACGGGTTAAATAGAAACCAGAATTTGTTAAGAAGGTAGAATCGAGAGCAAGCTCAGTCGGTAATAGATATTCACGATGGGTGTATCACAGAGGTGTAAATAGTACTCAGATGTTCAATATCTTATTTTCGATTGACAGAATTGGGATGTGCAACAATATTGCACATTTCTAACGATAACCTATTGTAATACAATGGTTCAACGTCAATAATGCTGGCTTGAGAATAATTGAATGAATGGTCGAAATCGATGGCATGCTTCGTCAGTGCAGTATAATTACCCACATGTTCATGGATATTGCGTTTATGTTCAATTATCCTGGTGTGTAGTTGCCTACTTGTTTGACCTATGTAGGACATCTTGCATTGGTTGCAGGGAATTTTGTAGACTACACAAGAACGCATACACGGGGGTGAAGGGTCCTTACCAGAATCAAACATAGAGGATAGATCATGTGCACTTTTACCCACAAATTGGATTTTATACTCAGAAAATATTCTGTTCAGTGACTCAAACAACCCCGCAACGTATGGGAGGGAAACAAAGTTTTTTTGATTAACTTGTGCACCAGATGCATCATTATTATTGTTGGAACTGATCGATGACAAGATGGAATCATATCTGACATGTATATGTTTGTTGTGCAGACGAGATGGATAGTCATTTTTACGTAGTACCTGATGAATCAAGGACAAATTTTTGTTATGAAATTCCATACTTGAAAGTCGAATGGCTCTATCAACCCAACAATAAATCGTTCCAATTTTGTAAGATCGGGGATGATGAGAATGAAAATTTAAGTACCTTTGTGACCAGGTAGCCTTATGGAATTAGTTAGTTTTGATGAGCTGGTTATCATTAATGATCAGAACATCCAAAAAGCTAATTCGATGATTACACTCTATTTTCAAGGTGAATTGTAATTTTGGATGGAATTGGTTGAAGACAGATAGCATTTCCGCAACTTTATCAGAAGGGACAGCTGTGATTATGTCATCTACATATCTGAAATATAAAGGAGGCTTGAAGTCCAGTTTGTTGAGACAATATTGTTCAAGATCATCCAAAACCAAATCCGACAAAACTGGCGAGAGAGGCGAGCCCATCGGTAAACCATAAGTTTGAGCATAGTTGCTCTGATTAAATTTAAAAATGGCAGCCTTAAAACAGATGTGTAATGCTTTTATGAGTTCATTAAGTGGGACAGGAATCTTGTCCACCAACTGATGCCAACGCTGCTTTACCGCGTTGTTTGCTAGATCTTGTGGAACATTGGTAAACAATGACACAACATCCAGCGAAACCAACACATGATCGGGTGGGAGACGAAAGTTCCTGATAGATTTAACCAGAGCAAAACTATCTCTTACACGTGACAGAGGAGGGACAATGTTGTTACCAATCCATTTACTAAGGAAGCGAGCTAGATTGATGGTAGGACTGTCTGTGAACGAAACTATAATTCTTACCGGTGTATCCGGTTTATGAATTTTCGGTAGCCCGTAGGCTCTAGGTGGTAAACAATCAGTTTTTGCAATTTGCCGTCTGCGAAACGAAGTTCTTCTTTCCGCGTTTTTCGCAACATACAGAGAATGAAGATGTGATCGATCTAGCCCAAAAATGCTTGTATCGAATTCGAAAAAATTCAACAAAAAGGTAACAGAACTGGGAACATTTTCTGAGAATTCACGATTTATCAGCGGATAATTAGGGCAGTGGTAAAAAAAAAGATTAAAAATCACGAAAAATCAATGCTTTTCTTATGGGAAAAAGTAAGGCTTCCTAGCGGTGGGTAAATATGGAGGGAAATTTTTTTTAAAATAATAACTTTTTCTTTAATTATTACGAACCAATTTGGTGGGTGAGACCATTAAAATTCGATTTTGGCCTTCTTAAGGACAAATCTAAGGTATACGATTTATTTCTAATGCCCGCAGGGACGAGCCCATCTCTCCCTATAGAGAGCGTTTGGCGTGACTTCGGGTTGCCCTGAGACGCAAATATTTTCTTGGCATTGTGATGTACCAATTACTACGGAATGAAGTCCCGTTTTACCTGCAACAGTTTTTCACACCAGCTGCACCTCCATTGCACCCCTCTCGAGCCGCCATCCCACCTTCTTTCCTTATCCCTTCGCATCGTACCTCAATCCTACAAAAATCCTTCGCTCTGTCCTCAATTTATTTCTGGCATTCTCTTTCCTCCCATATTACCTCTGTGACGTCTTTAATCTCTTTTAAACAACGCCTCTATAATTATTTACTACAAAATTCGACTTGAAGTTTGAAACATGATCTCCGTGCCCGGCACTGTGAACGGTAACATGACATGATTTTAAAGCATTCAGTAGTAGTGCATCTTCATCTTTAGAATGGTAATAAGTATGCTCTGGTATGTAAGCTATTAGCTTGAGAGATATCTACTATAAATCTTACTTTCAGCGCCGTTTGACCATCTATTTCATCATTATTTTTGTTTTTTTTTTTATTTTTTTTTTATTTTCATTTGTAATTCTATTTCTCTTAATTTTATATTTTTGTTTATATAGAGTCTCTCGCAGCTATATTACGAATTTCTTATTGTATCTCTTACTTTATTATGTTTTCTTTGTATTTTCATTTTTTACCTCTTTATTTTGTATATTTTTCCTTGTTTGCCTATGGTTGCATTAGCGTGGCATAATAAATTTATCATTCATTCGTCCATTCATTCTCTCTCTTTCTTTTATATACGAATGTATGCGTGCGTGCGAGTGTCGAGATTCGAGCAGCGAGCATCGTGCGCGGCCGGTTGTACAACCTCAAAAATCATAATGGGAACTGCAGCAAGTATGTGTAATACAAACTTACAAAAGTAAGTAAATAAGATTTTATAACTTGATACAAGTATTTACTGACTATATACGTTTAATGTATATGTGATTCGAGTGTTCACTATTTACTATTCACATACATTACAGAGAGACAAAAGTGAAATCACGTGCTCAGCGTCAAAAAGAGTGTGGAGTGAGAAAAAAAAGATGAACAACTTATGCAGCAGTTAGTGGAAGTTGTACTCCCTACCATTTACTGAAATTAATTTCGATTACTATTTTTATTTGTCTGCCCTGAAAAGTATGCACAATCTTCTTCCTGATTTATATTCTCTCATTTATACTTATAGCTAACAACATGTTAAATATGCTTTCATCCTTCCATTCAGGGATTCACTCATTCTCTACATAAATTATGGACAATAGGTGTATATAGGCGTGAAATTGTAAACATAAAACATCTTCTCCCATCAGCGTCAGTATATAAATAAATAATATTTGTAAATAATATCTACCATTGCAAAGTGTGTTTTTTAATTACGGATTACTTCTCTTCAATCTTCAATCGTTGTTCCGCGGCAGGTAGTTAATGGCGACATGCCCGTGGATATTCCATTGTTTTATTTAAATTTTTGAAGATTTGTCTCCCGATAATTTAGACTTCAACGTGCTGACGTGATATTGCACCACTATATCCGTTGAATTTAACACCTTCTGTTTCAATGAGGAACCGTTCGAGAGAGAGTGTTGAGTTTCATCTTCCAGAAGAAATGTGGGATGAACCACGGTATATAACACGTGATTGCTTTATGAGCCAAATCTCCTTTGGTCTTTGCTTTGACTTTACCCGCGGTATACTTAAATCGTTACAAATTAGTAAGTGCGTAGGTATCTGTGCTGTAGCGTGGCGTTTTAGAACAGCCCGTCACCCCGTCACAAGGGCACACAAATAAAGCGAACTCTCGGAAAACGCGTCTCTGGTGGAGTACTCCAAATGAACTCGATACAAAATAGGTAATAACTACTAGTAATTAATTCTTTATTTGTGAAATCTGTAATCTCGTGCTTCTGTGCAAGCAAACAAGGTGCCAGGACGATAACGATCCCTACCGCCGAGGGACAACAGCTACCGATGACTACCGTATTCTGATCCCAATGACTTCATCTATCGCCTGATGTGGCTATCCGTGTTGTGATTCAGAAACACCTCGGCTAGCGTCTACCGTTTACCTGAACCTCTCGTACCACCTCGATTACCAGCGTATGTAGACCAGTCAAATGAGCCTCAATTTTCATCAATAAACTAAACAAATTAATTACAGTTCGAGATTTTTAGGGCAGACGCGTTACATTATTCCAAGAAACATTTCTTAATGAATTTTTGAAATCCGAGTGCTGTAGGGGGGTGAAAAAATGAATAAAAACCATCAAAAACTGTCAAAAATCGAGACGTCAGAACGGTGTCTCGATTGCGGTTCGAACAAATTTCAAAATTTCGAAAATCTCAAAACACAGTTTTGTAGAAAATTAAATTTTCAACCAAAAAAATCCGCAAATAACCCTCTCTTCATCCCATAGATAAGGCGTGGGAGGGGTCCAAAGGTTAAGGGACGAATTTTCGATTTCACCTCGACGCGGCGATGAATTACTCGATACTTACAAATTCATAAAAAATACACAAATCAATCATTTAAAAAAGAACAAGATCAACTGTTTATTCAGAACTATGTATGTAATATTTATTGTTCCCCTTGGGGTTACAAAGACTTCCATTTTCCTCTTCTTTTACCATATTTTTACATGTTTTCTTAACCTATTCTTATCCTATTCTTACTTCCTACCTTATCCTTACTTATTTTCTAATTGCCTGTGCCCTGTGCCGTTGCCTTGCTATTCCCTTACTTTCCCTATTATCCTTTTCTGATTCTTTATCCTTATCTTGACTTAACCTTATCCTATTTTACCTTATTCTATTCCCTATTCGTCCTCATCCTAATCGACTTTCATTTTCCATTCATCTCTCACTCTTTCATTCTCTTGTACTTCCCTGATCCCCTCCAGTTCTCTCATCCAGACTTTTCCCACCCCCTCCTCACCTAACATCTCCCTCACCACCTGCTTCCAGTTTTCCCCCCTTCTATCCAAGCCCACGCACGTTTCCCATACGTGCTCCCATATTTCCTCCCCCCCCCCCCCCCCCCCGCACACCCGACACCTTCTCTTTTCCGCTTCTTCCCAGTACCTTGCCTCCTTCATCTCGCTTCCTAATCTAAATCTTGCCACCCTTGTCCACCTGCATTCCCCCCATCCCTTTCCCAGATACCCTGGTGTCCCTTCTCTTTTCACTAGCCTGCACCATCTGTTGTACCTCGATTCCCTTATTTTCTCCCGCCTCTCTTTTCTCTGTTCTTCCCTCTCTCTCTCCTCTATTTCCCTAAAATCCATCTCGCCCCTCTCCCTTCTCGCGCCTACCTCTCTACTTTCTGCTCCCCTTTCCGCAACGAAGCTTTCCCTTTCTCTTTCCCATCTCGATCCCTGCCTCCCAGCTTCTGCCTTTTTCCTTATCTCTTCCCAGCATCTCCTAGCTAACTCGCTACCCTCCCCTCTCTACAGCTTCCTTTCAAAATTCCATGCCCTTCTCCCTGCCCTAATCCTTAGCTTCTACCTCTGTAGTTCCTCCCTTACTAAATATCCCGGTGTTCGCCCATCCACTCCTAATGTCCATCTCAAAAATCTATCCTGTAATGCCTCGACCGCCCTCCACTCCCTCCACCCCCATATCTCTGACGCCTACTCTATTACCGTCCATACCAGCCTGTCAAATAACCAAATCTTTTTTTCCCAATCCCTCCCAAACCTTCTTTTTCCTATTCCCCATACCTGCCTCATTACTACCCCTGCCTTCCGTACTCTCTCTTTCACCTGTGCTTCCTGTCCCCCATTGTACTTTACTCTATACCCTAGATAGCTAAACTCTTTAACCTCCTCTATTTTTTCCCTTTGCATCTCCAATCCATGTTTTTCCTTCTGCCACCTCCTTTCCTAAATCTCATAATCCTTGATTTCCCTACATTTACCGTCAGCCTTTTCCTATACATGTACCTTTCTAACTTCCTAATCATAACCTCCATTTCCTTTTCACTTTCCGGTAGGAGCACTATGTCATCAGCATACGCTAACGTACATACCCTGCCGCCGGCCAACCCCAACCCTTCTCCCTCTCCCCATTTCCTCTTCTAAATCCGCCAACAGCAGGTTGAATACATGCGGACTGAGCGGACATCCCTGCCTTACCCCCCTCGCCGTCCAGAACGCCTCTCCTACGTTTCCCCCGCTCCTCACCCGACTCTTTGTTTCCTTGTAAATTTCCTCTATCCTTACCCTTAGCCCTTCCCTCACCCCTCTCCTTTCCATAGTCTGCCACAGCACCTTCCTGTCCACCGAATCGAACGCCGCTTTTAAGTCCACAAAGAACGCCACCATCTTTCCCTTATCCCTTCCCACCTGTCTATTGATTGAATAGTTAAGCACATATACGTTGTCAATTGTACGCATTCCTTTCCTGAAGCCAGTTTGATTTTGCGGTATCATGCCCTTTTCCTCTACCTCTCTTTCTAACCTTTTCGCTAATGCCATCGCATACACCTTATACAGAGTTGGCATCAACGTCACCCCCCTATACTCTTCTACCCTTTTCCCCTCCCCCTTCTTTACTATCGGCGCTATCAATCCCTCTCTCCAATACTCTGGCCAGCCCTCCCCCACCCAAACTCTGTTACATGTTTTCCATATCCACTGCTCCATTTCTTCCCCCCCATACCTCCATACCTCGCTAACTATTCCATCCCCCCCTGGTGCTTTTCTATCGCTGAGCTTTCCTATCACCTCTTTAATCTCTTCCCTCTGCAGCTCCCCTTCCCGTCCCCCTTCCTATTTACCGTCCCCCCGCCTTCTGTTACCTTGCTTTCCACTCCGCCTAATAATCCCATGAAATACTCCCTCCACTCCTGATCGCCTATTTCCTCATTCACCCTCTTCCACTTCTTTCTTTCCCTGTTAACTATCTCCCATACCTTGCTTTGTGTCCTTGCTTCCGCTGCTTCTTTTATGAAACCCGCATTTTCTTTCTTTTTCCTCTCCTCGCATAGCCTATTATATTCCCTTCTTTCCTTTCTATACGCTTCCCCTTCCCCCTCCACGTTTCACCAGTTCCTTAGACTCTGCCTAACTTCCGGTTTTTTTCGCCTACATTCCTCATCCCACCAACCCTTTTTCGCTTCACTCCCCTCCCTCCTACATCTAAAGCTCGTCTAAACTCCCTTATTCTTTTCTTTATCTCTTTGCCTACATCCGCTTCTCCTACCCCCTCCCATTTGACCACTGTTCTAAACCTCATCCTACCCTCCTCTGACCAGTCTTCTTTACTAGCTTCCCCTACTCTTTTTCCCTTTCTTGTCCTAGTCACTGCCCCCCTCATCCACACTATTACCGGGTGATGATCCGAGTCAACTCTATCCCCAATCTCTATCCTTTTGACCCTATCCCTTACCTCGCTGTCTCCTATAGCGTAGTCTATCACCGTCACCCCCGCCCCTCGTACATACGTAAATTCTCCCTCCTCATCACCCTCTATGTTCCCATTCATTATTGCCCATCCTGTCTCTTCCAAAAATTGCACCAGCTGCCTACCTTCCGAGTTTATTTCTCTGTCCTTTGATTTCCTACTCCTACTCTCCTCTCCTTCCCCTCAACATCCCCCCCCCTTCCCGCCCTGTCCTGGCATTAAAATCACCCCCCAATAGCATTTTTGCTCCTCCCTCTACCTCTTCTGCCCGCTCCTTCAATTCCCCCATCTTCTCTTTTAGTTCCCCATTTACGTATATTCCTATTACCATACATTTTTCCCCCCCTACACTTATTTTCGTCATTATCATCCCCTCTTTCACCTCTTCACTCCCTCCCGCCCCACTTACTATCTCCTTTCTTACCCCAGACAGCATTCCGCCTATTGCTCTTCCCTTCCTATTTCTTCTCACCGCATACGGCACTTCCCATTTATACCCTGCTGGCAACTTATTCCTAATCCTTTCCCACCCCTTCTTTTCTATCCATGTCTCCATTAAAAATATTACATCCCACTCCCTTAGTCCCCTCCAGAAATCTTCATCCTTCCTCGCGAGCCCCGCCACATTCCAGAAAACTACTTTTCACCCCTCCCTTTCCGTGTCGCCTACTCCCCTCTCTCTCCTCTTTCTCTCCCGCCCCCCCTTCCTCTGCCCCCCCCGCCCCTACCCATTTCCTCGACTGCCTTTCCCTACGTACCGCGGCCTGTGCTTCTATACCTCCCTCTTGTCTTTACTCGCTTACTGTCCTTTCTCTATCGCTTTCCCCTACTTTTCCCCTCTTTCCTCTCTCTCCCTGCACCGTCCCTAAGTACCTCTCCTATCTCATCCCACTTCCACATTTTCCCTTCTATCCAGATCTTTGCATACCCTATTCTTACTCTGTTTCCCCTTCTCTCCTCGATAGCTGCTATCTCCCTCAACTTCCATTTCATTCTCCTCTCTGCCTAGGTGAGATCCTCCTCTATTCTCTCCTCCCTCCCTTTGAGGAGGCTTTTTCTTCCTATTACCTGCCTCTTTTGCTCCCTATTCCCTAGCCTTGCTATCCATATCCCCTTTTCTCCCCCCTTTTTTGCGCCTACCTCCCACATATCCTTTACCTTGACCTCCACCCCTATCACCTGCATAATAGGGGTGTGCGAATATCGTTCGAATCGAATCGAATCGAATATTACTATTCGATTCGAAATTCGAATCGAATAACTCGAATTTTTCGAATTATTCGAAACTTTTCGAATTATTCGAAATTTTTCGAATTATTCGGGAACTTTCGAATAATTCGAATTTTCGAATTACCCTTTCCATTTCCCCCCCTCTCCGCTCTTCCACCTTTTCCAATCTTTTACCTAGGTCCCTTATCGTTTCCTTTATCTCCTCCCTTTCTACTTCCCACTGCTCTTCCCTTCTAGTCATTTTTCCTTCAATCTCTTCCATTTCTTCCCTGATTCCCCTTCCCTGCCCTTTGATCTCCTCTAAACCTATCTTTAACTCTTCCCTAATCAGCCTCAGCATATCCTGTATACTTCCTCCCTCTGCCTTCCCTTCCTCACCTGTCTTGCCCTCCGGCGACCGGTGAACTTTCCTGCTTTTTCCAAATACTCTTTCTCTTTCCTGTATCTCATCTGCATCCTCCTCCCCTTTTTCCCCTTCCTCCTCCTGCTTTCTCTTCCATAAATCTAGCACCGTCGTCGCCGATCCCAGGCTATGCCTCCTATCCCTCCCTAACGATGCTACTGCACCCGGCCTACCTTTTTTTTTCTCCTCCTCTACTCTGTTTGCCCCTTCTTTTTGGCCACCCGCGTTGCTCATTTTCTTTCTCTCCGCCACCGCTCCCTACCTTATCTACCGCCGCCTACCTGTCTCTGCTCTATCCCCCTTCTTACTCCCTAGATGTCACCGCCTATTTTTGTCTTATTCTTCCCGTTGCGGTCCGCCGGCTCTCTCTGACTAACCTCAAAACTCTCCCCCTTTTTTCACCTGTCCTTCCCTTCTATTCCTGCCTCCCTATTCTCTTCACCCGTCCGCCCGTCTTGGTCTTCCCCACTCTTTCTCTGCCCTATTTCTTTTCCTCCTCACCTTTGCTATCCTGCTAAATTCTCGCCTTTCCACTTACACTCTTTCCTACACCCGCCACTCACATCCAAACCGGAAACGGAAGTCGTTTATTCAGAACTAATTTATCTATAAGCTCAGAGGTTTAGATTTTTTTTGCTTCTTTGAACCAATTTTCACAACGGTTTAAAAGATTGGAAGTAAAATTACTGGGAATCTACGGTAGTTAAAAATTCACTGTTTTCATTTTTAAGATCCTTCAAATACCCTTTAATAAAGAAGTCCTTAGAAATTTTTCATTTCTCCAGCTGTTTTGCTGTAATATACACATAAACAGCGGTACTTGAAAATTTCAGACTCTCGAGAAACTTTCGTCCGACAGCACTGAATCAAAAGATAGCTGAGCGAGGGGCAGCTGCTTAGTGGGACAACACGACATACGAACGCTCATATCTGTGTGTGAATATCACGGGTATGTTGGTGCGATCTAGACACAGTGTATTGCCGCTATTGTCTTCTCCTGGATATAGAAAGACGAAAGCGAGTCATTTCTCCTACAACGGCTAGTTCGCTCTAAGCGCTACGAAAAAGATATTCGATTTTTTTTTTTTTTTGGCGATGTTACGTCCAGCATACCACTTCTCTCTATTTTTCCTACTCGCTCACTTTCCCACCGTTCTTATATGAATCTCATGGTCTCTGTCTTGTCCTCTTATCTCTACCTAGTCTCACGCTATTCACTATCGCGCTTACTCCTCTAATTCCATTTCCTTCCTTCAGCACCTTCACACCTTTTCTGCACCCCGTACGTTTCAAGTCTCTAGCGACACTCCTATTCTAACTCTCGGCAACTTAACATCTAGACCATCATTTCCTTCAAATAAATATACCGGGACAATCTCTTCAAACTATACATACAATGCGCATGCGCGAGTTTTATCGGCTGCACGGGCAGGCTGGCCACTCCGAGTTTTAGCTGTCAAACTCTGTTTCTGGCGTCGATGTGGTTCATACGAATTTTTAAGGTTAGAATCTCAAATAGTCGAGATAGTGACTCGGAAAGTTGATGCTAATGCTTTTTGAAAATTGGCTTTATTCGACGGAAATGAGAAATCTGTTTAGATGTTGGGTGCTTGGAAGAAACACAGCAGGTAGGTGGGAACTTTTTATTTGATCACTTTTATTATTTCGTACATTGGAAATAACAACGAAATTTTTTTCTGTCAACAGATGATTCGGCCAAAATAATTGCATCTCTAATATTTACTGTTATCTGCCTATTCAATTTATCACACGTACAAAGATTATTGCCACTTTCAAGCAACTAAGCGACTTTTTCACTCTCTTGTGATTTCAGGCGGTCATATTTAATTTTATTACTTTTGAAAATGGGACATTAAACCAAGTGTTCAAGAAATTTAAATATCAAACTATCTGTAACAGAACTGTGAATCTTTTTTTTCTCGAAAATACTTCAACAAAATTTACAAATAGTCGATAGTCAATGTATTTTTAATGATGTTTTAATAATGTTCAATTAAATAAATGGAGGAAACCTAATACTCAAATTGAAAATTCGAGTAATATTAGATTTATTGAAATGATTTCTGTATTTCATGTTAGTGCGGTTCGAAACAAAGAAAATCTAATGACGAGCGTAGAACTCAGGAACGTAGATCACATCCTGTGACACATGTTGAAAATCAACTTTCTCAAAATGCGCCTGAACGCCATAATTAGTTTGAAGGACAATCATGTTTTAGAGTAATGTCAGAACATTATTACGAGGATACTGACTTATCGGATTCATGATTGTGCCCCTTGTTCCATCAAAATGAATGAATATCTAATTTTTAACGAAGTTCATAAAGATTTTTTCCCAAGTGATGTAATCCGATACAATATCTTGTTCATAGTCCTCCGAACATCACCTTGTAACAAGGATATTTGGAAAGAGTCCCTTTGTTGCAGGAACCATTGTAAAATTCTTGGTTTTCAATTCGTGCTACTGAATAACTTCTGCGTTTCAGGTTCCATTTCCAATCTCAAATGAGATTTTTTTTGCCCCAGACAATGCTAATATGAAATGCAGAAATAATTGCGGTACATGGAGAATCATAAGCTTTCAATCTTAGCGTAGGACCCTATAAAGAGTGTAAAATTGAATTTGGTTTTAAGTTATCGTGCAACTAGCTAGCCAGATGACACCGTCAACTAAGATTAAATTTAAAGACATTTTTAACTGAAGTTATTCAACAATCCTAGATTTAGATTGATTCAGTTTGCCTAGCAAAATTCAACCCCACAATCTAATTGAGCACTTGAAAAACTATTCATCTGAATTTAATGCCAAAGAGAGTAAAAGTAAGCTTCAAAATAAGATACCAAATTAACTGGCATAAAGTTTGAAAAACAATGCTGGTCAATAATAATGCTTGAATTACAATGGTGCACAGAATGATTCCTCGGTCGAACGAATTGGCGGCAACGGTTAAGTAACAAACTTATCGCTATTGGCTCGATCAAAGTAAAATGATGGGATATTCAGCGATTATCATATGTAGTATATCCCGCTCCTCAATTTTGCCTCAACTGATGTTAAGAAGGTGGCGATGGCCTGATGAAATTCACTCTGGCACCCAGTGGCGTAGCTAGGGGAACAAGGGCCCTGGTGCATAGGGAAAGAATCGGGCCCTTTTCCTCCCTTCTTTCCGTGTAGTTTGAACTTATATTGGCCTTCAAAATTATTGATAAGAATAAGAATAGGAAACAGTGAGTTGAACTTATCCCTAGTAGGCTAAATCCATACGTCCTCTCTATTAGAATCTTCATCTGTTTAATAGAAGAAAAAGGGAATAAATAAACAACGACGCACATGACAATATAGAATATTTATTATACAGATGAGATTAATTAAGGGAAAAAACGATTTTTAACAGAATTTGCCGTTCAATTTAGAATCTCTTGCGCGCTTCAATTTTTGCGAATTCGTCTATAATTTCACTCAAATCCAAGTTTGATGCCGCCTCATTTTCTATTGCAATTAACGATAAATGTCGGAGGCGATCTTGTCGAATGCTGTTTCTTAAATAATTTTTTATAATCTTCAGTTTACTGAAAGATCTTTCTGCTGCCGCGGAAGTAACGGGAATTGTATGAAACAGAAGCATCGCTGTATAGACTTCCGTAAGGTCACATTCGAGCACGCCAAATTTCGTTATAATTTCTTTGCAAAGCTGGCGAACAGACCACGTCTTCATCAATTAAGGGAGGATCAGATGATAAACATTGAGAAATTGGAGCGAAAAATTGGGTCCAATTATATCGCAATATTTCTTCTGAAACTGATCACATTTCTGGAGTAAAATCGTTTCATTCCAGCTAAGCAAATTTTTTGGCATCAGGAAGTCGAACGATTTACAAACTGCACTCATACCAATAAAACGCGCATCTAACTGATTGATTATTATGTCGAGTACATTGTTGAAAATAGTTACTCTAAAGACTTCCTGGTTTTCAAATCGGTGATCAGAAGCCAATTCATCGAAATGCTTTTTAGTTTTTCTCCGTCAAAGCTGAGGTTAGAGGGCCCCCTGAGCTCCAGGGTCCTGGTGCACTGCACCACCTGGCCCTATGATAGCTACGCCACTGCTGGCACCTGATGTCTGACGGAACAACCAAGTTCGATGGTTATAATGATTGCACCGCTCGAGAAACCAGGATCCTTGCCACTTCAACGTTTTGACCATCAGGTGAGGCATAATTTCCCTCGTGGTAATCAAAGTGTGTTAAACCTCGTGTTAAACTTCGAACCTGCTAAAATAAAAAAAAAACGAATTCTATCATTGAATCGATGTTAAAATATTCCAATAGTCAAAGATCACGTAATTAGAAATTTACCTTCACGCTACCATGCCTGACAAATTTAGTCCCGCTTTGACAATGAACTATTTCGTATCTGAAAATATTAGAAGCTATTATTATCAGACAGGATCTTTTGGTATTTTTGGATACATTTAATTTCCAGTAAAATGCACAAAACATAAATTGTTAAGGGGACCCGGTGGTCTAGAAATTTCAAAAAATCGATTTTTTTTTTTCGATATTTCGAAAGTATAGTATCTTAAGAATATACTGTGAAATTTTCATGCGGAAATTCGCAATATTACAGCTTCTACAGCCCATTCCAGGTAGAGAGCGGTCCGCGCGCTCCTAACGGGTTCAGCACTCGGAGCGCGGCAGCTTCCCTACCCTTCACCGCATTTTACCTTTACATTTGTAACCGAATACAATATAATCCCTTTGGAATACAAACGTTCCGAAGGGATCCTCTATGGTGCTGGAATCGCGGATTAACTGTAAGTATTCAAAATTTGCTCAAATTTTGAAAATATCTGTACCTCAAACTTTAAACTCATTTATCTCGAAACGACTTTTTTCGGCACTGCGGGGGTGAAAATAAAAAAACTATTCAACCGAATGACTTGAAATTTGGATATGTTGTTCACAACATGTATGGCTATCGTCGGAACTAGAATCATAATTTTATTTAAATAATTTCCTATTGTTTACACTAAAAAACTAGTGAAAAAAACCCGATTTTACGACCTTTTCTTTTCAACGCCCGCCATTTTGTCAATTTTCAATTTTTTCGATTTGTTCTAGTTCCGACCATAACTGCACTCTTTCTGATTAAGAATGTCTTTGAATTTTTTGTTTCTGATGAGTAGAAGTCTCGAAATCACCTCCGCAGTCCGGATCCGATTTTTCGAGAGGGTCATCTTTAGCGGCATTTTTATAATAATAAATATTGTTTTCAAAAAGAAAAAAAAATTTTTTTGTATGATTAATAAACGTAGTAATAAGCTCGAAAAGTTAGAACATCGTTTTTTTTATTTTTAATAGCAAAAAAAAAATCGTGAAAATAGGTGTCATTTTCGTGCGCTAGACCACCGGGTCCCCTTAATGAGACGCATTGCCACCAGACATCACTTGGCTCAATGCTCAAAAATCACAATCACAAATTACGGATCGTTAGATATCGTTTGACGTATTTCTTTTGTGAATACCATCTATTCAATTTGTGTTGTGGATTTTTTTCATAGTCCATATTTTCCCGAAATCAACAAACTTCTTCGAATTGCAAATTCACAATATGATCGCGAATATCACAATATGATCGCGAGGTTACTGAAATTCGTTCAGCTGAACCGCTAAATACGGTGAATCAACATCGCCGATCACATCGCGAAACTATTTCCTTGTTTTCCTACGTGATGATCAAGAGGGACATCGATTTCTTGAATTGAAACTCAGAGACAGATGACCATGTGGTATTTAACCAGATAGTTCGTATCCTAATTCTGTGCATATCGGCGACACTGCGAGGGCGCAAAAACCACGATTCTGGTGATACCAGAATTTGATTAAATGAGGGCAACGATCGCGACTGGTATTAGCCAATACAATCATCAGTCTCTAGAGTTTCGTAACTTTCCCACCCGCGAATATAAACAATCCCGCCCGCGTAAATTGATTACTTTGCAAAAAGATCGCAAAATCGTGGTCTTCAACCATGTGTCTGGCAATTACCTCGATCCTTTTGTGAATTTTGTTATCAGGTTCATTAGGTCAAAAATGCCTTATTACAAGTTTTTTGTGCATGAAAAAGTAGAGTTGGTGAAACATCATTACCAGGGCCTGTCTTACCAGGAAAATCAGGACCATTTCGACGTCCTACACCCGGATCGACCGACACCCTCGTTAGCGACCAAAAGGAATCTAGTTCCAAAATTTGAAAAATCGGGAAGTGTCGACGAGAGGGCCAGAAAAATCTCTCAGCCAAACCGTCAGCTAAGCTGGGATACCAAGCTAGACATCTGCTTGACCGTCGAAGAGGATCCATTCAAACCGATCAGCCGCATCGCCCGGGATTTAGAAATATCCAACGCGTCGGTCAGAAGAGTATTGCGTGAAGCAAAGTACAGATCGTACAAGTTTCAAGTCAATCAAGAACTCTTGGCTGGTGATAACGATAGTCGTCTTCGCTTCAGCCAAGAGATGATGGGACGTCTGAACGCAGACGAGGGCTTGTTGAGTCGCATTTTTTTCTCCGATAAAAGTACGGTGATACTTGTCAGGAAACCGAACAGGCAGAACATCAAAGCCTGATGTCGAAACAACCCTCGTCTGTTCATTCAGGCGGGCACGCAGCACAGTGGCCCCAAATCCCAAATTGCTGGACAAAAATCAAAAAATGAAGTTCTTATTTAAGGTATTCTAAGTACTTGGTCAGGTAGAGGGGTATTACTGGCGTCCCTTTCAAGGGTCGGAAAGTGGCAGTTGTTGCGTTTAGCCGTTGGGATCTCATTCGTAACGGAGCGCCCGAGCAGGTAGCGTCGGTCGTGCGCTACGCTCTAAAACTTCGGCTGTGTTAAAAGTGCATTAACTTCGAGTAGAATTCAGCTATTTCAATTTTACAAAATGGAATCTTCTCCTGGAAGTAAGTACATCTTCTATATCGGTAAAGTTTGTCATATCAACCTCACACCAAGCAACAAAAAATGTAAACATCTACTGTGTATTCACGTGCCCGCGACGAAAAAAAATTATGTTTACATAGTGTAAAAATTAATAATTAAACATAATTAAATGACCGGACGGGTTTCATATCATTCTTCAGACTCTTGAGTATTACATAACCAAAGATTAGCTGCCTACGACTGCCTTTTCCGTTTTGGTGAATTTTCTTATAAATAGACGTGGGGATTGACCTCAGGCTCAGCGGGTAGCGCGGCGCGCGGCACACGGCATGGCACGAAGTCAGGGGATTATTTCCCCCAAATTTGTTGCTGAAAAATGTTGTTTACAATATTATTATTGTATTGTTTACAGTGTTGTAGTAATATTATCAAATCTCCAAAATTATATATATTGTTATCTCATTATTGAATTCTTTTTTTCTAGGTTCGCAGATACACAGTGAAGTTCGCTACACTCGCGAGGAAATATTTCGTTTGTAATAAGTACATAAAATCATTCCGACAAGATTTTTCCAGAAAATGTAGGAAAAGGACAATATGGAAGATGTTTACTCGCGGCTTTTGGTTTCGTCCGACCCTGTCATTTCCAGTATACGTTAGCTGCCAGCAAAGGCAACCAAATCCTTATCACGCGAAGCAGTTGCGTTGTTAAAGTCAGCTAGTGTTCACAATAATGAAGACGTTTTATCTAGTGACTATAGCGATAGTGATGATGATAGTTATGCTGCGACTACAGATAGAGATTAATTTTCCCAACTTGAAAAATAGGTTTGTTTATTAACTATTTGTATATAATGTAATTTTTCATAAAATGAGTGAATATACTCGAATTTGTATTGTCCATATCGATACTTTACTTATCTACTATATTCCACATACATATATTAGCATGTTCTTCTGTTGTTTCAAAATGGATTCGTGTTCAGCGACCTCGAAAACCCCCGAGTACCAGATTTCGTGAAGATTATTTGAATTTTGAAGAAAATTTTCGGCTATTTGTGGGCCGACATCTTGTTTTTTGAAAATTTGACTTCAGATTCGTGTTCAGCGACCTCGAAAACCCCTGTGTACCAGATTTCGCGAAGATTAATTGAATTTTGAAGAAAATTTTTTGCTATTTTTGGGCCGCTATCTTGTTTATTGAAAATTTGACTTCAGATTCGGGCTCAGCAACCTCGAAAACCCCCGGACACCGTATTTTGTAGCGATCACACAATACCTTCTATTTTTGTCTGAAGATTTGGGATTTGGGAGCACTGTGCGCAGCAGTACCCGTTGAAGCTCAACGTCTGGCTTGGCGCGATTGGCAATCGGCTCATTGGACCATTTTTTATTCATGGAAACCTCAATGGTGAGAAGTACCTCTGGTTGCTGAAATGGAGGATCGTACCGACTCTGAGGCTGATTGAAGAAGAAATCGTGAGTGTATTTCATTATGTAGAGCTGGCGTTATTATTAGCAGAGTGCGTATGATTTTGCAATGAATAATTTTATGCTTACTACAAGTGACGTATCATTTTCTGTGTTCAGGGCGAACCTGTTTGGTGTCAGCAGGATGGAGACCCACCACACTTAACACGTGTGGTGCGTGATTACCTCGACCAACAATTCCGTGGACGCTGGATTGGTAGGGCAAGCCCGGAAGTCGAGTGGCGAGCCCGTTCACCGGATCTCGCTCCCTTGGACTACGGCTTGTGGGGCCATTTGAAAAATATCCTGTATGCCCAAGGTAGGATTAAAGACCTTGCCGCACTGCAAGCTAGGATCTTGGACATCCTGCAGAACCTGTCTCCGGATATCATATCCAACACGACAAATGCCTTTTATGACCGGCTCGGTTACTGCGTTGCAGCTGCTGGAGGGCATTTTGAGCACTTTTTGAAAGGCAACCAATGGCCAGACGAGGGGTGATCAGAAGAGTGGAGATTGGTCTCCCAGAGTTATCGGACGATTGTCTTGTAAGTTATTGTTTTGGTTCCTGACTTTTCTTTAATAGCATGAGTTACACTGTAATATTAACTGTTCTTTTTCTCTTTTAATTCTTGGCTATCTTGTGAACCCTCGTTGTTAACGGAACATTGATTGTTATACAATGAAGCTGTAGAAACTTTGTCAAGTAATCAATGATGTCGGCAAGGGTTTTTGCGAGTATTGCGTTGGGTACGTTTGCTGTTAATTGCTACTCTTTGTCCTCCTAAGCTTCGTGTTTAAGATAAATAATTTCTTCATATCCTGTTACTCATTTCTTTTATTGATTTCATGTTCATCAGCACTAATTACTGACTTCTGGAGCACTGCACCGTAACGAATCTACTCTGGAAATACATTCTACTGGGTCTCAACCATTCATTTATTTTTAATTCCATGTAAATAAAGAATCTGGTCACAATAAACATTGTTTCCACTCACCTACCTCTGTTCGTCCGGACTCCCACTTGTTAATTACATTTCACATTGAATTTTAGATTTCTTCTTTCAATAAATATCACCCAATTTCTGTATCATTTGATATTTGGTTTTCCGTTAAATTCTTTATTGCGTCGGTTGAATATCTTCCGAACGATACTATTCTTCTTAGACAATTCACGCTACGTAAAAATAAACAGCAGCATAACCTCAATCCATGGCTTTACGCGCGAGAGATATACAGCTTTAGTTTCATTACGTGTACGTTGGCGCCCTGCTGAGCAGACGAAAACATCACCGCGGGGCGATTTCACCGACCAATGAGATTGAATTATTTGGCGCATGCGCATTATATGTATAGTTTGAGTAGATTGTTCCAGTATATAATTGGAACAGAGATAACGATTAGGTTTTTTATTTGATGAAACTTATTCAAGAGTCGACGCTTCCGCAAATTCCACTTAGTTGTACTGACCACCCAGGTATCGCACGAGCAGTCGATCCTTCTCGGTAGCCTGCGCCATGTTCTGGAACAAAACGTCGTCCTCGCAAAGGACTTTTACCATCCGTGCTGGAAGGAACACGCTGAACGTACCATCGATGTCGACAGTCATCCGTTATCGAAACCGTGTTTGTACTCTCCTAATGCTTGTAACTCGGTCATTTTTCGACATCTCCAAGTCTGACAGCTTTCTCGTTGGTAGAAATTCCTCCTGTTCACCAATTTTATCGAGTTTGGAGAAATCCATTTTTTCGACAGTATTTTTTCTCTTCTTGTCTGTACTCTTTATTAAAGTTCAAAACTCCAACTTTTTAATCACTTTGTTAAGTTGATATGTTTGATCTATATTTTTCAAGAATATGTCAATTCGCTGTCGTAATTCTCTTTGTTTTGAAGTGCTCTTCATTAGCGGAGATGTAGAGCTAAAGTTCCGGCGTGAAATTTTCACTTTCATAGCCGCATTTCTCCCATCAAGCCTACAATTCTTTAGAAACTTCTGGAGCTTCATAAGCTACAGAAAAAACGTCCGCGGAACTTTCCAGAATTCAACGTCACAACGAAATCCTTTGACCACCAGCCGCTCAACGTTGACGTCAAATTAAAACTCGTCGGACGATTCCGAGTATTGTTTCCGTCGGACGATTCCAACAATTGTTTGTCGACCTAAAATTCGTTCAAGGTATTCGCATTAGCCGCCCAACGTCGTACTTCTTGATCATTGGAGAATCTTCTCGAAGCTGAAACCTTGAGAACCTTCTGGAAGCTCAACTTGACACGTGCGAGGATATGCGGCCGAAAATCCGAGGGCTCGTGGTTGCGCTCGGCAATGCATTTACGCGATCCTGCTCCATGAGCATGGTAAAACAGAGCACAACTTTCTGGTACGGGTGAAATCTACGGTAATTTGGAAGATTTTCTTTACCGACGAAGAGCGCAATTCATCCAACGAGGGGTTGAATCATGGTAATTTGCAGGATTTTTTTAACGACGATCAATAATCAGACGACTAAAACGATGGTAACTACGCTAACGTAGAGCGCATTTTATCTGACGAGGGAGGGGGTAAACCGCATTTTATCTGGCAGGGGTGGGTGTAAGCTTTGAGGGTTTGCGTCTGGGGAGAGCTTTGCCGGTAATGTGGGTATTTGTATCCAGAATCCCCCTTGTATTACTACTTATGTCCTGGGCTTACTATTTGGATAGATTAAATTGGTGTGAATGCAAAAACAAAACAGAACAAATTCTGAATATCCAATGATGAAAAAATCATATAACGTAATATATACGTGTTCGAGAATAAATATACTCAAAGGCAGCCTCAGACGGTTATCGCTCATTATGGACAAACCCGCTCACGCGCGGTCACCGAGTTCTCACCTTAACGCTGGCTCTCGGCAACTATCACAGTTTCATGTAGCATCATGCACAACACGTGATTCTAAATGTGACACGCTTAAATCTTTCTCTGCGCTTGCATAATTCTATTGACGGCTCATATGATTAATATAATCATAACTCAGTGACTCATGTCATTAATACAATCATAACTCAGTGACTCAGTGATTAATACAATCTAAACACTCATCAGCTCTTCTCATTCAATTTCAAGCTCTCACGGCACATTGCCACTCACACACTCACATGGTCTAGCTCACTGCTTAAATTGATCTCACACATTAACTTGTTGTTTCGGCAAAGTACCGAATAGTTAAATGTGTGTCTCGTGACACTCAAAATCGTCCTCACGCATGGACGCACACTCGCGTGCAATGTTTACTTGTCGTCTCTGCGTCAAACCTCGCCGCTTGCCCGTGTCGCGACTCAAAACCTATCAGCTGTACCTCATGTATTGTCTACTGTCTCGAAATCATGTATGTGTGTAATCTATGTGTTCTCTCGCTCTGTAAAACTCACTCTGTGTAACGTTCTCTTGCGACACGGTCTGTATCGCCGCATCGAAATCAATAAAAGTCTCGTTTATCGGTAATCATTATCTCTCTCCATCTTAACATCATTTTCGTTTCATTTACACTCGTCCTCATCACTAATTCGCGGATCCCACGTCGATGATCCATATCCTTTTGCCATCTCTCTAAACACTTGTATTATAAATAAACCCAACGTAATTGCAAGGTGTTCACGTCCTGATAATCCTTGTTTATTCATCTTTTCAACAATACGTCACAGCGAAAAATGGAAGACAGATGTATATTTGGCACATTAGAACTTTCATATCTACGATATTTTTTTCAAGGAGGGTTTCGTTGCAGACTTCTGTTATTAACGTACAAATGTTTTCCTACTATACCACGTTTTGAAAACGGACTGAACGTTTAAGATATTGATATGAAGCACTAGATAATTGATGCATAAATAGTTCACCCAAGTCAATGACAATTTTAGTATACTGCAAATTTTATGAACTGTTGTGGGAGTTTTTTCAATGACAGCTACCCTTTACACTCCTTACTATCGTCTATTGCATGTACCCCCCGTTTTTCGTTTGATAACATGATTTTATTCTTTCAGTCCTATTTAACCAGAATAGGTCATAACTCGGTAGAATCGCATAACGATCAAGCTGGGTAAAATTCGCCTGAAACGTGATATTTTGTTTGAAAAATGACTTCTGAAGCTATACATATATCTAGGTGTTGTTTAAGGATCACAAAAAAGGTTCTCTTAGTTTTGCTAGCCAAAATTGATTGTTTGAATATTGTGAAGCATTAGCAGAGTTAAAGAAAGTGCTGAAAATGTCGATAAGATCTTTATTTCGCATGAAGAATGACGCCACGAGGTCCATTTCCATAACCAATGGGCTCTGCGAGGGGTTAAAAAAATGTTTTGGGATGAAATTCCTCCCCAGTAACTTATTAGGGTAAAAAACGTTGTGAATCAATTTCTTTTTCATTTAAATAATTATTTTCTGCTTTTCAGTCTTGGCTTTATGAAAATTTGCAATCAAGTTTGAACATCTTGATGACATCATGACTGTTCAGATCCCGCATGAAGCTAGCTTTGAAGATTGTCCGCGGCGTGGCGCTCGTGCCACCCTCCATTGCCGCTGCGTGACACAGATGTGTATCTCATAGCTCGTTTGTATTTATTCGACACCACGTGGCTCAAGTTCTTATGTAGAATAAATTAATGCTGTTTTGAGTTAGTGAGCCAAATAAATGAGATTTGTGTGAATTACATGTCATACACTAGTGTGTATTTATTGAGAGCAAAAACCAATCGCGACATTATTGAATGACAGAGATATGTGGCAAATTTCAAGGTCGCTGCTTTGACGCTTGTCAGTAAGTCTTTTGTCAGTGTATGTCTCTAACCACGCCTGCGTCTCCATCTATCGTTGGTCATTTTTGTATAACGTCTTCGACTACCTTAGGTCTCCGTCGGCTATTGTCGTGTCCGTTGGTCTTCGGCTACCTTCGGTCTCCATTGGTGGTCGTCGTATCGTACTCGTGTCAAAGTAAGGTGTCGATGTATAGTTTTAAGGTTGTAGTATCAAATCCACTGCAACATTTGTACTAAACTGACAAATAAATAATATTGCATTGTCATCTATTTCTGAGCTATGTTAAAAGTCTTAAATCTCTAGTTTATCTGGAAGTTAGTTTAAAATAGATTAGCGATTTGTACCGAATAGACAAACAAACAAATAAATAGACAGATAAGAAAGCGAGTTGATAAAAACGTGGTGAAGAAAAAAGGAAGGTAACCACGACACAATGGGTACTAAAGCAGTTTGATGATTCGACAGTAAATTTCGCTGGGAGTAGCGAAATCGATATGGGTGTGACTCAATTTCACGGGATCTTGACCCTGTTTGGTTCATTCCATCAGCTGTTCGACACAGTAGTGATGATTAACCTTAATTATGGTAGGTGTGATGATACTGTGAAACTGATGTGAAGGAAATCCAGGTACTTCTGCTGAGGTGTTAAAGCACCTGCTGAGGGTGATGTAGGGGGCCGTATTTTAACGTGATCGGTTTCCGCGTTGGATGTGATAGATTCGGTACTAGCACCGTCCTACTGACGGTATGGGTCGTGTCCTAGTGATTGTGTCGGCCACCTTGACCTGCATTTGGAAGGAATTGGATGTTCGGGACATAAGGACAGATATTTACAACAAAAGGGATTAAAAAATATTCCGAGTCATTATAATTTCACCCAGATCGTATACCAGGACTTTGCGTCATCGCCGTTCGTAATGAAAAATAGGTAGGAGGTGGTGGACCATAACGTGCCTCATAAGTGCAATGTTACATTATATGATTGAAAACGTCAAAAAAACTGTTTTTTCAGGACTTCCTGATGACGTATTTCAAAATCGTTTCGAATTTGGGAGGATCAAATTCTTTTACATGGAAAATATATAAGGTAACATCCTTTTCCCAAAGAGAGCTAGCTAAAAATTCGAAAACGAAAAACAAATTCTAAAAAATTAATTAACATGTTTCTTGGAACCAAAGGACTGAAAATTCGAAAATATTAGGATTCCCAGACCTCAGCGTATATCACAACATATCAGGTATTCCACACCATTTCACCTAATCGGTGAAGGTCACCGACGCCAATCTTGGTGTCAATTTTTTTCTCAATTCGTCTATCGAAAAAAAAAGAACGCGTGTTCGGCCGTTTTTCGATTAGGCCACATGGGTCGATTTTATGAATTTTCCGACCTTTCAACTTTTTCGAAACAGACTTTTTTCAACTGGCTCTATCTTCAAGAGCTTTCATTCTTTTCAAAAGATGATACTATTATAAAATGTGCCAATAAGTCCGAGCTTTCTGAAAAAAATTTTTGAAAATTTTTCCAACCACACAATTCTAAAATTTTTTCGAAAAAAAATCAAAATTTTTTGAATTGCGACACCTTCGATTTTCCTGAAAGTTTTTACTTGCATTAGACCAGTTACAATCAAGTGTTCCTCCAGAAGAAATTATGGACTTCCGATTCGTTCGGGAGTTACACCATCATAAGTGCCGAAAAATTGGAAATATCTTACGGAAATCAATTTTAATTTCGATCAGACAAGTTTTCATGTTATAAAAATACATGTTTGCTGAAAAAAAAAACTTTTCGGAATATCCCAAACAATATAAATAAAAAAGAGATCACAATTTTTCTTTTCTATGCCAAATATATTTTCAGGTAATAAATTTCTAAATATAAATACAATCAGTTCTTACGTGGTTTGCCGATAATTAAATGAGTTTGACATTCGATCGATTCCGAATAAAACTTTGAGCGAACTTTGCCATCAGCAAGTGGAATTATTGAGTGTACTTTCGCCGCATCCGAGAGTTTTCTAATTGTATCAAAACGACTGGTTAATTTGTCATTCATTGTCAGCTAGTCAACTGTACCCAAAAAGTCCACTGATATGGATGGCAAGTTTTCTGCTTTTTTGGCCCAGTTATATGTATAAGACTATTGCCGTCAAAATTTGTTTGTTTAGCAGCAATTGCAGACTTGCCTCAGCCGCGAGTCTTTTGAAAGTACCACCGGATCCATCGCAAGGGCCTTTGCCGTGCGCAGTCGCGAAATAATGCCATTCCATGTTAATACCGAATTCGTGTTTGTAATAATAAATGTTACAGAAATGTTTAAAATTCTTGAACTGGCTGGGAGCGCCGTTCAAAAAATAATAAATCTTCGACACATTTAATACAGATTTCTTTACAAACTTGTCCACGATACGCAAAAATGAAGCTACTGCCACTGCATCATGTTTCAAGCAGTCCGATACAATTACGAGACTTTTGTGATGTAAAATACCATTTTTTTTGTAATACACAAGAGCAGGAAAAATGGTTGCTTGATCGTTATTCTAGTGGAAACCTGGTATTGCGTTCTGGGCCACAAAAGCGTAGTTTTCCGCAAAATCGCAGATTACTATGCATTCTGTTCCTTTCAAGTTTTCCTTGAGATTCCAGAAAAAGACAGCTTGCCTTTTCGCGATAAATGCATGTCGCAGAAGTTTAACTGCTTTATCGCAAAATTCATCAGTGAATTTCTCAGAGGATATCTCAAATTCAGCTAATGTCGTGCGTGGTGTCGTAATCCATTCATTGTACGTCACTGTTGTTTTGTTGTGATTTTTGAAGGCCTTACATAGAAAATCACGTAATAATTTATCTCCCAGACAAGCTTTACATGTACGGAAGTAACAGGCATCTGTAGGGTCACCTCACGTCAATAGCGAGAGGAAATCTTCGTAATCGTTTATTGGATCCTGGTCCATCGTCAGTAACTTCAACTTGCTTCCTGAAATATTGTAAACTCATCCTAATTTCTTTGTTTTTATTTTATCAGCAATTTATGTAATCCCATCAAAATTATGTTTGTACCTAACAGCATCAATTTCATATTCTCGTGATAAGGACACACACATACAACATGTGTTCCGTTAGTTACAGCCAGTACACAATGTTGTGGTCGTAGTGATGCAAATGTCGAAAATCCTTCTTTGATTACCGGATTTCGATCTTTAAAAAGTTTGTAAAGTTCTATCAAATCACAACAGATTAGCCGTTTTTGTTTTAAAACTCTTTCGCCTGTACTGGTTTTGACAGATTTAACATCTTTCATTCCAGGCATCTTGGTACTCGATTCTTCGTCTTCATAAAATTGGTAAATATTCAATTTATTTTCTTCAGACAATGGTGTTCCTGTAAACGATTGAATCAAAATTTGAAGTAATTATTAAAATAGGTATGTCGAAAGCGATAATTTGTATTATTGACGAATGTAACTAGACCAAATCTCGTTCCTATTTTCTCATATTCATGCCCTTCACTAGGGAACTCTGTATTCGTCAAGAAATTCACGACAAACGAGATTAATCGATTTGCAATTACTAATTGACAGAACATTTTTGGAAATTGTCCTACCAAGTTGTTTGGCGTCAGGAAGGCCAAGGACTCCTTTTCGTTCGAAAATCCTCTTAGCCGCTTTGACGATGTATTCAGTTGCACCAATTTTTCTTTTGATTTTAGCTACGCTCCAAGTTTGAGGTGAAAGAGTGAGAATTTGAACTCTTTCAGAATAACTCATTGTGAAAGTAAATCTTTTCTTCAGTTGGGTTATCATTTTATCATGAAAGCGAGCTTTTTCATCGACGTCATTGTCATCGATATCAACTTCATTGGGGGTCAAATTTAAAGAGTTGCGCAACCCAGCCGTCACTGTAAGAACTTTTTTTCTTATCCAGTTTTGGTTTGGATTAGTATTGTCAAGTTTCCGTGGTGGTATAGGAGAGTGCCCAAGGATGACTATAGCCTCGTTTATTATTGGAAGTTGTGTCACAGCACTTGCATCGGATTGCTGACTATGTGTTGGTTGTGACAAATCACTGAATGATAAACTACTCTGAACGAAACTGGCCTGTGAACTTTGCTGCGTACCTTACAGAAACAGACAAGACGAAAATTGTATCATGATCTACACTTTTATAAACCCAAAATTTCAATTTTCTTAATAGACATCAAACACTTACGTACCCGGTTGAGATCCAGCCGTTGAAGTTTTTTTTTTTTTACAATTTTTCGGCGGCAAAAAGGACACAGCCAGTTTCCTGCTTTTAAAGCAGGAAAGTTTTCCACAAGTTTTGCGGAGACTGTACGTAAATTCTTTTTTTTCAAATGTTGTTTTAGTTTCAGCGGATTGCAACACCGGTCATGGTATAATTTTCCACTTTGTACTCGAAAGGGTGGCATGATTGAAGCTTTTCCTGAAAGACGACAATCGTTTTCGTTCGACCCCTAACGTTTACTCTGAGTTAAAACAAAACATTTTCGACATCTACTCAGTTGGTACGTCAGCGTTAGCATTACCGACTGTTGGACAATTAGAAAAACGAGCTGCGTAGCAATCGTTCGGAACTCAAAATCGCGATAAAATACGCCTCTCAGTTGATAACTATAGCACTTTGCTCGTCGGAGCGTGTGCGTAGAGTCGCTGTACGGGTGTTTTTTTTTTGTTTACGTGGATACATTTTTTTTTTTTTTTGAGATTTTCATGCCCATGTGTTCAAAATGTCTTAAAACGTCGAAAAAACACATTTTTTTTTAAATTTTCGTCTGTGTGTGTGTGTGTGTGTGTGTGTGTGTGTGTGTGTGTGTGTGTGTGTGTGACAAAACTGGTTGTACGCTCTTTAACTTCCGTAAATTTCAAGCTATGGTTACAATTTTTTTTTTCACACATTGGGTAGCGCACGGGGTCGATTGATATTGAATTTGACAGGAATCCCTTGAGGTGTTCAGATTTTACAAAAATTTTGAAAAATCGAATTGATTGCTCTGAATTACGTAAATTTGAAGCTATCGAGCTGAATTTATTTACACAAATAGATTAGAGGACAAAGATGATTGAGATTGAATTTCACAAGAATCCTTCAAGGGATTCTTGAGGGATTCAAGAATCATTAAAAAACACTAAGATTGATTTCTGTTAATTTTTTTGATTTTTCGATACTTATGATAGTGTAACTCCCGAACGAATCGGAAGTCCATTTGCTTTTGAGGAATTTGCTTTGGAGGAAAACTTGATTGTAACTGGAATGCAAGTAAAAACTTTCAGGAAAATCGAAGGTGTCGCAATTCAAAAAATTTTGTTTTTTTTTCGAAAAAATTTTAGAATTGTGTGGTTGGAAAAATTTTCAAAAATTTTTTTCAGAAAGCTCGGACTTATTGACACATTTTATATTTGTATCATCTTTTGAAAAGAATGAAAGCTCTTGAAGATAGAGCCAGTTGAAAAAAGTCTGTTTCGAAAAAGTTGAAAAATCGGAAAATTCATAAGATCGACACAGGTGGCCTAATCGAAAAACGGCCGAACACGTGATTTTTTTTTTCGATAGACGAATTGAGAAAAAAATTGACACCAAGATCGGCGTCGGTGACCTTTACCGATTAGGTGAAATGGTGTGGAATACCTCATATCCAAACTTCAGCCGAATTAAAATATCAACCTTACATAGTTGACCGAACGTTAATGAATCAACCCGTATTCTATGTATGGTTTTCCACACTTAGAATAAAGTTTGAATTCTGAAACTGTTTCCTCCCCTCCCCCCCCCCCCCCCCGCGCCATGAAAAAATCTATAACAGTTTTTCAAATTTGAGTGAATCTTGGAGAATCTATAGAATTCCAAAAGAAATCCACTATAAGATTGCTTCAAACCCCTTCTAAATTTTCGAGACACCATAAATTAGCCAAAAATTCATAAAAGTACCCAGATAAGAAGAAAGTTCGTCGATGCTGGTCAAAGTGTGATCTTTATTGTGTTAACGACATTTCGGCCGGGCCCCACCGGCCATCTTCAGGAATTTTTGACAACCAGTGTCTGACGATTTGTATTGGAAATAGGAGAGGAGACAGAGAGGAAGATAGAGAGTCGAGCTTGGGTCGAAAGAGTTAGTAGATCTACGTAGCTCGATGAGATAAAGACGTGTGACAATAGTGATTTGATGCGAAATGCTTGACAGGTAGAAATTTCAACTAAATATACAACCGAACACAGAAAGACTTCAATCACTATCTATTTGATTCATTTTTATCATCGTCGCCGTCTTCTGTACATATTTATATGTCCCCCTAACAACACCTCTCTTGTCTCAATCTTATTTTACGGATATTTTTCTCCTCACTCCTCGTTTTTATCTTTTTATTTTGACATCTTCATGTTATTTGTTATTTATTATGTGTTTTGTTGTTTTCAAATTCTCAGGCTAAATTCGGTAGACCTGCAACGAGTAGTATGTTTTTTATACTGTAACCTTAGAATAACTAATTTAAGAAAGAGTGGAGAAGTAGAAGAAAGAAGTCGAAGTATCAAAAGTTGTACGAAAAACTCAATTTCTCTGAAATCTGATTTTCTGTGTTTATGTCTTTTTCGTATTTTATTACATAAATTGTCGAGAAAATGAAATCGTTGCAAGTGTCAGCATAGGTGTTGTAGTAGTGACATTTTTGGAAGGAAGACTTTCAACGACAATGTCACTGCTACAACACTTATGCATACACTGGTTGTCAAATTTTCCTGCATATGGTCGGTGGGGCCCGCCCGAAACGTCTTTAAATCAATAAACAAGATCATCAACCAACTTTCACCTTATCTATTTCTCTGGTCACAAATTCATCACAAAAACTACCTAGAGTCTGTGGAATTTCCATCCACTGGGAAATCTCGAAGTGATTATACAAATTAAATACGTAATAAATACTCACCTCTGTGACCTTTGTCCATTACAGGATCTCTTCTCAATACCATCCGTCGTTTTGAATTCGTTCGAGGTACTGAAAACAGAAAGAATTGAATAATTACACGCAAACACTATATTTTAGCGTAATTCGTTCACAATTTATGATCACGCAATTATGACAGTGAGATTACGAGTCAGTAGTTTATTTGAAGGTCATAATTTGAGAGTCAACCATATGAATATCGTTAATTTTTTTCACATTAGCATATGTGTGCACCTATATGCAAGTGAGTTTCGCAGGATGTTTTCAAAGACGAGAGAATATATTTTAAATGTTTTGTGATGAAATGATTTTTGATCCAAGACTATTGTGGGTGAAATAGCAGCAGTTAATTACAGTTTAACCCTTGGCTGGCATTGTGGGGCATTGAATGCCCCAGTCTTGCTTATACTTAATTAAAACGGATGAGAATTCCTAAAATGCTCCTTGTGACAACGTCTGTGGTTATTTAGAAATACTATCTACTTCTTTGAGCAGTCAACATTATTCTAGAAGCGTCCATTTAGTTTTGATTGTCGAACTACGAGGACCGATGCTCCTGAGGACAACAGTGTGCCCTGTACGGTGATTGGATTTTTTTGGAGTTTTTTGTATTGAGTGCGTAAAAAAAAATAAGTACACCATCTGTCATGGTCTCAAAGGTTGGTTCTTCAGGAAACAAAAAATCAACAATTTTGATTAAATGATGTTTAAAGCAGAAAGTATGTTTGATCAATTACATTACAGAGAAAACTTACAAACAAGACCAAGATGTGCGTTTCGTCCTCGTGAAGATGATGAAAAAAACAGTAGAACCATGTTCATCCTGCGCGCGACCGATTTGCAGTGAATATTGACTCCTGTTCTGCAGTAATTGTGTTAGCAGTGCTGATTTTGATTAAATTTTCTTTTCTTAGTCCTCTAATTTTTCTGTATTATTTGTTTGTTTGAAACATTGGATATGGGATAAAGGGACGGTTGTCAAACTACGTCTATATCGACCCAATATGTTGTTCAAATAGATTCCAGTCCGATTTCGTCACTGTCCTCAATCCGGAATTGATGAAAGGAATGATAACAAGGTCTAAAAGGTATATTTTTAGTTGTATAAATGCTTTATTAAAACTGAAAAAAGGTGTAATTGACTTACGTAAAGGAGATGAGAAATATACAATAGAATGAATATTTAGAGAGAAACTTGACGTTGGTTATTTGAATTAGGGTGCAGTTGGTTGAAAATTGTTTGGACGTTATTCTATTGAGTAATAGAATTAGAGTTGTTTTAGGACGTTGGGATTGAAGTAAGTTTGGAAATAGAAGTGCGGATACAGGAAAGCTGTAAAGATCTGCAATAGTAGTGAATAGAATTAGCCGACTGAGGCAATAGCAAGTGGTGTAAGGCTAGATGACGGTAGAAAGACAAGAGAAAGACTGTGAGATCAATATAAGGAATATGAAAGAGTAGGCAAGCAGCAAAAAGATGCGGATGTCGTGAGGCGACACGTGATACAAGTAGTATACCAAGGCGGGTTCTGAGTACAAACATTTTCTTTACCGACCAAGCCGCCTATCGTATCCCAGACGGAAACCCTTGAAGGTTACCCCCACTCTCGTAAGATAAAACGTGCTCTGCTGTACCGACCTGAGGTGAAACACGTGCAACCTTACCGACAGTTGTACCGGTCGACGGTAAAAATCGCACTGCTTCACCAACAATTCTTATCGGTCAAAGGTCAATATCGTGCTGCTTTGCCGACAACCTTACCGACCGAAGGTCAAAGTCTCTATCTAGTGCTCACCTGCCAACAGTAGAGGGCGCAGCAAGGGGCGTGAACTTTTTGACCGTCCCGCATTCTTTTCCCACGGTAGGACTGTTGATGTGTAACGTCAACCACCCCACATTCTTTTCCTACAGTGAAACTGCTGATGTGTAACATCAACCACTTCGAATTCTGTTTCCGCGGTAAAACTGCTGATGTGTAACATCAACCACCTCACATTCTTTTCTCACGTTATCAACCACGCGACATTCCAAAATTAATAGTTCTGAGAATAGTCTTTTATCCATTCGGATATCGCTGATGTGTAACATCAACCACCTCGCATTCCTTTCCCACGTTTCCAACCACGTGACATTCCAGAATTATTGGTTCTGCGAATTGTTTTTACCAATGTGGATGTCGATACGTTATCATCCACGTGAAATTCTTTTTGGCTTGTTACTGTCAAGCGAACTCTACGATGAATTTTGAACGCGTTTAGTCAAGGCCAGAGTGCAAGGTCGACCGATAGCTCCGGTGGTATATATTCAGAGCCAAGGATCTGCGGTGTTGGATTACTATCGCTCCAAGGATGCAAAACATAACTCGGTTGAGGTACAGCTTGGTCAAGGATGGTGAGCAAGACTGAATCTTACATTAGCTTTGCATTGGAAAAAAATACTCCCTTAAGAGCTCAGGTAAAGGTGTAGAATGACTTCGTGAATATTCTTTTGAAAACAGTTTTATTGAGTACAATTTTTATATTACAGTTGACAATTACTTCACAACGACACTACAATAATTTTATTCAACAGTATCGTAAGCAGGATGATATATTCGCCAGGAATGCGGGACCGTTCTTGTGGATGCTTCTGCGCGGTAACACAAATCGTACACGGTCGCCATCCAAACAGTATGATAATTTTGTAGCCAATTTTGAAGTAACAAAACGTTTTGTGCTGCACAGATTGCGTTGTGTATTGTATGCACGTCACATTTTAGAGGCACAGCTGAAGTTTTTTGCAAAGTTTGAAGAGACGGACAGCCAAAGTCCAGCAAATCGATGATTTGAACTTTGGGGACAATTTTAGGCAACCAATCTCGTTTTTCTTCTCCTTTTACGTACACGGTTCCAGCTTTGCACAGCCTGTCTTGAATGGTCCACTCAACTTCCTCAAACGGTATGATTTCACAGCTCCAAGGTGAATCGTAAGAATCTTGTTCCAACTAAGAATTTTGGCTTTTGTATATGACGTCCAGACAATCCCATTCGTAAGGTGGCTTGAAGACATACATTGATGGGGATGCTTCCGGGTAGATTGAAATTGTAGCCAATTATTTCAATGTAGAAGTATTGTTGAAAGGTCTACGAAAGCCTTGTATGTCAACGATCAGCTCCATCTTTAAATTGTGCGAGATGGTGGAAACGGATCAGCTTTTATACCAACTTTTTCACCCCACCACTGAGTGGGTTGTATTCGACAATATGATCGTGAACAATTAAGCAGTATGCCAATGTTTTAGCGGAAAAGTTGGCTTCAGCTTCAAATTCAAGACGGATGTCGACAGGTCCGTACTTCAAAGATTCGTTTTTTTTTAAACAGTAGATAACGAATAAGGGGACGTCTCCAACGAATTCACTCTTTGTCAACAACGGCTGAGGGTTCTTGTCTTAGTAGGTAGCTCGGAAGTTTGCGTACATTTCATACAGCAGCGCGTACTGATTGTCATTCATGTTGAGGTTCAGGTTATCGTACGGATAAGATTAAGAGTTTTAAAACAGCTTGACGTCCGTGATATTGCAATGATCGAAATGACTTGCGTTCTTGCCGGTCTTGTTCTTTCTACTTGTTTAGGAACCCAAAATGACGTACCGAGATTTCTGAAGCTGCGTGGAAGTTTTCATAGTCCAAACGTGTTTCGATATTGTGAGAAGTCAGGGATATTCGTACAATTCCCAACTGCGGAAGCTCATCGAAATAGGCGAATCTTTCTGAATAAAATTTAATAGGTCAACGTTTTTCGGATCCGCAAGTTTCAAATACGGTAATAATTATTCCAATCCATTGATCGTCATTTTGAATTCCTCCTCCTGAGTCTGCATGATTGCGTTGACGTCAGTTTTTGATCTCGTCGAAATCAACTTATGTTTAGCGTTGACAACGATCTTGCGGTAGTCTTCGGCGAGACCCAATATCATGCTGAGAGGTATCAGGACGTCAAAATTACCCTCGGCATCGGTTAATTTTTTCTTCTCTTTTACATGAAGCCATCCAGCGTTCTCCATCAGCCAAGTCTGACCAGGGTGCAGGGAAGCGTAACCCTTCATGAGACTTGTCAAGCCAACGTACTTACTTTTATCAATCTCAACTGCAATAATTTAGTAACAAATTTCTTCGAACATATGACAAATCGCGTTAGTTACGAGCTGTGTGTTCACAGTAGCTGTACTATCGGGTTTGAGGATTCGTCCATGGATATGTACCGAACTTTTGCTGGGTAATATTCATGAATCCTGATGCTGAACGGTGATCCGAATTTCGTCGCTGTTGTTGGAAGTTGACGAGGGGTACGGTTTGTGAGCGTGAATCTCGTAATGCGCAACGGATCCGTCAAAGACGTCCGGTGATTTAATGTTTCAGATTTTTTCCTCTCTAATGCGTGGCAGATGATGAAATAGCTGAATCGGATTGTGAGTTGTCGAAAATTTCTCTTCCGAAAGGTGTCAGTTTCGGACCCAGAGCTATAAAAAACTCCAGGTTTTGAGGTGTTAACGGTTCAAAAATCGATCGATGACTGACTTGATCGGGGCTTGTCGACTAACGGATATACCTACTCTTTGACAGTCTGTTATATATAATTTCCATCGTTCATTGCGATTTCATATGTAGTCTTGCAGTAATAACTTCTCCACAAAAATCAACTAGGTCTCCGTCTTGATCTACTAACCGGAGCTGAACATGATCTATGGTCCTCACGGTGATCGAAAGGTGAATGACGTGCGACGGTACTTCCACGATCTTATATCGTGGTGCGACAGTCGGAAAAAACTCGTGAATAGTGTGTACTTCAAGTCCATTGACGTGAGCGCCCGTTGTAATGCTGCATTTAACTCGCAACGCGTTGACCTTGAGTATAGTTACAGGCACGTCTGATTCGTAAGTTTCATCAACCTCCGATACACGTAGTGTGAATCCCAAAAGTTGAGCAATGGAATCATTTGGCTCAAAGTTGACCGTGTGGTTGCATGTGATTTTGCTGCGTGATGTATTATTTTTGGGTTTGTTGCTGAGCCTAATATCTGTATTCCTTAGCACGTTTCGAAGATACTTTTCCATGTCCTCAATCTCGTAGCTGCCGGTAGGTACGGTAATCACTTCATCAGCTACGTAAATTTAATTGCGACCAACATCAACTTTGGGAACCAAATGAAAGGTTAACAATTCTACTAAGCCAAGCCAACTTTCATCACGAGCAGGTTCGATCGGTGGGAAATATTGTGCCTCGAGAATCGAAGAGGTTCCCGAAATCGTTAACGTTGACGAATCATCCACAATTGCGAGTGATATACTGACTTTGATGAATTACGCACCATGTTTATATAGCTCATCACTCAGAAATTCCAGACACAAGTGTCCGCATTCAAACGTATCATAATCCTGGTACCTTTCATCATTGTATTCAACACTACCAACGCCGAGGTATTTTTAGAGGTCTGAAGGTGGTTGAAGGTTGCCGAAACTATTGAAGTAATCGATATTATTGTCGCGTTTCTTGTAAGCAACCCAGTGTTTTTCCCCGACCGTCTTTGTCGTTAAGGTTAATTATAGCTGACTCGTTCTCTCGTGAACCGTTTTTGGGCATCTCGTTTCGCATGAAAACACCGCGGAAATGCGAAACCTCAACGATTTTTGCATGTTTCAACAGGTCCCAATCAGTCGACGCTTGACGTGGTGGCATCGTATCTAGTTTTTTGGAAGATGGAAACCAAGACCTGTTTTGCACGGTTTCATATGAAGCCCTTTGCCCAAAGCGATAGCCTCCATAGTTTTATTGTGTCGTTTGCTCTGTTCCAGTTCTCGTTTAGCAGCATTTGCATCGTTTACAGCTTTTGCCATACCTGCTGCACCACCGGCTAACGCGCCTGTAGCACTAAGTCCAGCGAAAATAGGAATCAGAAACGGTAAAAAACCACCGACTTCTGAAGGTACTGTTAGGACGCAAAATGTTCGCACTTAACATTCACCACCCGCTTTTTTAGTGGCGTTTTCGGCTTCCTTCAGCGCAGATTCGAAAGTGAATTTTGCATCATTGCTTGAAACCATAGAACGTTCTGCAGCAATTATAATTTTTCTCAAGGTCGCATTTTTTGATTTTTATATTCCCACTCCAAGTTTTGATCTTACTTCTACAGTATCAGCTGTTGCCCAAGCCGCTGCTTTCTCTTCCAAATTTGCGTCCTTTGCGAAAACCCGTTTCCAAGCTTTCTCAGCCAACACCCTATCAGCCTCTTTACCACCTTCAAGATTTTCACGATTCTGCGAGTAAGCAATGTCGTGGTCCTTGCAAGCAGCGTCGAAAAGATTGATTCCCGGATCACCCCGCGCGAATTTCTTCGTTAATTCTGTACCAGGCCCACAGTACTGATAACCAGGTACATGCAATTTGACTGGAAGGCGGTTGATGATTTTACTCACCAGACCCTTGCCACGATGTTGCCGCCTGCTACTCCGTTTACCTCTGTACGCGATCATATTTGTGCGTTGACTGAAGAAAAGTGCTGTAGAACGGAATATTTGTAGCAAATCCGATCATTCATGTCCGAGATGCGGTTTGATAAACAACCTACTAAGCTTCCCGTAATTAAGTTTGACAAACTTTCGGAGCAAAATATAATTATAATGAAAATTGTAGATATGTGTTTCAGACAGATCCAGGATGGAGGAGCCTGCATACAATGGTTTATTCAACCTGACTTCCATCTTACTCATTCCGACGATAATTGTATCTTTGTCGAAAACGGTGCAGCTGTGAAAATTAGGTTTGGCCATAGTAGCTCTAGCACGATATCTTGCACCCCATTTCGTGATCAGCCCGACATCTTCATGCTTCCTGAGATTTTCCATTGTTTTGCCAAAAACTGCGTTGTTTATCAGTTTGTGAAAATTTTTCTCGAATTTATAGTACCTTTTTTTGCTCGAATCGGTATGGGCTATTCCGCGTCAACCGGATCAGTCATCTCTCAGATATTTTTTTAATTTGGCATGTGGATTGTGTAGGGGGAGTTAGATTTTTGTGCCAAAGCGCGAATCTCATAATGCAAAATTCGATTTTTTATTAACAATAACAAATTAGACTCCCATTTTTTTCAAAAATTCATAACCTCGGCAAAAAATTAGGTACAATATTTTTTTTTTTTTTCAAATTACGCGGAAAGCTCCATAGAATTTGAAAAAAAATACGAAATGTTAAAAAAAAGTTGTTATCAATTGTTTATTTAACAATTAATTTTTCAAAGATTTTTAAAACAGTGACTGACACGGTCAAAAAATTTTTTTAAAATTCTGACATGTTTCTTGAACTGTACTACAACCTGTGAATCAATTCCAGAGGGGTGTTTTTCTTCGTTTTCGAGTAAAAAATCATTAAAGGTGTCGATGCGCATGAAATTGCGGCGCGCCGAGTCTCTACGTAATGGCGGGCGGCCGGTTGCCGTCCACCGCTACCCCGCGGTGGCGTCGCAGCGTTATTTTAGTCATTTTCACGATGTAGGACATGATTAAACAATCTGAAAAAAATACTGTACTTTCACAAGGCCTGCTCAAAGCGATAAGTGAAGTTTCAAGAATGCGTTTTTCACCGTTTTTTTATTACACAGATTCAAAATAACGGTTACACACCATGAGAGTGCACATAAATGATAATAATTACATAACTTGCTACTTATTTTAAAATAAGAACACATTCTTGAAACTTCACTTATCGCTTTGAGCAGGCCTTGTGAAGGTACAGAATTTTTTTCAGATTCTTCAATCATGTCCTACATCGTGAAAATGACTCTAAAATAACGCTGCGACGCCACCGCGGGGTAGCGGTGGACGGCAACCGGCCGCCCGCTGTTACGTAGAGACTCGGCGCGCCGCAATTTCATGCGCATCGACACCTTTAATGATTTTTTACTCGAAAACAACGAAAAACACCCCTCTGGAATTGATTCACAGATTGTAGTACAGTTTAAGGAACATGTCAGAATTTAAAACATATTTTTTGATGGTGTCAGTCACTGTTTTAAAAATCTTTGAAAATTTAATTGTTAAATAAACAATTGATAACAACTTTTTTTTAACATTTCGTATTTTTTTTTAAATTCTATGGAGCTTTCCGCGTAATTTGACAGAAAAAAAAATATTGTACCTAATTTTTTGCCGAAGTTATGAATTTTTGAAAAAAACGGGAGTCTAATTTGTTATTGTTAATAAAAAATCGAATTTTGCATTATGAGATTCGCGCTTTGGCACAAAAATCTAACTCCCCCTACACAATCCACATGCCAAATTGAAAAAATATCTGAGAGATGACTGATCCGGTTGACGCGGAATAGCCCGTATTCAAATCTATGTATTTTTTGAACCACGTGGTTTGTCTGAATTCAAGAGCTCTGTGAATTTTAGCCAACCTTAGACCTAATTGTAGGCATTGTTTCAGAACGCCACAGTGAACAACGTAGTTTTTCTGGGAAAGTAGCGTGGGCGTCAATTTCGCTTGCTCACCATACGGGATCGAAGGTATGTAGTGCTCCGGACACAGCGGTAAATCCTTATGAATTTCATGCAGTTACTCAGGATATTCTGAATCTACCTCCAGTATGTAACGAAACTCCGCATCGCATTGTCCGAAGTCTGAGAACCATTTGAAGGAACTGTATAGCAGAGCAAAGCTCATAGCAGCACCGTGCAAATTATCAACGTCAAAGTACATGAGATAAGATTCTTCGACCTCAGGATCGAATGCCTCCCCAATGTACCTGTTGTTAGCCTTTGCGTATCTGTTCGAGCACTGTGACACATCACCACGAATACCTTTTTCGATAAACATAACCATATCTATGTCGGTGAGAAGCTCGAGCTCGATGTCGGTACACTTTAACATCGCATCAAACGACAGACCGGGCGCGGTATACTAATGTAACGGGTCCAGGTTGTACGTTGTCCAACAGCTCTGTCGAAAGTTTTGAAAAACGTCGGCTAGTAAAAACACGTCCGTCTGTAAATACAAGTCCGAATACTCTCCCAAAGTTTGAACGTTGAAAGTTTACCAAACTTCACATGCATGTGCATAGTCGTCGTCTGATATATCCCGATCATTTAATTTTGAGTAAAATTGTTGTTTGGATGGTAAGCGTCTGTCCTCGAGCTTCTCCCAACTGTCTATGTATTCGTACGGGAACACTCCTTTTCTGGTCAATAACTGAAATTTATCTGAGCTACGATAAAATTTTCGTGTGATTGATTTCTTGTCATCACCGAGGTACGTTGCTAATTTCTCAAGACTACTGGGCATGAAACGGTACGAATCTACGAATCTAAACTTGATATCTGTCCCCTAGACATATTTTGTGAAAGAAATGTACTTATTTTTGTTTACGGGTAGAAGCTCAATTGTGCCCTCGAACGATGTAGCCAGTGCGTTGATCAGAAAATGCAAATCGTAACCCGACAGATTGTGGAATATTACTGGGATAGTGTGAGAATCTTGGTACTTTAGATTACAGCTGCGGTGAGCAGCACCACGGTACTTTACCGTCAAATGGCAGTGATCACGCTGTGACAATGTAATCGGTTTTCCACAAACATGACACACTGTTGTTGAATGAAATTCGTTGATTCGATTGAAATTTAGTGCTTTTATGGGGACAACAGTTTTGAAATAAGCTTCTCACGAATGTGCCAATTTCTCTCACTCATTCATAGCCCATTAATGCAAGTTTCTCTACGATCAATCCTGAATTCAGAAATTGAATCGTCAAACGCAAAACGTAGATAGTAAGCTATACTATACGGAAGATGCTTCTGATAAATTGTTCATTCACCCATCTTTTTGAGCGTAGATTTCGGTAAACATTTCAGATCTGCGTAGATGTTGAACGAAACGGTTTCTTTGTGCTTGAAATGATTGAATTTCAATATCTTTGTCATGCAAGAATTATGCATCGAATATATATTGTAACGCTAAATTCTGTTACCCTCGGATAGGGACTTACCATTGACACTTTGGCGCGATTCTCTACTTATCCGCAATATCAAACTATAACAAAATAATTACGTTGGGCGCCAGACACGTTAGCGTCGATTTTCAAACAATAATGCAAATCAATAAAATTAACACAAAACCGTACAAAAGAGATAAATAGAGAACCCGTTGTATGGCTGGCTAGGCACAGGTACGATCGCGTACATCCCGGTAGAGTGGCGGAATTCAAGGCAGCTAACAGTCATTCCAGAATTAAAGAAAATAACAAAATAAAGAATAAACTCCAGTCAAAAGGAAAATGAACAGGTCAATCGATCATATATTGTCGAGAAGGTTACATGATTGAGACAGGCAAATAAGATGGTATCGACAGCGGTAGTTAATAAAGTAAATAATCGTTGTTCACAAAAATTTCGGTAGAATAGCAGTAAACGGTAGCTTTAAAACGAGAGACGGTAGTTAACAGAGAAAAATGAACGTAGGTCGAGAGATGCGATATAATGCAAGAGTTGACTTAAAACTACACGTCACTGGGCGACGTGATCTTACCCAAGTTGCAAATGACGCTACGAAAATTATTATTCTGTCAATTAGAACGAGAGAACTTTACTGCGATCGGTAGAAAACAACGTAACGATAGTTCGGTAGATGATACGACAAATTTACCATAAATTATAACCAGTATGAGAGATTGACATTCAGTAACAATTTACCAAGTCGGCAAACGATCGACTAGATAGCCTTCGGTAGAATTATTCATAAACGGTAGATTCGATAATTTATAATTATTACGTACTTGAGGAATTAAATAATGAATTCCTAAACATAACTTTTGAGAGAATACCAAAATACAAAATTATGAGAGAGTGAGAATTTCGGAGAGTTTACAAAATAGAGAAATATACTAAAATACACCGCAATACAAAAGAATAATTCACAGAACTTAATTTAACAAAATACAGAGCAATAAATAGCAGGCAAAAATAATATAAAATTGCCAATGGCAATAAAGAAAAAGTGCGGTAATATCTAGGGGTGATTCTACGCTCGCTTGTACCCCAAGGAACTCGATATATGATACAATAGGCACAAAAATAAATAAAAATATAATAGCGATAACAGAAATAAAATATAAAGCACACTACTATTACAAAAAGAGTATGGAATAAAATATGAAGCCAATAGGGCTCAAAATACGATAGAAAGTGCAGAAGCAGGCTAATAGAGATTCACAAAGGATCAGAAAAATCATAAATACAGAGAAATAATTATTTGGCAGTTACGAGGTCGCTCAGATACGAAAATAATAAATTACTGAAATCATGCAGTCACACGGCGGCTTACTGCAACTCTAGGCCGTGGACCATGATTCACACAAAACTGGCATCACACGATGCAACCAAGAAACAATAAATATAATATTAATGACCGAAATCATGCAGCCACACGGCGGCTTACTGCAACTTTAAGCCGTGGACCATGATTCACACAAAGTCGATAAATACCATAAGAAAGAATAGAAATTATGAGCAACTTCGTAACGATACTATTCAAAGGCAGAAGCCTTACCTTGGCGGTTGACTTGAGGCACACAAACTGACTCTAATTTAAATTATACGTAAGACTAGCAAAACTGAGAAGGAAGGGAAAAAGAATGAAAAGAGTTTATAGGATAAAGGTTTCGGTAGGATAAACGATAGAACGATAGCGGTAGAAGGAAAGGTATCGGTAGCTTAAATCGGGAGAATAATCGGAAGAATGCGGAAGACAAAGCTGTCTCTCAGCAGGTCAAGCGTAGAATAGCAGGTCGTAGTTCGGCTCGCCGATCTCGCGGTTGTCGTGAGGTGATTCTTCTTCTTTGATTGGTCGGTTGACCCCCACCGCAAATAGGCCATCCCCCTGTGGCGAATATTGGTTACTGCGTGGTCATACGTTTTCCAAAATTACCGCTAGATGTGGCGTAATGTGCTGCTCGCGATTTCGTCGTTGACACCAACTCGTACGATTTTGTAGCTGCTTCGGTTTACGGTCCAGGCTGCCTATCATCGGGGACTTCTTTGACAGAGGCATACACAGGGTGCCTCTCGACCAAAGTTACCGGGTGGAGAGTGACGCCTCATTGTTCACCTCCACCGGCTTTTGCACAGACAGTAGCTAGCTTCCTGTACCCGAGGTCGTGTAGTCAGACGGTTGGCTGAACCGTGGACCACGACCCACACAATTAGTCCCTGCCGATAGGAAGGCAGCGTCGATCCTCAGAATGATGGCTTTATCAACCTGGACGCAGTGGTTTGGGGTCGATCCGGCACCAGGCCGGTAAGTCGGAGGATGGCAGGCTACGGTCTGCCCTTCACGCCATCCTTACGGCATCCGATAGAGCTGGCGGCTGGTTCCTCTTCGAGAAACGGTGCCCTCGGCGGCCGGGAGGATTCTTATCTCCCTGTTCACCGGCAGTCGAGGCGATACGGAAGGTTCGGGTGGATGCTACCCCAGGTGTATATAAAGGTGCACCAAGGTAGCCAGTGTAGTCTGATGAGACCGTCAGTAGGCGAAGTCGTCGAGAGCTGCAAACGGTAGCTAGTGGTCCCTTGATGATCGGGATCGTTGTCGTCCAAATACCTTATTAGCTTGCGCCGAAGCGCGAAATAAAGAATTTACAAAAAAGAATTAGTTAAAAGTAGTTATTGCCTATTTTGTATCGAGTTCGGTTGGAGTACCCTGCTGAGGACGCGTAAACTAAAAATAATAGCGGTTGTGTGCCCTTGTGACGCGCGACTCTGAAACGCCACGTTACAATATATTCATACGTTTATTCAAAATATAGAGAATTACGTCATAATTGATAATAACAATCGTGAGTGCAGGCGTTAACGCTGTATTGAATTTATGTGTAAGCAAAATTAGGCGTGCGTTACGCCGGGAAGCAGTATTGAGACAGGCTACTCGGCCTCTCGCCGGGCTCAGCGACAGTGCATGTAAAGTGCATATAATCGCGTAATTTGAGCACTGCTGCCGATAAGAAAGCCAAGCGCGCAAGGCGGGCTATGCTGCACGATGAATTTCATACTCATTTTAACGATCCCCGGCATGTTCCTACGAGAGGATGTAGAACTGTTATGTTTTTTGACAGATGTTCCAGCATCATCATAACCCCTGACGAAGACAATGGCGCGTCTCTGCGGCATCTGATTTCTCGTAGAACTCTTTCGTTACGTTTAGCCTGTTCTTCAATCTTGCGTTTTAATTTCCTTCGTTCTACTACTTCTAAAGCAGAGGGATTTCTTTGGCAACAATATCCGGTGAGCGCTAATATACAGGTGGGTATATCAAATTTCCACAGCAAGAGTAAAATAGACAAGACGGATATCGTTCCAGAAATGGCATCTATTGATGGGATCCCTATACCTTTGAAGTTAGCCCATATATTGTTGACCCGAAGGGTCGCTTTGTTATTCGCGAGGACACTTTCAAGGTCTAAAATGGCATGTCATTGATCCTTGAGGGCATCCAAGATAATCACGTGATGTGATACAATTTCCCGGCTTGTTACAAATTTGTTTAGCGGGGAAATGGTATATGCGTCTATTTCTGTTAATTGAGAAGTCTGTGACGTTGCACCTAAAGTGCAAGTCACAACAAACCCCAAACCCGCGGGGAAGAGCCGAACGGGTGAGTCCCGTCCCGTCGGGAAACACCCGAAGTTAACCGAAGCCCACCGACGCTCGGCTGAGCCGAGCGTCAGCCAGCAGTACGACAGCGACCCACGAGGAATAGAGACGTGACACGCGAGAAGGAAAGAGGAAGAGCGAGAGAGAGAGAGAGAGACAGAGAGAGAGAGAGAGAGAGAGAGAGAGAGAGAGAGAGAGAGAAAGAGAACGACGAACAGAGGAGACCAGAGACCCCAGACGCTCCCCCCTCAACACCGCTACACAGACACCCCGACGACATCAGGTTAGCCTGCAATCTACCGCCGATCTGCACCTCCCCCCCCCCGTAATACCGACCCTTTCTACCTCACACTCCCCGTCGCCCTACACCACCTCCCCCCCGCAATACCGACCCTTTCTACCTCACACTCCCCGTCACCCTACACCCCCCCCCCCCCCCCCCGCAATACCGACCCTTCCTACCTCACACTCCCCGTCACCCTACACCACCCCCCCCCCCCCGCAATACCGACCCTTCCTACCTCACACTCCCCGTCACCCTACACACCCCCCACCGCGCGCGTACCTGTAAGTTAGAATTAAGTGACGCTAAGGGCTGAGGCGTGATCAGCCACCGTTAATGTCTACAACCCCATTGTAATAATCTTTTGTAGTTTTAAGTCGACTCCCCCCCCCCCGATCGCAACTCATGTACACTCCCCCACAAATACAGACACAAAGTTTTACCTATTCAATCAGTCTCGACTTCCTCGCCCCGTCTCTAATTGTTCCTCCCTTCCACATAATTAGTGCGGACTCAAAACCCGTCACAAGTCATATGTTCTACGATTAATTTGACTCGCGTTGTCAAAGTTTGAAGTTCACAGCTCTGATTCGTGGTTATCAGGGATGGCTTGATGATTTGAATAATGAAAGTTTGCATCGAAGAGCATGTTAGGGTTACCTCAATTGGCTTCGAAGGTAAGATTATTTGTGGTCCCTGCGTTCTTATATAAGCAATATCTGTGACGAGAAAACGACTCGGTGTGCATTCTCGTGGTATGGGATCGGTTATTTTCTCACAAAGTTGTATAGTATCGTTGCGATGTCCCACATCGCGGTAATCAGCAATAAAATAATAGGTTATCTGTTTCAGTGGAGGAAATGTGACTTCTCTTATAAAACTCTTACGTAGTAATTTCAAAGCATATGTTGGGTTAAGCGTTACATAAGTGTGATTTATTCTTACGGGTACCGGGGTATTCTGAATTATTACCCAAGGTTCTTTTTCTAAGTAAGGCACTGTGAGTATATAGATAAGTTTGCCTTCATCTGTGGTTATAGTTAAATCACTTATTTCAATAAAACTTCTTGTAATTCTCCTCCTTAATAGGTATTCGTGTCTTTTTGCCATTGGCGTCAAAAGCTTGAAGAGCTGTCATAAGCTCCTTTGGAGTAAAAAGGGTATTATCGATGATACCATGCCTTCCTAATTGGATTGCAGTCATTACCAAATCGATTGGTCGTTGCCGTTCCTTATTTCGAATAAACTTAGAGTTATAGCTTCCATGTATTCCTGATGAGTAAGCGTTTCGTTACCTTTTATTTTTAATGATTCCGATTGTCCCCATACAGTTTGAAAACAGTATTCAAGTTTGAGCTGATTTGTATTCAAGATGTTAATTTGGACTTGATTGATGTGCAAGGACTTTGTTACAACAAGATTTAGAGTGTCCATTACACTTTTTAGTGAGGCTAGATTCCCATTAATTATTTGCAAATCATCCGCGTCAGCAGTTCCATAGATTGATTTTTGGATTGTTCCCAAAAAGTTAAACATTGCTCTTTTCGATCTGATGTTCGGCGAGAGATAAGATTTCCTTAGGGGTAACATTTCATTTGCCGAACCCGTCAGAAGGATATGTTTTCCAAATACTACCTCAACTTCGCGTGAGGCTTCGTAAGTAACATCGCTCGACGCGCGCGCTTTCGGAGTACTTGTTTTGGTTCCGTGGGATTGAGATTCACTTAATTCACAGGGGCGGCGCGTCATTCAAAGAATAAGCGCACCCAAGTCTGAAATGACTTCCAAAATAGTCTTGTCTGACGAGGCACGGGCAAATTCTAAATCTATAGCGTCCAGGGCGGACTGGGCGAGGGATCGCTGACCAGGATTCCAGTGATCCAGATAGGTATCCCGTATCGTCTGGAGGCCTCCGAGTTTGTTGTGGATGTCGAGTAGTGGTTTGGTAAACGCACTTGCGACAATGGATTGGAATATCATCCATCTTTCCTGATAAATGTATACTTCGCCCACTTCCTCCTGGAGTAATGTCCCATTGATGACGGAGACATCGGAGTAGGCTAGGGATAGACTGCTACACCTATAACAAAAGAAACTGAGACTCTATTTCGTGGAGATCCAATCGTTACCCTGAACCCGAGTTAATTTAATTCTAGGGATTGGATCGGTTTCCCTTGGTCCGGTGTCGTATTCGAAGTACGGTTTAGTATAATTCAGATGGTTCTTCCAATAAGATGCTGTAAATCATACGCGGTTTTCTTGTAAGTGATATTTTCTTTTTGTTCGTTGATCCCGACGACGATGAATGGTCCAATCCAAATTCTCTCCAAGTCGTTCTGTCGTGTATGGTTCTTGATCATTACTTTATCTCCCACTTGATATTGTTACAAAGGGTGAAATCACCCTTTTGCTCCCTCTTTAATGATCTAGTAGTCGGCATAGATAAAAGACGTTTATAAACCTCTTATGTCTTTAAAAAGAATAAGGTTGCTGCGCCAACCAACATTATTGTAAAAACAGTCTTGTTTCAGACTTTAAACGAGAAACACGTATCTTGCATTAAAAGCATTTTTCACAACATTTTAATTTCGCCTTTGATTTTGGCTTGTTATTCACGCTCTTGATTTCTTCGACTTAATAAGTAAACTCGCGGATCCATATTTTATGAACGTAACGCCTAAAACGTTACATTGGTGTCAGAAGTGGGATCTTGAGTTCTTGTTAATTAAGTCGATTCAGTGCGTGTAATAAACAATGAGTAGTAGTCGTATGACGCGCTCACGTCGAAGAGAAAGTGGAAAAGAATCTTCTCTCATAGAAAATCCGAGGGTTCCAGAAGAAATTTCATCACCTTCAATGGACCTTCTTTCAACTCCTTCGACGGTTTCGCAACTTGATCTATTAAAGATCTTAACACGACAACAAGAAGCGGCAAGACAACAACAAGAAGCGGCAAAACAACAACAAGAAGTTGCTGCTCGACAGCAGCAACAACTAATCCAGCTGCTTCTAGAGCAAGGGGAGGCTCGAGAGCGTTCAGAAACTAATCTCCAAGACCTTCTTCGGACGACTGTGGCGGCCCTTCAATCCGTTCATCAAATGAGTGGCGCTGGAGGACCGGCTGTTACACCACAAGGTTCTAGAGTCGCTACTCCTGTTCCCTCTCCTGTTCCCTTGCCCGTTCCTGTTCCCGTTGTTCAAGAGATCCGACATCCAGGACAAATCCAGGATGTTCGAGATTCAAGGTCTGTGCCTTTTACTAGGGGAGTAGTTGAATCCCCAGTTTGTAGAAATAGAGTAAACAATGAGGTTGATTTTGCCGAGCCTCTGTCTCAGGTTCGGCCTCAATACTCTCATTTGAGTCAATTAAATAATTCGAGACTTCCTGAGGTTGCTTCTCAGATTAACGAGAGACCTCTTTATCCTTTAAAACCGCCAATTTTTGACGGAAAGATTTCATGGGCAGATTATGAACGTCAGTTTAATACGATTGCTAAACATAATCAGTGGGACTCCGCCATGAGGGCCCACAGTCTTGCCTCTTGTCTTCGAACGCCGGCTTTGAATGTTTTAACGGCATTGTCTGAGGAAGGAATTTCCGATTATGAGAAATTTAGTTCTGCACTCAAATTGAGATATGGAAATGACCACTTGACGAAACTGTATACGGCACAATTACAGACAAGAAGACAGGGATGAGACGAAGACCTCGCGTCTCTTAGTCAAGATATCGAACGGCTTTCTCGTATAGCTTTGCCAGATCACGAGCCGTCTCGTAATTTATTAGCAACGCAAGCTTTTTTGAATGCGATTATTGATCCAGAGATTAAAATGGCCGTTGGAACGTCGGGCCTCACTTCTCTGCGGGAGGCAACGGCCAAAGCCCTCGAGGTGGAGGCAATGAGGAGACAATATTTTGGGCCGAACAAGCTTCGTCGGATTGAGGTGTCCGAAAACACCTCAAAAAGACGAAGTTTTGAACACTCGGAGGAATCAAAACCTCAAAATTATGGAAATAAAAATAACAATAATAATTTTAAACCAAGAAATCGAGGTTCTTTTCAAAACCAACAAAACAAGCGTGTAAATAAGAACGCGGTCATGACGAATCAAACCGGCTTGACTTGTATATTTTGTAAAAAAACAGGCCACGACGCCAATCATTGTTTTCTAATTAAAAAAATTAGTGGAAAACCGATGCAAGGCTCGAATCCAAACTCTTATAATTGGCGTAAGAAAAATATAGAAATAGGGGAAGCAAATCCTCAATCGAATTCTTCAACAGGAACTCACCCAAAAAACTAATTTCAGATGATTTGTCAGGGCGAAAATCATCGCAGATTGTTAGAAGTGAAAGCCCTCTTAGGGAGCAGTTTTTAATTAGAAGTCTACGACAGTCTGGTCTTTACGCGCGTGGTACTGTAAATGGCGTCGATTGTCTGTGGGTAATAGACACGGGCGCGGAAGTAACCGTAGTTCGATCGGATCTCTTTAAATCCGATGACCAGATTGTTCCCTCTTTTTCTCTGCGAACAGCCACTGGAGAGTCGACCCCGGTTTTGAGACAGGCTACTGTCCAAATTACCCTTTTTGGGTGTATCAACTCTCCACATAAGGTTTTTATAGCAGATATAGAGGATGAAGGTATTTTGGGAATAGACTTTCTTACAGCTCATAACTGTGTTATCTCGACTAAGAGAAATTCACTAGCTTCAAACAATCGCGAAATAACTCTTTGTACAAATAGAAATGGAATTTACTGGACTCCTCCTAGAATTCGGGAAATAGAACTTTCAAAGGATGATTGGCAACAACATTTCCCTTCACATTTACAGAGTCTTGTTGAGAAATCTTCGATTTCGTTAAATTCAGCTCAAGTAGAATCGTTCAAATCTATTTTGCTTGAATTTATAGATTCTTTCGCCAAAGATAGTGGTGATAAGGGCCGATGTACTTCTGTCAAGCACAAGATCGACGTCGGAGAGAGTTCACCAATTAAACAAGCTCCTCGAAGACTCGCTCTCAACGCCCGAGAAGAGGTGAAGAAGCTTGTGGAAGACATGTTGAAGAACGATGTGATTGAACCATCGTCTCGTCCCTGGGCCTCACCAATCGTCCTTGTTAACAAAAAGGACGGATCCAAACGATTTTGTATCGATTACAGGAAGCTGAACGATATAACGAAGGAAGATTCTTACCCTCTACCCAGAATCGACGAGACACTCGACCTGATAGCTGGTGCAACTTGGTTCAGCACCATAGATCTTCAGAGCGGATACTGGCAGGTCGAAATGGATCCTCTAGATAAAGAAAAAACAGCTTTTGTTACGGGTTTAGGAGGATTATGGCAGTTCAAGGTTATGCCGTTTGGTTTGAGTAATGCCCCGGCTACCTTCGAACGAATGATGGAGGCTGTTCTCCATGGGCTCACTGGCAAAATATGCCTCGTTTATTTAGACGATATAATCATTTTTGGCAAGAACTTTGAAGAAGAAGTTCAAAATCTCAGACAAGTTTTCGCTAGGCTGAAGCAAGCAGGTCTGAAAATGAGCCCGAAAAAATGTCATCTGTTCCAGAAAGAAGTAGGCTTCCTCGGACATATCGTTTCAGCACAAGGTGTGAAGACCGACCCATCTAAAATAGAGAAGGTTTCTTCTTGGCCGACACCTAAGAATAAAGAACAAATTCAAAGCTTTTTAGGCCTTTGTACGTATTACAGAAGATTTGTAAAAGGTTTCGCTAGTATAGCTAAACCTCTCCATCACTTGACCGGAATCAAGATTCCTTTTGACTGGACCCCGGAATGCGAAGAGGCTTTCAAGAAATTAAAAGAAAATCTTATTTCTTCGCCGATTTTAGCTTATCCAGAGGTCGAAATTCCTTTTATTTTAGATACGGATGCATCTCTTTCAGGAATAGGCGGGGTTCTGTCACAAATTCAGGGAGGTCAAGAGAGAGTGATAAGCTATTTCAGCAGAGTTTTGAGTAAAACCGAGAGGAATTATTGTGTCACTCGTAGAGAGCTTTTAGCTGTTGTTAAGACCGTAGTACATTTTCACCATTATTTGTACGGCAGGAGATTTTTGATACGTACAGATCATGCTTCTCTCAGGTGGCTACTTTCGTTTAAATCTCCCGAAGGTCAGGTAGCCAGATGGTTAGAAAGGCTCGGTCAGTACGATTTTGATATTCGTCATCGAGCAGGAATTCATCATGGAAACGCCGATGCTCTCTCTCGAAGACCCTGCGAGGAAATGCCAGAGTGTAAACAGTGTGCACGATTAGAGAAAAATCGTGACCCCTCTCTTATAATACGGAAGATTTCTTTCGAAAATAACCAGGAGGAATGGAGAAAATCGCAACAAGAGGACGATACTTTGAATCAAGTGAAGTCTTGGAAAGAAGCAGAAACTCGCCCGGACTGGCAGGATATATCTTTAGCCGAGCCAGATTTGAGAATTTATTGGGCTCAATGGGACTCTATTCTTTTAATTGATGGAATTTTATACCGAAAATGGGAATCTGCAGACTTGAAAGAAATCAGGTGGCAACTTTTGGTTCCCAGGTCACGAGTTCCAGAGATTCTTGCTTTTTATCATGATTCTGCTGCAGGCGGACATTTCGCTTCAAATAAAACTCTAGGCAGAATTCGCAACTTCTACTTTTGGCCCCGTTGCCGGATGGACGTTGAAGATTGGTGTCGAAGATGTCGAATCTGCACGGCAAAGAAAGGACCTCCAGCGAAGGGACAAAGCTCTCTTCAAATTTACAACGTGGGAGCTCCATTTGAAAGAATAGCGATGGACATTCTCGGACCTCTTCCGATAACCCATTCTGGAAATAAATATGCTTTGGTTATTGCTGATTATTTTACTAAATGGCCTGAAGTGGTTCCTCTCGCTGATCAAGAAGCCTCTACTGTAGCACAGGCATTCGTTAAAGAATTTATTTGTAGACACGGAGTTCCTCTAGAACTCCATACTGATCAAGGCCGAAATTTTGAGTCAACCTTAATGAAAGAAGTTACCCAGATTTTAGGGGTTAGAAAAACTCGTACAACTCCTTTGCATCCGCAATCTGACGGCATGATAGAGCGTCTGAATCGGACTTTGTTACAGTATTTGTCATCCTTCGTAGAGCAGAATCAGAGAGACTGGGACTCCTGGATCCCTTTCTTTCTCTTATCTTACAGATCTGCGATTCATGAGACGACGAAGCAGACGCCAGCCATCATGCTTACTGGAAGAAATCTTCGACTTCCGTCAGATTTAGAGAAAGGCCCTGTTCCTGTGCAAAGACAGCATCAAACAGATTATGCCTTTTCATTACAACAACGTTTAGAAGAAATTCATCACTTTGCTAGGAATAGAATTTCTATGGCTTCAGATAAATTGAAAACTCGTTATGATATTCGAGCCAGAGATTTAAAATTTAATCCTGGAGATTCTGTCTGGCTCTTTCAACCTCGAAGACAGAAAGGACGATGTCCAAAGCTACAAAGAAATTGGGAAGGCCCTTACTTAGTGGTTAACCGGATATATGATGTTGTTTATAGAATCCGAAGATCTCCTCATTCGCGTCAGAAAGTGGTTCACTTGGATCGTCTTGCTCCATTTGAAGAAGATCAACCTGGAACAGTCTCTCCAAGACCAGGAACATCCTTCGAGGTTAGATCTTCAAACGAACACCCTTGACAACTGTGATCGACTTGACCTTCTTTACAGTCGGTCATCGATTGGGAGAAGAATTTACCTTTTGGAATTCGTTTGAGTAAAACTCGACCGCTTACGATTATTATTGAAGGAAATATCGGATGCGGAAAAACAACTTTCACCAAGAGGTTTTCAGCAGATCGCCAGGTCTGTACACTTTTAGAACCACTTGAAGAATATCGAAATGTAGCCGGAATTAATCTTTTAGATTTGATGTATCAGAACCCAGATCGTTATTGCTATTATTTTCAGCATTTCGCTCAAATGGTTATGTTAGATAGACATCTGCAGACGACTTCATTGCCTGTAAAGGTGATGGAAAGATCGATATTCAGTAGCAATTGTTTTGTAGAAGCTCGTCGAAGGTTAGGTAATTTTCGCGACTTCGAATCTCATTTATTGACAAAAAATTTTGATCTTCGCATTCGCTCGTCTGAGCTCAGAGTAGATTTGATTGTTTATTTGCGAGTTTCCCCAGAAACTTCTTTTGCTCGAGTTAGTTCCCGTTCTCGTGAGGAAGAATCGAGTATTTCTTTAGAGTTAATCAGAACTATTCATGAGGTTCATGAAGATTGGCTAGTCAAACAAACCTTTTCTTCACTATCGGCTCCTGTTTCAGTTATCAATGCAGAAGCTACGGCCGATCAAGTTTTTAAAGATTTTTGTACTTCCTTAACATGCGGATAGTATATAGTTAACTTGTACTTGCTTTATTAAGGGATACACTTAATTAAGTAAAAGACATAAAAAAATGATAAGATAGATTTTCTTTATTAAAAAAAAAAAACATAAAGATTGTGAAAGGTTATGTTTAAAAATTCATTTTCCTAGCAATCGATATTTTGCATAGCTGGTCTCCATTTTGTAGGTTCAAGGCGTGATGACGCTTAGACGAAATCGGGTTTTGGTCGGCTCGATTTCACTACGTTGAATCCAATGTTGCTGCAAGCGTTACTCTATAAATAAGAGAGAGTGATTTTAAGATGAGTTTGCTCTTTTTATTTGAATCTTTTAAATTAGAATTGAATCATTTCTTTTGATTAATAAGTTTTTCAAAGAACTTACATTTATTATCGTTGAGAAAGAGTCGGATTTCAGCGCGGCTCCAGGGACCGTTGCCGTGTCAATTAAAGCTGAGTCCTGGTCAGGTACCTTCTTCGGGCTCGCGCTTCGTCGACAATGTGCCTGACAGCGGGAAGAAGGCTTTGTCAGACACATTGTCAACGAGGTCTGGGGCGATTGGAAATTAGTTTTGGATGATGCTCCGACCGGCGTCCGTGCCGGTCGGGGAGCAACAACGATGTTTTCAATGAGAAGTTGTTTGTTTTCAAGAGATCTTTTGTTTTCCTGAAGGTTTTGTTTCCTTCTAAAAATTTCTTCTTCAGAATCGAGTTTTGTGTCGGATAGGCTTTGGTTTAAGGAATAATGTGAAAAGAGCCACGAGTATTTTTCGAGGTCGATGAGCGATTGCTTGATTTTCACATTTTATTAACCTTAAGTGTCAGTTAATGTGAGCACTTTTTCAGGTTATTTGACACAGCCTTTTCCTTCCAATCTTCCCCGATTCCTGAGGACGACTGGTGGTCTTATTTTGAAGAAGGACGCAGAAATAATTCAGATAAGATCGTTTCTTTTCTTTTGAATACATATTCAATTTATTTTATTCAAGTATTCTCCCAAATTCACTTAGTGAATTTGAATTGTTATACCATCACTCACATTTGTCCTTCCACAACTCTAGGGTGAACTATTTCTAAAGAAGTCACCCCACGATTTCCTTATTTCATATGAAGAGAAGTCTGTTTTCATCTTATTTGGTCCTGGAATTGTCGGTTCCCGGTTCGATGTTTTCATCCGAACCTGTTTCGGAGGGATCCTTCATGAAGAAGATTGAATTTCTTCCCGACATCAATTTGGGCCTTTGCGGATAACTTTGAATTCATGAAGCCACATAACACTTAATAACACTAACCTTTATAAAACATGGCACATAAATTTTTAAGATTATTTAACGCTCAACTATCTGCTCAAGGTTTTCTGTGGTTTACCTTGAGACTGTGGGCAAATGCCAGATAGTAAAAAAGGGAGTTCTTAAATTTTTAGAGCCACAGCTCCAACTCACCTTTGAGCACTAGCTACTAGATCATCTTTATAATTGTTTTACCTTTCCCGAGTCGGGACGACTCTTTTCCTCGGGGTGGAGTAGTGTTACAAAGGGTGAAATCACCCTTTTGCTTCCTCTTTAATGATCTAGTAGTCGGCATAGATAAAAGACGTTTATAAACCTCTTATGTCTTTAAAAAGAATAAGGTTGCTGCGCCAACCAACATTATTGTAAAAACAGTCTTGTTTCAGACTTTAAACGAGAAACACGTATCTTGCATTAAAAGCATTTTTCACAACATTTTAATTTCGCCTTTGATTTTGGCTTGTTATTCACGCTCTTGATTTCTTCGACTTAATAAGTAAACTCGCGGATCCATATTTTATTAACGTAACGCCTAAAACGTTACAATATAAAGGAGTTTGTCGTCGTGTTCCTTGGTCCACTTGTTTTTGGTTTTTCTCTCTGGATTTGATAAGCCTGACCATGGCTTTCTCGAACCGTTCCTCCCGTTTTCGTTCTCACAGCATTTTCTCATGAATCACGGTTTCCAATCGGTTTTTGCGGAAACCGTCATGATTGTTAGCTTCATGACAAAACATGAGGTTGTGAGGCGTTTCACCCGTTGATTGATGAACGGAAGTGTTATAGGCACGTGCCATTTCTGTTAAAACCTTGTCCCAAGTGTGTACTCTCTCTTTGCAGGCAGTTCGAATATAATCTTTTAAGACACTATGCATCCGTTCTATAGAGCCGTTTGACTGCGGGTGATATGCAGTCGTGGTGATATGTTTGATATTATGGTGTTCGAAAAAGGAATCGGTCAGCTCGTTACAAAATTTCTTTCCCATGTCCGTCAAAATTACTTTGGGGTACCCGAAGTTACCTATCCAGTACTCTGACTGAGCTTTGATAACTTCTGTCGCGGTTTTGTTCGTAAGTGGGGCACATTTAATAAATTTAGGTATTGAATCCTGCATCCTGAGGATATATCGGTGTTTATTCCAAGATTCGACCAGAGGTCCGACGATATCTATTGACATTTGATCATTAGGTTTTTCAGCGAAGGTTTCGAAAAAAATAGCTGGTGATTTCATTTGTATCCTTTCTTTTTCATACATCTGACACGTGGGGCATGGCGGGATTAAGGTATTGATATCATTCTCCATACGTGACCATACGGCCGTTTCTTTCACTCGGTCGATCGTTTTTGCTAGGCCGAAGTGTCCATTAATGTCGTCGTGAGTGCTGGCCATGATTTCTCTTTGTTGCTGTTTGTTAGGCACGTCCTTTCCTGTCAAGCAAAATGATATGTCTGCACCTGAATCCTGACGTATCCTCTTAAGATCTTCGATGATCGAATTGGTTTCTTCTTCGGTGATTTTCCTAGGGTCAATCCAGAAGTATATCTTTTCATACCTTTTCGGGTGAATGTAGTTTTTGAGTTTCTCATGTCTATCAGTCTGAATTTTTGGTATAATCAGGGTGTTGTCAGAGGCATCATTTTCTTCAAAGGTGATCTTTACCCATCTGCCGTCCTCCCCTTTTCGATTACGGTTGGGAACGAGTTTCATGTGAGATTTCGTTCTGCCTGTTGTAAGTAACAATCTCTCGATGTCAATGTGGCATGCGGCAATATGGTGGACCCACTAGGGATTCCTGTCAATGGGTGTGACTTCGTAAAGTCCCTTTTCCAATTCGGTGAGTTTTTCAAAAATTTCTTCCTTTGTGCAAAAGACTCTAGACAACTCATCCGCTACTACATTACTTTTTCCCGAAACATGTTCTATCAGGAATGATTATTCCTCCAACCTCAATCTCCAACGCAACAGGCGTTAACTGGGGTCTACGCAATTTTTCAGCTATACGAGTGCACGATGATCGGTGCGGATGATGAAGGGTTTATCCGGTGTATTAAGCAAATATACTCTTAGTCTCTTGACGGACGACACAACAGCAAGCATCTCCTTCTTTGTCGTGCTGTAATTCTTTTCCGCATCATTCAAGGTTCGAGATAAGAAGTATATGGGGTGGCCGTCTTAAGATAGCACGGCTTTAATTCCATCGTTTGACGCGTCGGTGGTTACAACGTATTGTTTAGATGGGTCTGATCTCACAAGTATCGGTGGCGTGACCAATTTCTTTTCAGGGTCTTGAAGGCTTCTTGGCGGGCTGCTGACCAATCCCATGGGGTGTCCTTTCTTGTTAACCTTGCTAATGGTTTCGCTAACATCGAATAGTTTTGTATAAACTTTCGGTAATATTCCGTCAAACCAAGGGAGGATCGAATTGTCTTCACGTTGACTGGAACGGGTAATTGTTGAATCGCTCTGGTCTTCTCCGGATCTGGTTTGCTTCATTCGTCAGTGATGACATATCCGAGGTATCTCAGTTCAGTTTTCACGAAGGCGCACTTTTCTGTTTGGAGTTTCAGGTTATATTGTCTTAAACGCTGAAATACGGTTCTTACATTTCGATGGTGTTCTTTCTCCGTTTCGCCAAAAATTATTATGTCATCAATATAGACGCAACAGGTCTACTGATTCAATGCTCTTAGTGCGTCGTTCATCATGCGTTGGAAGGTCGCAGGAGCGTTTTGTAATCCGATAGGCATTCGTTGGTATTCAAAATGCCCGTCGGGGGTACAGAAGGCAGTATATTTCTTATAGTCAGCATCCATGTAGATCTGGTGGAAGCCTGCGGCCATGTCGACAGTAGTAAAGAACTTGGCCCTTCCCATGTGGTCGAGTAAATCCTCGATTATCGGTATCGGATAAGAATCGTGAACGGTAAGTTCATTAATCTTCCTGAAATCGATCACAATTCTATACTTGGGTTTTCCGTCGGGGCCTGGTTTTTTGGGTACAAGCCAAACTGGCGAGTTGTATGGTGTCTCGGATTCCGTTATTATTCCTTGTTTCAACATTTTCTCTACTCCCTCTTTGACAACCTGCTGGTGCAGCCGTGGAGCACGGAAACTTTTCATGTTTACAATGCGTTGAGGATCTGACAAATCGATAAGATGTTCAGTCATTGAAGTTCCATTGACCATGTCTTCCTCTTGTAAGGTAAAGATATCGCTGAAATCCTGAAGAATACTTTAAATTTATGTCTGGTACTCTTCGTGTAGGTGTTTCAAGTCGACAGTATGTTGGAGTGCCTGCTTTTTTTCATCACGTGGCTGTAGCCATACACCCGAGGTTGACATACTTTTTACTGGGTGGACTTAGACGTTCTCCAGTCCGAGCTCGATATCTTCGTCTTCACCGGTGGTGATGATTCCATAAGCAGTACCATGATTGTTCGTGTGTACAATCTGCACCGGCATATTTACCATAGGCATTCCGTCTTTATAGACCATGCGTAACATTAGATCGAGATTCTTTTCGTCGGTATCGATGGTAATTTTGTTCACCGAATGTAATTTAAATCGAATTTTTCGGTCGCTGCTAGGGTGGTGTGTCTTATTCTTTAGTGTGAGCGTCGAGGCGTTCAACTGCAAATCTCGTCTCCTCATGAACGGGTTTCCCATGATTCCATCTTCTTCGTCAGGTAGATAATCGTCTGGTATTATGACAAATTCGTCCTTTAGTCCCATATTAGTGAGTACAGCAATTTCATTCGCGGAATTTAGTGCTTTGCCTGTCTTAAAGGAAATTTTGCGTTTGATAATTGCACAAATTTGTTCATCCGATGGATAAATAACCTTTCGTTTTATGAGGTTTATCGATGCACCTGTATCGACCATGAGGGCTACTCCTTGCTTTGTTTCTTCAAATTTTATTACAGCACACTGTGGTAGCCCCTGTGAAACTGAACATACGTGGGTTCCTGTTGGCACTTGTCCTCTAGTTGGTCCTCCTGTCCATCTATTTCCTCCTCCTCTGACTGGAGTTCCTCTGACGTGCAATTGACTTGGTCGTTGGGCGGTTTGCCTTTGAGGCTGGCGTTTTGAGAAATTGCGTCTCGCTTATTGCCGTTAGTATTGGAGCGTTGGTCGTTCCGTGGTCGACGCGGAGCGTAACCGTTCCGGCTGTACTGTCCTTTGGTTCAGCAGTTATGACATACTGCTTGTCGTTCATGGGCGGTCCGATGTGTGTTACAGGTGTGGCATTCACATCTCTGGAGTTCTTTATCTTTATCTTGTTTCGCTTCGTCTTTGTGATAAACAGACACTGGTGATCGACGAGTTGACATTGGCGAGTTTGTCGAGGTGCTTTGTTGTACGTGGTATCTTCGCGTATCTGATGCGCTGCCTGGCCCGTAAATTTGGAACTTGTTCCACAACGTGGGTTTCGAGGCCGTGTCGTTGCTGTTCATCAGCATTTGTTGTTGGTGCATTCGGAAATTCAATTCCTCGCCTTTGACTTCTTTCGCGGCCTTCTGGGCTTCTAGTAATTTTAAGTACGGACGGTTTCTGACTTGATGGAATATTCTCGGATTGAGTCCGTACAGATAGTACTGGCACACTCTATTTTCGAGGTCTTGAAGATTAGGATCGATGTTCGCTCGTAGTTGTTGATTCGAGAAGGCAGTTACGAGATCTTGGTAGATCTGATTGAATTTCAGATTTTAGGCGTCCACAGTGTCCCCCTTTTGGCCTATTCTGCCAAGCTCCATTTCCAATGTAGTGGCACTTTTCTCGACAATGACGGCTGATCTTATGACTTTGAGTAAAGTTGGGATTGTACAAAGTCTCCTCTGATTGATGGTCTTCTAAAGAGCTCCTCCCGTCTTCAAGCTGATTACCATGCTCAAAAACGGGAAACGTTCGGTTGACATAACTACCATATCTGCGGCTTTGACTTGCATGATCCAAGCGTGTACATCTTCGCCTGCTTCACCCTTCAGTCTGCAATCAATCATCTTGATGGCTTGAAACGCGGGTAGGAAATCTTGAATCGCGTAGGGCTCGTCCGCTGGAAGAGTTGGTTCTCCGGGGTATCTTCCGGCCGCATCGGGGCGTAAGCTGACATCGTTCAAGTAAGCTTTCGTTCGTGCATACGGGCCTGGGTCTCTAGTATTCCGAGGGGAAAACACGTCTCGGGGTGGCGCAGTTGCCGGTAGTTGAATTCTCGTTTGGTTTCTTCGAGCGAGTTCCTCAATGTTCCTCATTATCTCCTGCTGTTGGCATAAAGCTTCTGGATCATTCAACAACTGGGTCATACTGAACGTCACAGTGTCCGGACGACGATGTGGTTAGGCAGCAGACATTTCCAAGGCTCTTCGAAGTTCGTCCTCTTCTTGCTGTTCTGGACGACGACGCGGGACGTTGCCACGGATATTGCTACCAGTACCTTGAAGGATTTCGTAATCCATCAGACCAATAGGCCACTGTGGACTAGGCCTTGGTGTAAGGCGTACGTTCGGCATCCGTGATAAACGTCGGCTTTCCTCGAGAACGCGCCGCAGTGTCGAATCCGTATCCGACAAGATATCATGGTTTACATTGGCTCGCGCGGTGGAGAATCGGTCGTTTTCTAATAAGTGATTGTGGTGAGGAATCGGTATAGGCATCGTATTTATACCGTGATGGTCCGAGTCTGAATTTGCTGGGGAGCCCACCTCATTGATGCACGGTGTCGGTGGCAGCAATCGGTTTTGAGCGAGCCCGTATAATGCCGAGTAACGTGGTCGGTTCGTTACGGTTGAAGGAGCTATCCGAGTAGGACCTTCCACCTCCGATTCTACGAGACGCGCGATATCTACTTGAATTCGCGGTATCGCTCCGGTATGGTTTCCGGGCAGTCTCACAATATAAGAAACATTCGGATCATCGTTAGTTGTTAAGCGATAATAGTTATTGATTGCTTCTCGATTGGCATTACTATTCGTGGGAGCTTCATCTAGACGATTTTCTTCGGTTAATTGGTTATTTTGTTGTTGCATTTCCTGAAACATTTGGTTTGTGACGCTTTCAAGCGTGTCTTCGGGATGCGGAACTGTCTCAAAGTTTCGACTTATTTTTACATTATTGCGACGAATGAAGCCGGTGTTCACGGCGTTCTTGATTTCTCTATTGAATAAAACGGGCAGCCTCTTGTATAGGCAAATCTTCACGGCGAGCAAGTTGACGCGCAGTTAACCTCTCTTCGTTCAATTGCTCTGGGCCAAGATGGTATCTGCCCATTGCAGTTAAATCATTACATTCGGTGGCTTCTTGTAGCTTATTCACAAGCTGAGTCATTTGGTTTGTCAAATCCAAAATCCTTTTTCAAACCGGGATTCAGAAGTGACGAACTGTCCGTCTCCTGCAGTCTCAACAATAGTAGGAGGTACTGCCGATCTCCGGTCATTGTTTTCGTTCACATCCATTGTGAATTTATTTTCTTAAATTTACCTTGAGTCAAGCATTGACTTCATTTTTTTGAACGATTCAAGTTTGACCATCAAATTCTTAGTTTCGATCATGATTTTTCTTTGATACGTTTATAGTGACTCGAGTAAGTAACAAAATACTTGTACTTACGCTAGGAGTAGCCAAATTGAGGTGTGCAGCATCACCCTCGAAGATCGTCGTAGCCGTCTGTACGCGGCTTCGATGTCCTGGAGTCTCCGACAGGCACCGCGGACCAGAATATAAGAGCGGTTCGAGTCTGAGTGTCCTCATTCTCACTTCACTTTACTTAGATTGTTTAAACGCGAAGTTTATTGTATCTAAGGAGTGCACAATTTTATACTTGCTTCCTTTCTAATAAATACACAAGTTTACTACGGGAATGTCCAGTGTAGAATCAGGCGGTCTACACTCAGTCCCTGATCATCAAGCGGTCTACACGCAGTCCTTGATTGTCTACGCAAGGCGGCCTTTCACTCTATCCCTTGCTAGGTACAATTCGTAATAATTACGTATAAACGCGTAGGCGAAGGTTCACGCGTAAATTTATTGGGCTTATGCACGCACTTCCAAAGTTCGTCACTATGATCCGGCAGTTTGATACGCGCGCCGCATTCGTTGGTTTAAACCGGATCCTGGCAGGATCGCCAAATTTGTCATGCGAATATTACGCAACGATTATATATATATATTCATACGTTTATTCAAAACAGAGAATTGCGTTATAATTGATAACAACAATGGTGAGTGCAGGCGTTAACGCTATATTAAATTTATGTATAAGCACAATTAGGCGTGCGTTACGCCCGGAAGCAGTATTGAGACTGGCTACCCGGCTTCTCGCCGGGCTCAGCGACAGTGTATATAAAGTGCATATAATCGCGTAATTTGAGCACTGTTGCCGATAAGGAAGCCAAGCGCGCAAGGCGGGCTATGCTGCACGATGTATTTCGCACTTACTTGAATGATCCCCGGCATGTTCGTACGAGAGGATATAGAACTGTTACATTTCATGTCAAATGTTCCAGCTCTATCACATCTTTCTCTACTCTGTAGGTAGGATAACTTTGTTTTTGTTCGAATTCGTGCAATCTGCATTATGCTTGAATAAACACTTTTCAAATTCGAAGTGTGATAGACACCACCGTACAACCACCTCTGATGTGAGAGTTTGGAAATTTGGGAACTTGTTAATCCCGACAAAATTCGAATCCATGCAAAATGATGTGTCATATTCTTTCTAATATTTTCCATACCATCATCATCATCGTCGTCGTTTTAAGTTTCTATTACTAAAAGATGGATGACTGGTTTATCAGAATTGTTTCGGCTCAAATAAATGGGTTCAATTTCACTGCGCTTTTGTTCTTCCGTACTTTCTATACCATAGACGTTAAATAAAAGTTGGTCAAGTTTCTCAAATTTTGGAATCTTGTCCAAAGACATTGGAAAATGCAAACCTTAGTATTGTAGCACTGAGCTGAAATGTGAGTACGAGCTGGTCGCGTTGGAATTGTTGTTGTCGGCTGGGAACAGAGCTGCGGTGACCGACCAAAGAAAGCAGTAAGAGTCGTTGTTTCTGATGTTTACCATAGCCTTCTTATCACTGATCGGCTTAGGTCACGGGGTGTATGTGAACACACGGCCTCGTAGTGGCACGTACTTGTTGATATTCACAGTTAAATTGATTATTCCAGTCAGCGACCAACCTGAATCCTTTTCCTGGAAATCTTCCACCTTTTTCAACAAACGCTCCGTCGCGTTTTCGATGAAGTATTCGTCAATATCCATCGTCTGGAAGATGATTTCGTTTCTCGTATTAAAAAATTTGATCTCTTTCACGGTGCGTTCATCTTTTTTAACTTCAAATTTACAAGCCAGGATAACATTGGCTTTCAAGCTCCTGTCTTTCTTCAAAGTGTTTTTAGTCTTGTCACAGCTGGTACCTTTGCGTCTTCTCGAAATCTCTTCACATCTTTAAGCTTCAAATTGACGATGGATCCAGTTCGAATTCTCCCCTTGAAAGTTGATTTCAAATTGTCCCAGTGAACTCGATCGCTGCTTCTTACTTTCCGCGTACCTCCACTCGTTTTCTAAAGACGTTTGAATTTTTCCGCGAGCGCTTTCAAGAGTCCGATCGTTGTGATAATTCTGATCTTTTCTCCAATCGATGAAGCCTTTCGCAACATTTTGTTGAGAAGCCGAATATTTTGACTACCGAATTCTATCCATTCCTGAATTTCTGCTGTTGATAATGATTTGTCCGAGATTTTGTACGCCGATTCCATAACATCGATCAATCTCAAACACTTCGCGGATTCCATCTTGAGCTTTTTTCTTACGTACACTTGACAAGTTAAGATTCAACTATGGTTTGCAGTGATGAGCGTCCTTTTAATAGGGCAGCTGCACGTATATTTGTGTATGTGCGCGGACCTTTTAGTATTCTTAGAGTGATAGTAACCCAACACCGCAGATTCATGGCTCTGAATCTACCGCAGCTATCGGTCGACCTTGCACTCTGGTCTTGACTGAACCCGTTCAAAATTCATCGTCAAGTTCACATGACAGTTACAAGCCAGAAAGAATGTCACGTGGTTGATATCAAACCGGCATCCGAGTACGTAAAAAAAGATTCTCAGAACCAATAATTTTAGAATGTCGCGTGGTTGATAACGTGGAAAAGGAATGTGAGGTGGTTGACGTTACACATCAGCAGTCCTACCGTGGGAAGAAAATTCGAAGTGGTTGATGTTACACATCACCAGTCCTATCGTAGGAACAAAATACGGGACTGGTTACCGACATCCAGGTCGGTAAGAAAGTTCACGCCCCCCGCTGTGCCCTCTACCGTTGGCAGGGGAGCACTACATAGAGACTTTGACCTTTTGTCGGTGAAACAGCACTATTTTGACCTTCGACCAATAAGAACTGTCGGTAAGGTAGTGCGATTTTCAACGTTGACTGATACAACTGTCAGTAAGGTTGCACGTTTTTGACCTAAAGTCGGTACGGCAGACTGTGAGGTCATCGCGGAAAAGGGTTTGAGTCTGGGGAGAATGTCAGTAAGTTTTGGTAACAGGAATCTGTAAGTAGAACCGGCCTTGCTATGCTACCCACGCGCGGGCCCGCAAACTCATGCGTCCGCCCTTAAACTCAATTTCCAGTCGCGCGCCGCCGCGAGCGTCAACCACTACGTTACACGCGTCGCTAACGCCACCCACGCAGCCAAGCACGCGTCACACAATCGGCTCACCGAATTTCCCACCATCAAGTTTGAGCTGCGATTGGGATATGAAAGCAACGAAATCGACCATCGGCACCACGCAGCAACATCAGTACGCTCTAATTCTTTAGAAGCAAAAATTTTTCCAATACCGCATGACTGGCACCTCCACTCTGGCTTCAGCCAGCCTAGTTCAAGGGACCTGCTCCCACAACTTACCAGCTCCCTGGGTCCTGCATCCTTTGGAATTCTCACCACGACCTCTCACAAGGCCACCGAGTGTTTCACCATCACTGTGAGACGTCAGGCGAGCACGACTCACCTTACCGAGATACAGCCGCGACAGTCTACCATTGCTGTCCTGATTAAAGGCATCACCAGCCACATACACCACTGTGGCCACTCAGACAATTACGCAGTCAGACAGTGAGTGGGAGTCTCCGCAGCCCATGAGTCGACCAGAGAATCGTCACCCTCCAACACCGCCTAATTTGCCTGGGAGGAGTCGAACACCTCCACCTATCGCCACACCTCTCAGTCGTTGCACATCTTCGCTGCAGCCTCCACCACAATACAAGAAAACTAGGAAAAAACCTTCTGTTGAATGGAAACCCAATCATTAACATGTTATCTCTATGTATATAGTTATTAAATGAATAATCACGCATACAAGTAATACAAGATACTACAAGTCTCATCTTTGAATTCAGCAGCGATCATCTCCTTCCATGCGGCTCGGTCAAAAAGCTAGCGACATCTAGCACACTAATAATAGAGATAACGATTCAAATACTGGAACAGGAGGAGTGAACAAACAAAATCATTCGTATCAGCAAGGTTTTAGCACCCAACCACAAACATCAAATAGTTATCAACATCCTAATAGTTATCAAAATAATATAAGTTATTTTCCTTATTTTAATTTGCCTAACACAAGCATTCCACCACATTCGTATAATTATAATAACAATAGTCATAGATATCCACAAACTGATTCAAATAACTGAAATTCACAAACATCGAATAGTAGTTCTCGACAATCAATTAATACACAAGATAGTCCTTCAAACTGAAGATCGATGCGATGAGCACAGGTCTGACACCGCGTCGTAACTCGTTTGATTTCATTGAAGACCTAGCTTGTAATTCGAATCTTGACACAAACGCGAAGACCTCAGATTCAAAAATAGTAACTCCTATATGTCCACACCTTACCGTAACCCTTATGGGAAATTATTTTCAAGCACTACTTGACACTGAAAGTCAGGTTGCAGCAATTTCGGAGGAATTATTCGATAACTTAGAAGCCAAAAACAGATTATATGTCATGCCAGTCAGTAATGTGATAGTCATTCCAGCTATAGGTGCAAAAGCAATTGCAGTCAAAACACAGGTTCGTTCAGAAATAGTCATAGATGAACAGAAATTGGATTACTCTTGTTTAGTCAAACTTCATTTGGCAAATCAAATTATACTGAGTAACGATTGTTTGTTACGTAATAATGCGATTATTGATAATGAAAATCGTACCATCGACGTTAACCACATAAAAGTTTGTAAGTCAAAAGTGTCGTTTGAATGGGAAAATTTGAATAAGTGAGTATCTTCAACCAATAATAAAGTGATGGTGATAGATATAATTACAACAAAATTTCATGATTCATTCTTGAACATGGAGACTGTTAAAATTTTGGAAGTTACTAGTGATTTCAACAATTTAGAAAGCGATAAAACGTTTCAAAATAGCGGTTGAATGCTTTTGAATATATCATGAAATTTTTTTTCCATCACATGCTCAACACTGATTAGGGTTGGGGTGTGCAGGCTCAGACCTGTTCGCCATAAAATTTTATGATTCTTTGATGGCGGGGGTGGTACAAAGCTTGGACCTCCACCACCACACCCAAATTTTTGCGATCTATCGGCATGTATCAGCTCAACGCATCTGATGGAAAATTGTGGTGAGAGTGGGTGGTATATAGAACGTGAGCTTATTCCGATAGTCACTCCGTTCTCATCTCCGTTTCATTTTACCCCCCACTACCACCGCCGCCCAATAAAAACCCCCTATTTCACAGGTCTCGACCTGCATTTCGCGAGATAAATTTTTTCACAATCTATCACTGATCGTAGTAGCGCAGTGCGTAGCGTGCGACACTACGGAACTGAAGGACCTGCGTTTAAATCCTCAGCTTGTCAAGGAGGACCTGAGCGGCGGTTCGCAAAAATTGTAAGACGGGTCACACCGTTTAGGCGCTGAATTGTTGGGTTGAGGATTGAACCCGGTTCGGCTACACCTGGGCAAGGTTTTCCGCAGTTTCCCCCCTTGTCCCCATTGTGCCAATGCGGGTGTTTTTATTGAACATCTTAAGACAGCTGCAGACGCATAATGATGGTCACTCATCCATCTCTTTCCTCGCCCCGTACAGGGCTACATAGACCTCTGGGGACATACTCCAACGGATATGGCGGGAACTTACAGTAAAAAATAAAATAAAATAAACAGATATTCAAAGCATCCAACCGTTATTTTCTGAAACATTCACTCAACCACATGATAAATGAAAAAGTTAGCATCTTCCTGCGAGCATTGGAAATATCACACAGAGTCGATCGATGGAATATCGATTGATCGATAATGTGACAAACCTGCGGCAACACCTAGTAACACCAACTGTCGGTAAGATCAGAGATAATAATAATAAGAATTCCGTTGGTGAAATGTCTGCCATCTAACAATAAAAAATCTGAATAGTCGGCCCATCCGACGGTGAGAAAAATTAAAATAGCTGCTCATCTGACTCAAAAATAATCAAACTGGTCGCTGATGTAAGCATAAATCAAAATGGCTGCTCATTCGACTGGGCAAAAAATTCATTTTCAAACTGTATGTCTGTTCGCTAGTTGTTGCCAGCTTTTTGACACAGCCGTTTGGGAGGTGTGATTGCTCTGAAGTCAAGGATCAGATTTTGAGTTGTTTATAATATACTTTATCTATTTATAATTTACATATATACAAAGTTATTTTATGTTTGGGGTCCACGTGATGGAAGGAGTTGTCGTGGTCCTCTGGTATTTTGGCGGAGGCTGAAGTGAGGATTAGGGGCGACTGATAGGTGTGGCGCTTGGTGGCGGCATGTAGTGGCTCTCCGGTAAACTAGGCGGCGTAGGAGGACGGCGATTTTCAGGTCTCGCCAATGGTTGTGATGATTCCCACTCACTATCAGATTGTGTAGTCCGAGTCGCCACTGTTGTGTAAGTGGGTGGTGATGCCACGAACGGAGACAGAGCCGCTGGGATCGTGCGGTTGAATCTTGGCGAAGTTATTCTGGCTCGTCGGACGTCCCAGAGAGAGAGCAGTATGCTGGGTGGCCGAGTCAGAGGCCTTGACGAGAAGTCCAAGGGGTATAGTATCCAAGAAGCAGGAGGATTGTAGGAGCCTGTCCCTTTGGTTGTGCTGGCTGGTGCCAGAGTGTATGATCCCGTCATGCAGTAATTCAAAAAAAACCTTCATGCTGTTGATTGAATGTAGCGTACTGGAGGTGCAACTTGACTGTAGTCTTGGCTCAATGAAACCACGCGAGCCGATTGCGGAACGCGCGCGGCTGCGTGGGTGGCGTTAGCGGCGCGTGTGACGTAGTGGGTGCTCTCTGCTGTGGCGCGCGACTGGAAAGTGGGTGATGCTTGTTGCGACGCGTGACTTGTGCGGCGCGCGACAGGAAAGTGGTTGACGCTTGCGCGCATGAGTTTGCGTGTTTATTGGTTTTCACAAGGTGGTTGTAAACAATGTCGGTCAAATCGGGCAAAAATACTGGTTGCGCTATCTGTATCAACAGCCGGTAAAAATATCGAGGGTGAGGCTTAACATCGCGGTGGTATCATACCGACTGTCGGTAAGGTAGAAATCGGGTCTACTTCACCGGTTCGCCGCCATTTTGTGAGTTAGGACTCGCGTATCAATACTACTTTCAGAATTCCTTGTTGAATCCTCAGACGAAATTAGTATAACCGAAACTTTAAATTTCCATACCAATAAACTGAAATTATGATCCAAACAAAGTCAAGGAACAAATAGTCAGAGAGAGGATCATAACTATTTCAAACAACTTCCATCGGTCGCGACTAACATATCGACGCTAGATGATTTGCAGGCTCAATTAATGTTAAGAGTTACTCAACAAATATAAAGCATCATTTTCTAACAAACCAGGGTGTGCTGATGTATATGAGCACGAAATAAGGTTGATAAAACAAAATCCATATATTTGAAAATCTTATCCGGTATTACTTGCACAAAAAGAAAAAGTCAATGCAGAAATTGAATACGTGCTAGATTGAGGTATAACTGAACGTTCGATAAGTCCATATTGCAATCCCTTAAGGATCATGAAGAAAAAGAAATATCGAATACGCGTATGCTCAGGTGCAAGATTTTTGAATGATGTAGTCGAAGGTGACAATGAATCACCGCCAAATATTCCGGATTTAAAACAAAAACACCACGGGGTGAAATTTATGTCTACAATCGACTTGACTCATGGGTATTGGCAAATTTTATTCCCTCAAAAATTTTGACTATTAACAGCATTTTCACATGGATCAAGTTTGTATCAATTTCGTAGAGTTCCTTTCAGCTTGAGGACAGCAGGTAGCTCTTTTATTAGAGCTTTGAACATAGTCTTTGGAAATGAGTATTCGTCATTTTCAAGTTGTTACATGAATGATTTATTGATACCTTCACCAGATTTTGAGACACACCTTTAACATTTGGAACTTGTATTTAAAAGATTGCTTGAACATAATTTTACATTTTGGTTTGAAAAGTCGGAATTTTGTAGAGAATCTGTGTTCGCCATTTGTTGATAGCTTTTTCGACAGAGCCGCGTGGAAGGAGTTGATCGCTGCGGTCTCAAAGATGAGAAGTGATGTTGTTATATATACACCTTATTTATTCCTTTTACCATTTACATATTGTAACGTACTTTGACGTTACGAAAAATAAATATGGATCCGCGAGTTTAATTATCAAGTAAAAAGAAATCAAGAGCGTGAATAAAATATTGAGAAAATGTTTTTAATGCAAGATATGTGTTTCTCGTTTAAAGTCTGAAACAAGACTGTTTTTACAATAATGTTGGTTGGCGCAGCAACCTTATTCTTTTTAAAGACATAAGAGGTTTATAAACGTCTTTTATCTATGCTGACTACTAGATCATTAAAGAGGGGGGCAAAACGGGTGATTTCACCCTTTGTAACACTACTCCCCCCCGAGGAAAAGAGTCGTCCCGACTCGGGAAAGATAAAACAATTATAAAGGTGATCTAGCAGTCAGTGCTCAAAGGTGAGTTGGAGCTGTGGCTCTAAAAATTTAAGAACTCCCTTTTTTACTATCTGGCATTTGCACACAGTCTCAAGGTAAACCACAGAAAACCTTGAGCAGATAGTTAAGCGTTAAATAATTTCAAAAATTTATGTGCCTTGTTTTTACAAAGATAAGTGTTATCTAGTGTTGTGTATCTTCATGAATTTGAAGACATCAAAATCATCCGGATCGTCGTCGAAAAGAAAATTCATTCCTCTTCAGGGAGAATAGCCCGGTGAATCAAACACAGATGAGTACGACGAGGCGGGAAACCATACATGGAAGAACTCTGGGTCCTAGGCAACGTAAAGGCTGATTCCTTCTGAGAACCGGCACAGGAAACAGGGAAAAGGAATGGGTGACTAAATCCAAGGCTTCTTCAGAGACAGCACACCCTAGAGTTTGGAGGACAAATGTGAGTGGTGGTATAACAATTCAAATTCACTAAGCGAATTTGGGAGAATACACGAATAAAATAAATTAAATATGTATTCAAAAGAAAAGAAACGATCTTATCTGAATCATTTCTGCGTCCTTCTTCAAAATAAAACCACCAGTCATTTTCAGGAATCGGGGAAAGATTGGATGGGAAAAGGCTGTGTCAAGTAGCCTGAAAAAGTACTCACAAAAACTGACACTTAAGGTTAATAAAATGTGAAAATCAAGCAATCGCTCATCGACCTCGAAAAATGATCGTGGCTCTTTTCACATTAATAAAAGAAACCAAAGCCTGTCCGACACAAAACTCGATTCCAGAGAAGGAGTTTCTAGAAAGAAACAACCGAAGAAAACAAATTTCAAATTGATTAGCAACGCAGAAATAACAAATCATTATAAGAAAAGTCCTCATCGAAGACAGTCTTAGTTAGTTGAAAAAAATGTCAATCATAAAGATTCGACCCGTTTCTGCTTTCATCAATGCGGGTGTAATCACTTCAAATTATTCGTGGGAGAACGTAAAAAATATGACACGGCAAGAATTTAAAATTTATTTCGAAAACCAATGGAGGACTCTGAAATGTGGTCGAGGTGAGACCATAAGAGAGAAACACAAAATGGGGCTGATATGCTTAAACTGTTGGGTTACTCGGTAAGTTCTCACGCAAATTTTTAGTTAAAAGAAATATATAAGTTCCCCGTGTCTGATTTATTTCAGCGCGAACATGAAGAACTTTCATGAACACAAGCAAACGCATTTTACCTTCGCGGGAGGAAGCAAAGTTTGTCGCGAATGCAGGAAGAAATTATTCGTAACAAGTTCTACCGAAGGTTGCAACGATTGCGCAGAAGTTAAGTCTGCTCTAAAGATTATAGCAGAACAAATTTTTGAAACTTAATTGTTTTTTATATATATGTAACCTCCCGTTTTCACCATTCGTTCCTTTTTTTTTTTATCTTGTTCTAATAAAGAAAATTAAACTTTGTTTTTCCTTTTTCTCTTAATTAAGAATACTTCTTCATTATTCAAGTCTGAATTAACCCCCGCTCATCATGGAAGTACAAAAATCTTCAAAAACTTGATCGGCTGTAGCTTCTGCATTTATAACCAAGACAGGAGCCGATAAATAAGAAAAGGTTTGTTTTACTAGCCAATCTTCATGAACCTCATGAATAGTTCTGAGTAGCTCTAAAGAAATACTCGATTCTTCCTCACGGGAACGGGAACTTACTCGAGCAAAAGAAGTTTCTGGGGAAACTTGCAAATAAACAATCAAATCTACTCTGAGCTCAGTCGAGGGAATGAGAAGATCGAAATTTTTCATCAATAAATGAGATTCGAAGTCGCGAAAATTACCTAACCTTCGGCGAGCTTCCACAAAACAATTGCTACTGAATATCGATCTTTCCATCACCTTTACAGGTAATGAAGTCGTCTGCAGATGTCTATCTAACATAACCATTTGAGCGAAATGTTGAAAATAATAGCAATAACGATCTGGGTCTTGATACATCAAATCTAAAAGATTAATTCCAGCTACATCTCGATATTCATCAAGAGGTTCTAAAAGTGTACAGACCTGGCGATCTGCTAAAAACCTCTTGGTGAAAGTTGTTTTTCCGCATCCGATATTTCCTTCAATAATAATCGTAAGCGGTCGAGTTTTACTCAAATGAATTCCAAAAGGCAAATTCTTCTCCCAATCGATGACCGACTGTGAAGAAGGTCAAGTCGATCACAGTCGTCAAGGGTGTTCGTTTGAAGATCTAACCTCGAAGGATGTTCCTGGTCTTGGAGAGACTGTTCCAGGTTGATCCTCTTCAAAAGAAGCAAGACGATCCAAGTAAACCACTTTCTGACGCGAATGAGGAGATCTTCGGATTCTATAAACAACATTATTTATCCGGTTAACCACTAAGTAAGGGCCTTCCCAATTTCTTTGTGGCTTTGGACATCGTCCTTTCTGTCTTCGAGGTTAAAAGAGCCAAACAGAATCTCCAGGATTAAATTTTAAATCTCTGGCTCGAATATCATAACGAGTTTTTAATTTGTCTGAAGCCATAGAAATTCTAATCCTAGTAAAGTGATGAATTTCTTCTAAACGTTGTTGTAATAAAAAGGCATAATCTGTTTGATGCCGTCTTTGCACAGGAACAGGGCCTTTCTCTAAATCTGACGGAAGTCGAAGATTTCTTCCAGTAAGCATGAGGGCTGGCGTCTGCTTCGTCGTCTCATGAATCGCAGATCTGTAAGATAAGAGAAAGAAAGGGATCCAGGAGTCCCAGTCTCTCTGATTCTGCTCTACGAAGGATGACAAATACTGTAACAAAGTCCGATTCAGACGCTCTATCATGCCGTCAGATTGCGGATGCAAAGGAGTTGTACGAGTTTTTCTAACCCCTAAAATCTGGGTAACTTCTTTCATTAAGGTTGACTCAAAATTTCGGCCTTGATCAGTATGGAGTTCTAGAGGAACTCCGTGTCTACAAATAAATTCTTTAACGAATGCCTGTGCTACAGTAGAGGCTTCTTGATCAGCGAGAGGAACCACTTCAGGCCATTTAGTAAAATAATCAGCAATAACCAAAGCATATTTATTTCCAGAATGGGTTATCGGGAGAGGTCCGAGAATGTCCATCGCTATTCTTTCAAATGGAGCTCCCACGTTGTAAATTTGAAGAGAGCTTTGTCCCTTCGCTCGAGGTCCTTTCTTTGCCGTGCAGATTCGACATCTTCGACACCAATCTTCAACGTCCATCCGGCAACGGGGCCAAAAGTAGAAGTTGCGAATTCTGCTCAGAGTTTTATTTGACGCGAAGTGTCCGCCTGCAGGAGAATCATGATAAAGAGCAAGAATCTCTGGAACTCGTGACCTGGGAACCAAAAGTTGCCACCTGATTTCTTTCAAGTCTGCAGATTCCCATTTTCGGTATAAAATTCCATCAATTAAAAAGATAGAGTCCCATTGAGCCCAATAAATTTTCAAATCTGGCTCGGCTAAAGATATATCCTGCCAGTCTGGGCGAGTTTCTGCTTCTTACCAAGACTTCACTTGATTCAAAGTGTCGTCCTCTTGTTGCGATTTTCTCCATTCCTCCTGGTTATTTTCGAAAGAAATCTTCCGTATTATAAGAGAGGGGTCACGATTTTTCTTTAATCGTGCACACTGTTTACACTCTGGCATTTCCTCGCAGGGTCTTCGAGAGAGAGCATCGGCGTTTCCATGATGAATTCCTGCTCGATGACGAATGTCAAAATCGTACTGACCGAGCCTTTCTAACCATCTAGCTACCTGACCTTCAAGAGATTTGAACGAAAGTAGCCACCTGAGAGAAGCATGATCTGTACGTATCAAAAATTTCGTACCGTACAGATAATGGTGAAAATGTACTACGGTCTTAACGACAGCTAAAAGCTCTCTACGAGTGACACAATAATTCCTCTCGGTTTTACTCAAAACTCTGCTGAAATAGCTTATCACTCTCTCTTGACCTCCCTGAATTTGTGACAGAACCCCGCCTATTCCTGAAAGAGATGCATCCGTATCTAAAATAAAAGGAATTTCGACCTCTGGATAAGCTAAAATCGGCGAAGAAATAAGATTTTCTTTTAATTTCTTGAAAGCCTCTTCGCATTCCGGGGTCCAGTCAAAAGGAATCTTGATTCCGGTCAAGTGATGGAGAGGTTTAGCTATACTAGCGAAACCTTTTACAAATCTTCTGTAATACGTACAAAGGCCTAAAAAGCTTTGAATTTGTTCTTTATTCTTAGGTGTCAGCCAAGAAGAAACCTTCTCTATTTCAGATGGGTCGGTCTTCACACCTTGTGCTGAAACGATATGTCCGAGGAAGCCTACTTCTTTCTGGAACAGATGGCATTTTTTCGGGCTCATTTTCAGACCTGCTTGCTTCAGCCTAGCGAAAACTTGTCTGAGATTTTGAACTTCTTCTTCAAAGTTCTTGCCAAAAACGATTATATCGTCTAAATAAACGAGGCATATTTTGCCAGTGAGCCCATGGAGAACAGCCTCCATCATTCGTTCGAAGGTAGCCGGGGCATTACTCAAACCAAACGGCATAACCTTGAACTGCCATAATCCTCCTAAACCCGTAACAAAAGCTGTTTTTTCTTTATCTAGAGGATTCATTTCGACCTGCCAGTATCCGCTCTGAAGATCTATGGTGCTAAACCAAGTTGCACCAGCTATCAGGTCGAGTGTCTCGTCGATTCTGGGTAGAGGGTAAGAATCTTTCTTCGTCATATCGTTCAGCTTCCTGTAATCGATACAAAATCGTTTGGATCCGTCCTTTTTGTTAACAAGGACGATTGGTGAGGCCCAGGGACTAGACGATGGTTCAGTAACATCGTTCTTTAGCATGTCTTCCACAAGCCTCTTCACCTCTTCTCGGGCGTTGAGAGCGAGTCTTCGAGGAGCTTGTTTAATTGGTGAACTTTCTCCGACGTCGATCTTGTGCTTGTCAGAAGTACATCGGCCCTTATCACCACTATCTTTGGCGAAAGAATCTATAAATTCTAGCAAAAGAGATTTAAACGATTCTACCTGAGCTGAATTTAACGAAATCGAAGATTTCTCAACAAGGCTCTGTAAATGTAAAGGGAAACGTTGTTGCCAATCATCCTTTGAAAGTTCTATTTCCCGAATTCTAGGAGGAGTCCAGTAAATTACATTTCTATTTGTACAAAGAGTTATTTCGCGATTGTTTGAAGCTAGTGAATTTCTCTTAGTCGAGATAACACAGTTATGAGCTGTAAGAAAGTCTATTCCCAAAATACCTTCATCCTCTATATCTGCTATAAAAACCCTATGTGGAGAGTCGATACACCCAAAAAGGTTAATTTGGACAGTAACCTGTCTCAAAACCGGGGTCGTCTCTCCAGTGGCTGTTCGCAGAGAAAAAGAGGGAACAATCTGGTCATCGGATTTAAAGAGATCCGATCGAACTACGGTTACTTCCGCGCCCGTGTCTATGACCCATAGACAATCGACGCCATTTACAGTACCGCGTGCGTAAAGACCACACTGTCGTAGACTTCTAATTAAAAACTGTTCTCTAAGAGGGCTTTTACTCCCAGCAATCTGCGATGATTTTCACCCCGACAAATCATCTGGAATTAGTTTTTTGGGTGAGTTCCTGTTGAAGAACTCGACTGAGGATTCGCTTCCCCTATTTCTATATTTTTCTTACGCCAGTTATAAGATTTTGGATTCGAGCCTTGCATCGGTTTTTCACTGATTTTTTTAATTAGAAAACAATGATTGGCGTCGTGACCTATTTTTTTACAAAATATACAAGTCAAGCCGGTTTGACTTGTCATGACCGCGTTATTATTTACACGCTTGTTTTGCTGGTTTTGAAAAGAACCTCGATTTCTTGGTTTAAAATTACTATTGTTATTTTTATTTCTATAATTTTGAAGTTTTGGCTCCTCCGAGTGTTCAAAACTTCGTCTTTCTGAGGTGCTTTCGGACACCTCAATCCGACGAAGCTTGTTCAACCCAAAATATTGTTTCCTCATTGCCTCCACTTCAAGGGCTTTGGCCGTTGCCTCCCGCAGAGAAGTGAAGCCCGATGTTCCAACGGCCATTTTAATTTCTGGATCATTGATTGCATTCAAGAAAGCTTGTGTTGCTAATAAATTACGAGACGGCTCGTGATCTGGCAAAGCTATACGAGAAAGCCGTTCAATGTCTTGACTGAGAGACGCGAGGTCTTCGTCTCGTCCTTGTCTTCTAGTCTGTAATTGAGCCGTGTACAGTTTCGTCAAGTGGTCATTTCCGTATCTTAATTTAAGTGCAGAGCTAAGTTTCTCATATTCGGAAATTTCTTCCTCAGACAATGCCGTTAAAACATTCAAAGCCGGCGTTCGAAGACAAGAGGCAAGACTGTGGGCCCTCATGGCGGAGTCCCACTGGTTATGTTTAGCAATCGTATTAAACTGGCGTTCATAATCTGCCCATGGAATCTTTCCATCAAAAATTGGCGGTTTTAAAGGATAAAAAGGTTACTCGTTAATTTGAGAAGCAACCCCAGGAAATCTCGAATTATTTAATTGATTTAAATGAGAATATCGAGGCTGAACCTGAGACAGAGGCTCGGAAAAACCAACCTCATTATTTACTCTTGTCCTACTAATTGGGGATTCATCTACCCCCCTAATAAAAGGCACAGACCTTGAGTCAGGAACATCCTGGGATCGTCCTGGATGTTGAACCTCCTGAACAGTAGGAACGGGAACAGGAGAGGGACGAGGAGAGGGAAGCGGAGTAACAACTCTGGAACCTTGTGGGGTGACAGCCGGTTCTCCTGAGCCATTCACCTGATGAACAGCCTGAAGAGCTGCCACAGTCGTCCGGAGTAGTTCATGTAGACTAGTCTCGGAACGCTATTGAGCTTCTCTATCTAGCCTGCGCTGCTCCAGCTGAGAGGCAATTCCCCTTTCTCGTTGTTCTTGTTCTCTTCTTCGCTGTTCCAACTGAGAGGCAAGTTCTCTTTCTCGTTGTTCTCGTTGATCAAGGAGCAGCTGAAGAAGTTGCTGTTGTTGGCGTTCAGCAGCCTCTTGCTGTTGAGACATGATCTTCAGCAGATCAATTTGTGAGACTGAGACCATCGCAGGGACAGGTAAAGAGTCCACTGAAGGTGCACAAATTGTCTCGGGAATCCGCGGATTTTCGGAGATGGAATGTTCTTCTCCGCCACTTTCCCGACGACGAGAGCGTGTCAAACGACTGTTGCTCATAGTTTATTTCACGCACTGAATCGACTTAATTGAAAAGAAACTCAAGATCCCGCTTCTGACACCAATGTAACGTACTTTGACGTTACGGAAAATAAGTATGGATCCGCGAGTTTAATTATCAAGTCAAAAGAAATCAAGAGCGTGAATAAAATATTGTGAAAATGCTTTAATGCAAAATATGTGTTTCTCGTTTTAAGTCTGAAACAAGACTGTTTTTGCAATAATGTTGGTTGACGCAGCAACCTTATTCTTTTGAAAGACATAAGAGGTTTATAAACGTCTTTTATCTATGCTGACTACTAGATCATTAAAGAGGGGGGCAAAACGGGTGATTTCACCCTTTGTAACAATATATATACACGTTAGTTAATATTTTGAATTCCAAGCAATAGAAGGGATTGCAGACGTTCTATTGCACCGTGGTGGAGGCTGGAGTGATGATGGGTAGAGACGTACAGGTGCTGTGCTTGGTGGCGGCGTGTAATGGCTCTCTGGTGAGCTAGGCGGCGTTGGAGGACGGCGATTCTCTGGTTCGGCCGTTGGCAGTGACGGTTCCCACTCGCTGTCAGATAGTGTTGTCTGAGTGGCCGTTGACGTGTAGGTGGGGGGTGATTCCGAAAACGGAGAAATCGCTGCCAGGATGCTGCGATTGTAGCTCGGAGAGGTGACCCTGGCTCGTCGGACGTCCCACAGAGACAACAGGATGCTGGGTGGCCGTGTCAGAGGCCTTGGAGAGAGATCCACAGGTTGTAGCACCCAAGGAGCTGGGGGATTGAGGTGGTTTGTCCTTTTGGCTGGACCGGCTGGTGCCAGGTTGAATGACTCAGTCATGCAGTGATTCAGAAAACCTGCTTGCTGTTCAGTTGCTGTCACGTACTGGTGGTGTGGCGTGACAGTGGATGTCGTAGTTTCTGGCTGAATTCCGGCGAGACCGAAGTTGTCCTGCCGATTGGTGAGATCGGTGGTCTTTTATTTCAGCCGCGGCTCCACTTCAACAGCGGGAGACCACGTGAGCTGATTGCGAGACGCGCTCGGCTGCGTGGGTGGCGTGAGCGGCGCGTGTGACGTAGTGAGTGCTTTCTTCTGTGGCGCGTGACTGGAAAGCGTGAAACGCTTGTTGCGGTGCGTGAATTGTGCGGCGCGCGACCGACAAGTTGGTTTCACTAGGTTGTTGCGAACAATCGGTGATCTTTTTAGGATTTTTATCAACACTACAGAGGATCACCCCTGATCCAAAAAAGCTCGCTATAATTAAAAACTCTTAAGAACCTGGAAATCAACGAGACCTACAAAGAATCCATGGCATTTGTAATTCTCATAGACAATTTAGTATCCAGCACTTGCAATATCTGGATCCTTTTAGAAATTTGTTAAAGAAAGATGCAGTCTGGAATTGTACCAAAGAACATTCTGAGGCATACAGATTGTTGAAAGAAAATTTTATGAAAAGCGTAACTTTGAGTCACATTATACCAAATTGCCAATTCAAATTGCAGACTGATGCAAGTAACAAGGGGATTTGTGGAATTCCATATCAACCTGGTAATGACGAAAATAATTATTCAATTTCAATTGTGAGTAGATGTTTAACAGCAGCAGAAATAAATTATACTACAATGGAAAAAGAGCTGCTCACGATTATGTATGCTATCCAAAAGTACAGAATGTTTCTGGCAGAAACCCGATTTAAAATAATTACCGATCATAAAAGTTTGACGTTTCTTAGAAATAGTACTTTTCATAATGGAAGATTGATACGATGGTGTTTATTGTTGAATGAGTACTCTTTTGATGTAGAATATTGTCGAGGTATAGATAATAAAGTTGCAGATTTTTTCAGTAGGAATCCTGAAGGAAAATTTGAAATTGTTGATGAACAAAAACTTTGATAATATCAAAAATAAAGTCGTTCATCAAAGTATCAGATGGAACAAGTAACACAGAAATCATAAATATATTACTCAGTTTGGCCTTGGACAAAGATTTGAAAGATCATTTCAAAAAGTTAGCGAAATTACAACAAAATGATGAAATAATAATAAATCAGAAAGAACAACTAGTGGATAGTGATGAAGAAGATCCTTATTTTCAAATTTATGAGGGTATTCTATTTCATCAAGACAAAATAACGAATCTATGGCAAATTGTAGTACCTATATTAGGGTGACTCGAAAAGAAACTTTTTTTTTTCATTCTCCCACCGGCTAAAACTCAAGTTTGAAACTTTCAAATACACCGTGAATTTTTGTAGAACCGTAAAAAAATTCTTAGAGGTCACAAAATTGGATTTTCGATTTCCCATTTGAATCACGTGGGAAGCAGCCTGTTTGTTCTGTCTGTATTTAATAAGTCACGAATCCGAAATCTTACAACAATGACCAATACACGTTCTCATAGAAAATTTAATTCTCTACAGAAAAAGTCACTTGTCATTTTGTGATGAACCTCTTCGTTCAAAAGTTATTTAAGGTCAAAGTTGAACTCGAAGTGAATTTCAACATTATTCACTTTTCTGGCAAAATTATTAGACTATCGCAAATGTCACATAATCAAGAATCCAGTGAATTGAAAATTACGTATATATGATCATATGGTAAGCATAATATATATAGCGATTTTCGTGGAAGGAAGATCAGAGATATGACAGAAAAAAATTAGCAGAATATGCTTTGCAGATATTGGCACATGATCTTTCTAGGAAATAAATCTTATTTCCTTGAAATAAGGAGGGGGGTGTGACGTCCGCCTATATGTATAAAATTTATTACTAATACATCGTTACATCAACTGCTGTGCCCTTTTTCCCAAATATTCATTCGTTATCAAGATTGCAGGGAAACTTGGTCTCTAAGGGTTTCCGACGTTGCTCTTTCCAAATTTGAAAGTTCAAAATGGCAGATACAACATGGCCGACGCCAATAACGAAAAAACGATCGATTTTCACGGAAAGTCAGGGGAAGCTGTTTCGAGGTCACTCATCATGGATCTGACCATGAGAATTCGAAATTCAAAGCGACATATTTAAAACGGCGGTAGAAAATCATCACAATACCCGCAATCTCTATGAAAATTAGTATCCATATTTATTTCAATAGAACCTGAATATTACAACGCATACATTCCAAAATTCTTTGAAACAGCGAGACAAGAATGAATAATTCATGAAAATAACAAAATATAACTATCATTTTATATGTAGGATTTCACTATGGTTGTACCGTTCAAATAAAATTATATACTATTACTGTAGTGTACGTGAGGACGCGGTGTGAGTATGAGAGAGTGCGTGGTGTATGTATAAATGCGTGTGGGTGTGTGTGTGTGTGTGGTGTGAGAAGCTTGTAAGGTGAGAAGAACTAATCAGTCAAAATAAAGCCGCTAAGCGATTAACGTCTCTCGTTCTCTCTTACCTACCCGACACCACAATTGGCGACGAGGAAGCGAACAATAACGCGTGCGCAAAGGAAATCGGCGCATGGCAGACGGAGATAGAAAGAAATCAGGTACAGCCTGGATCCAGAACCTCAATAAAAAAGAGGTAACCGAAGAATTACGGCGCCGAGGCATAGAGGCCAAGGAGGAAAGTAAGCTGGACGAATTGCGACTACTACTAAGGAAAGCGGTGCGGAACGAGGAAACAGAGCAGGAGGAGAGCACGGCGACAAACGAGGCGGAAAACGCGAAAAGGCACGCAAAAATGGAGTATACAAGTCAACTAGATATCAAAATCGGAGTAGACGATTGGGAGGAATTTCTCGAACGAATCGAATTATACTTTGACGCGAACAGTATAGCAGAAGATAAAAAACGAGCAATCCTACTGACAAAAATAGACGCGGGAACATACAAAGTGGTGCGGAAAGTGTGTGCCCCGGCAAAACCAAAAGACGTGGCGCTCGACGAAATCATACAGAAAGTGGCGAACTATATCAAACCCAAGGTGAATAAAACAGTGTTAAGAGCGCAATTCAGGGACAGAAAACAAAACGAAGAGGAGTCGGTCACGCAATACGTCGCAGCGTTACGAAAGCTCGCTAACGAATGTAAATTTACGGAGGAAGAAGACAACGTCCCAATAAACACACACCAGTATAAATTTCGTATATGAAACGTCGAAGTCGTTTAATAATGGTATAAGTATAAAATTCAACCGTATCACATATACTGTAATATTTCGGATGGATATTATTCGTATGATTACTCTGTTTATTATGCGTATTTCATTATACAGAAGTTTAAAATACGTATTATTATAGCAAAAGCAACGTATAGTATATTTGTTCATTATTCGTACGAAAATCGTTTAAAACTTATATGTTTAACGATGTTGGTACTCCATCTTTCAACGTTTTATCAGAATCGTTTCATTTGAATTTACAAATTACGAGCTATTAACGTTCACGAAATTCGTTTATGATTTTGGTAATCACAACATATAATATTCATTCATGACACAACTGCCAGCAACTTTAATTAGACGTTTATCATACTTCCTATTCACCATTGCACAGCAGTATATTGATTGTTTTATGAACGTATATCTTCGACTATTATAATGTACGTTTTATTGGTATTTCTGATCTACGCGTGATAGACGTTTATGAAATTCATTTTCAATCTTGGTGTCTACAACATCTATATATATATATATTAGGGTGTGTCGAAAATGAACTTTTTTTTTTTCTTCGCTCCTACCACTCAAAACTTTAGGTTTTGACATTAAAGAGGTCCTCGTTCAAGGAGGGCGCTGTAGCTTGAAGTTTAGAAGTCGCTCAACGAGGATTTAGGTTTCCCATCTAATTAACACGTAAAAAATATTGTTTTTCGTTCAAAATGATGTCAGGCAACCATAAAATTGGCGATGTCTGTATTTCTTGGCTTATTTGAAAGCATGACTCATCCCCTAAACGATGATAGGTCGTTTTTCGACTTACCTTGTTCCAATTTTTTTTTACGCCACTTTTCGACCACAATAGTCACTTTTTCAAGTTTACAAAGTCTCCAAGGTATCAATGAGTCCAAAATGAATTGCTACAAGTATTGATTCTTGATTCGAATATAAATAACCAATTCTAAAAATTGGTAAATTCCGTATCTTCAATTTTATTCAAAAAACCATGTTTATTTTGAGAAATTTTGTATGTTTCACTAATTTTTGGAATTGGTTATTTATATTCGAATCAAGAATCAATACTTGTAGCAATTCATTTTGAACTCATTGATACATTGGAGACTTTGTAAACTTGAAAAAGTGACTATTGTGGTCGAAAAGTGGCGTAAAAAAAATTGGTACAAGGTAAGTCGAAAAACGACCTATCATCGTTTAGGGGATGAGTCATGCTTTCAAATAAGCCAAGAAGCACAGAAATCGCCAATTTTTTGGATGCCTGACATCATTTTGAACGAAAAACAATATTTTTTACGTGTTAATTAGATGGGAAACCTAAATCCTCGTTGAGCGACTTCTAAACTTCAAGCTACAGCGCCCTCCTTGAACGAGGACCTCTTTAATGTCAAAACCTAAAGTTTTGAGTGGTAGGAGCGAAGAAAAAAAAAAGTTCATTTTCGACACACCCTAATATATATATATATATATATATATATATATATATATATTGTACATTCATCATACAACTACCAGCAACCCCAATTAAGCGCTTAATTATTGCGGTTTTCCACTATTGCACAGAAATATATTCATCGTTTGATGAACGTATTTTTTCAACGATTATTGTTCACGTTTTACTGCTACTTGTGATCTACGTTCAATAACCGTTTATGAAATTTATTCAATATCGGACTATTTTCAAGATACATTGAATTGTATAATATGTATATTTGATCAAATGGGTTCATACTTGTTTTACTTCAACACGATTGAGGAAAATTCAACGTTGAGTACAATATTCAGATTATGAACGCACTTTTAGTATTCATGTATGCGGAACCGCCTGATGCCAAGCGGTGGCCAAATCAGTTGATTATCTTATAATTAGTTTCCGAAAAATGGACTTTAATTACCCGTTATTTTGATGCCAATATTATGTGGTAACTAAAGCTGAACACTGATCTTGTATTCATTTACCGGTGCATGGAACATAGATATAACCAATAAAAGGAAGAGAATAAAGAAGTGTCCGAAACGTGAATAATTTCGTACCAAGAATAATAATTTATTGTACATTTTTATAATTATTTCACAATATTGGTTATCATATTATAATATATTAAATCTCATTATTTGGCACGAATTACGTCAAGACTTCAATATCTTGTATGAGTACTTGCTAAAACAAGCGTTCATCATATCCTGTCGCATTTTTAACGTCGTTTGTACGTTTATTTTTCGCGCTATTTTATCGGAGTTCTGTGCGTTATACATTGTGTCACTACTGATATATTATTCTCCTGCTCTGGTGCGTCAGCGTCGGTAACGCTGCAAGCTAGAGTAAGAGCGCAATAATTATATGTAGAGACAGAACTTATCCCATGGACCGCGCATTCATACAGTAAGTGTAAGTATAGCGAGTGGTAAGACAAGGACAGCTCGGAATAACACGGGCATATATGGCAAAGTTGATTCCCTTTTGGGCACGATCTCTCTGTCGCTCTTGCGTCTCCTCTATCTTTGTCTTTGTCTGGGAGCCTATATTCATCCCCACCCTTGCAACTGGCCTCAGGCGCTGGTTATGGCGTTATTCGTCAACCGAATGCGGAGGTGCTCGGATCGATCGGTGATCGTGTAGCAAAAAAGGTGAGAAGCTATTGTTAATCTGCGGCCTAGACGGAAGAAGCAAATTCGTCATTAAATAACGCTGGTAAGTACAACTACATATTTTTCCAAATATGGTGGTATTTTGTCTTAATACATCGAGCATTCTTGGTTGAAAAAATAATGTGTTTTGCAACTCAAATTCTGTCTCTTCTGTATTTTTTTCTTTCCTTTCTTTTCTTTCTTCAAAAGAAACTATGTGTAATGTTCTGCGTCTTTTTCTCTAAACCAAACGATGTACCATAAAAATATGGAATAGTTTATTGTTTATTATATAACGTTCATGAATATTTTTGAACTGTTTTTAAACGTTATTTATATGTGTTAAGTTTACTATGATACGTATATTATAGGTTAATTATATTAGTTCTTGTCGAATTTGAGGAAAACTTCATGTTAATAATCATCCCATGTGATCATGCGGTTATTAGTAACTTTTGCTCTGTATTGTTTGAAATCGGTTTCGTGTTTATTATTTTTTTAGATACCGTTTCAACATATCTATAACATACATATGAACTCGTAGCATCTTCCAAAGTAACAAAGTATAGTAATACAGCCACGTAAATATTTCTGTGCCATCGAAATCACAGAAATATTATTTTGACAATATTTTTTATTTTCTTTTCCCTTCAATTGAAAATAACAATTATTATCCATCAGAAGAAGACGGTCATGTTAGACAATAGAGACAATAGAGAAGATCCGTAGCAATAAAGCTTTTTCACCAGTTAGTGCAACAACTTATATAGAGGTTTATTAAAAATTATGTATTTTGATCCAAAATTCTGTTTTGTGTATATTTTCTTGGATTTGGGCTGAATAAATATTAAAAAGGGATTTGCACCTGAATAATTTTGTAAACACTGGTAAAAATAGTGGTCATCTACCCATCAAACGTATATAATACGCAGGAAATTCGTAACAAGTAATTTTATTCCATTGGATTTGACTTTGATCTTTACCGATAAACGTATAGTATACTCATGATTTACGTTCAGTAGTAGGCGTCATGATATACTATTCGAAAAGTATTAGAATATAAGCAGGACATCGGCCCAGAATTGGTTCAACGTTAAACTACGATCTTGTTTAATTTGTAGTAACAATAAATAGCGATACATAGAACTATAAGTACTATAGAATAATAATATTAGTAACAGTACTATCTAGTCCTGAAATATATCACGATTCCTACTACTGAACGTAAATCATGAGTATACTATGCGTTTATCGGTAAATGTCAGAGTCAAATCCAATAGAATGAAACTACTCATTACCTGCGTATTATATACGTTCGATGGGTAGCTGACCACGTTTTTTATTCGTGTTTACAAAATTGTTCGGCTACAAATGCCTTTTTAATATTTATTTAGCCCAAATCCAAGAAAATATACACGAAACAGCATTTTTGATCAAATTACTTAATTTTCAATAAAATTTTATATAAATTGTTGCGCTAACTCGTGTAAAAGCTTTATTGCTATGAATCTTCTGTATTGACTCACGTACTACGTTCATTAGGTTCATTTAACTTTTAGTTTTCAGAGTGGTGTGCGGATATTTACGACAAATAAGGCAAGCACGTTAAAGCGTACATCATTTCTTGTCTGGTGTGTATTATTATTTAGTTTTATAACATGCCTCATGATTTAAAAGTTCTGAGTAAACGACATTTGCGTCGCAAAACAGCTATAAATACTCGTAAAGTATTACTGAGTATTGCAGGCAATAATTGTGCACTCGAGCACCTTACGAAATCACAATTAAAAGATGCTAGTCATGAACATGTGTCTTGTATCGGAGAATATGTGCACTCTATAGATAGCGATTATGATGTTGATCATATCCATCAAAGTAATGAACAGAATGAAGAAAACTCTAATTCGAACCGCGATAATAAAGATTTCAAAGACATCGAAAGTGACATAGATAGCATCAAAGCTACGTTGTACAGTTCTGAAGATAATTCAAGTTCCGTCAGCGATGAAGTGCATTTAGATGATGAAACGAACTTTGTTGAAAATTTGCGCGACTGGGCATCTTCAAATAACATCACACATAACGCGATCGATCAATTGCTAGCATTATTGAAACCAGCACATCCTATCTTACCCTTAAGTGCTAGGACTCTACTTCACACGTCACGACGTATTGAAACGTTAAATTTAGACAACGGAGAAATGTGTTATTTCGGTTTGGAGAAATGCTTGAGACAAAAACTCGAGTCAGGTCTCAAAAAAGGACTGTCACCTGAACATACGTTGCGAGTTGATTTTAATATTGATGGGATTCCCGTTTATAAAAGTAGCGGAACATCATTTTGGCCAATTTTGGGACGCAGTATTTCAATGATCGATGATAGCCCATTTGTAATTGGTGTTTATTATGGTACGGGTAAACCGATGCCACTATCTTCATATTTACGAGATTTAATTAAAGAAACGTCACGTTTAAGCACCAATGGTTTTGAGTTTAATGGCACCAAATACTTTGTCAGAGTTGGTTTATTCGCGTGTGACGCGCCCGCGAGATCTATGTTGAAAATGTGTTTAGGACATTCGGGTAAGGATGCTTGCGAGAGGTGTAAGATTCGCGCAGTTCATCTCAACCGTAAACTGTGTTATCCATGTGACACCGAATTCCAGAAGCGAAAAGATAGTGATTTTGTTGCACCTAGTGAAAACGATCGTCACGTTAAAGGACGTTCGCCTCTTTTAGATCTTTACGTGGGACTAGTCTCCCAATTTCCTTTAGATCCCATGCATTTAATCTACCTGGGAATTTTGAAGAGGTTGCTCCTTAAATACTGGGTCGAGGGTTCACGTGATTGCAAATTGTCTAAGGATATTTTGTTAGAAATTGAACGTATAATGAAACTATTGGCGCGATATGTTCCGGCAGAGTTTCCTCGAAAGCCCCGTGGATTTTTGGATTTGCATCGATGGAAAGCGACAGAATTTAGATTTTTCTTGTTATATTCCGGCCCTGTTGTAATGCGGGATGTGCTAGATCGAAAAAAGTACAAACATTTTTTATTATTGTCTGCCGCCGTGTATATTCTATCGAATACAGCCTTGTTCTCGCGTTTTCGAAACATCGCGCAAGATATGATCGAAAAATTCGTTACTCAAGGTGCTAAGATATACGGACAAAACTTTGTCGTATATAATGTACATTCGCTGCTGCATGTCATAGACGACGTAGAACGATTTGGCCCATTAGAAGAATACAGTTGCTTTGTGTATGAAAATCATTTGGGCCATTTGAAACGACTTATTCGATCGAAACGCTTGCCGCTGCAGCAGCTGAGTAATCGACTTGAAGAACTAAGTTCTATTCGTAAAACTAATTGTCAGGAAAAATTTATTCCTAAACCCAAATTTATTGGAAATTCTCGTGAATGTCAGGCTCTGGAAACGAAAAAATTCAAAATATCAATAAAAAGGCCGGATAATGTAGTAGCTTGTGGGACAGAAATATTAGTGATCAAATCAATCCTTTTCATTGCCGGAGAATATAGAATTATAGGTACTCCGTTCAAGTACAAGCGAGACCTTTATCAGAAACCTATTAAATCTTCCAAACTAGGGATTTTTTTCGTAAGAAGTTTCAACGTAGCGAAATCTTATCGCGTCGATGATATATTACATAAATTCGTCTGTCTTCCATTTAAAGATGGTTTCGCAGTAACTCCGATACTACACGAAATGAAATAAAATTTTTATTTTTTGTTAAACATCTCAACGAAACGAGCTCTCGACAAAAAACAGATGATGAACCTACGATTCTCGGCAATGTGTACGAGGAAGAGGGATTCGTTCAAGACATGTATAGTATGTCTATGTCTACCTCGCACACATTCCCGAGAATCGTAGGTTCATTATCTCTTTTATATTAAAAGTTTGCTTCAATTGAGATGTTTAGCAAAAAATAACATTATCGTATACCTATTACCATATACCGTATATGCCGAGTCTAATTTACCTAGTAGTCCAATATACCCAACTCTACCATATGTTCATAACATCACTTTTGAGCTGATTTATTATAGTTTTGTACGTCACATTGACGTTCAAGTATTGGTTAGACATGCGTTCCCAAAATCTTCATAATGTTTCATGATCGATTCATCTTTTAACTTATATACTACCTTGCATATTCCTATGTTGATGTCCTAATTAAAAACTTTTAAACTGGCACTTTTTGCTCAGAGTGGAATAAAAGTGCTTGAATTTTGATCAAATATAAATTTATACACCAGACTAGAGAATATGATACATTTAACGATGTTTTTACTCAGTCGTGCTGCAGAACTATGTATGCGGTGATTGAATTCTTGGTTGGCGAAGATAGAGAATGCGCATTGGTACCAGTTCTTTGGCTGGTCGAAAACAACACCCAATGTTACTGGCCACGGACAAAAACTGAAGATCATTTTACAAAACTTGTAAAATCAAAGGCTGCCTATGAAAAAACATGGCCAAAGTTTGCCATTCACAAAGTACTGCATACCGGAGGTGATTATTGGAACGTAGAACTTTTTTTTACAATTGTATACGGATTGAATGTTTCAATCATATTAATTTTCACTTGGATAAGAGTTACGACGATATATTTTGATCATATTGTACATTTGTGATTAATTTTGCTAATCAATGAGCATTCGGTATTGATTGATATTCCTTGATTAACTAACAGATGACTACCACGACACCGAAGCAACGATGGCGCGCCTACTGGAGCTGGGCACGTCCGATGAATCCGGAATAATTCGCAACATCGCTAAAAAATCCACTGTAATACCTCAGCAAGATATTACCAATGACGTGGACGAGAATGAAGCTACGAACAGTGATGATGTCGAACCTGAGCCGCAAAAGAAAAAACGTAAACACAAAACCGACAAGAAGAAGGCTAAAAATCGACACGTTAGTAACAAAAAAAAAAAAACGAAGCGTTCTCGTGAAAGTTCAAGTAGTTTAGGTTACACCTCTTCAGCTGACGAGAATTTGCCACCGTCCGAAGTCGATGAATCGACTTCTAACCGTAATAAGAATACTCGCTACATTAACTCAGCCAAAGGATCTACCAAAAATCAGACACCAAAGAAAAACTTGGCCCACAAGATCGTACAGCACCAGTATAATGATAATTCCCATGAGTCACCGAATCAGTTGTCTGGATATGAAACATCAAATAGAAACATTTCTAGTAGGATCATCAGGTCTACCACGCAATATGACTTATCAAGATCCTTTTCACAACTTGAACCTTCAACCCCGACCACATCACGCGAACAGAATACCTTTGAAGAAAAAACTCTGCAGTATTTAGAACACATTAAATCCTACACTGAACAAAACCATCTGCTACTACGTAAAATCTTCTCAAAACAGAAGGAAGTCAGCATCGACGTAACAAAGAAACCAGCCGAATTCCCAAAACTTCCTCTTAACTCCATGGAAGACTTCTCCAACCTCGAAAATATCCTGAAATCCGAAGAGCATCGAACTTATTTAGTGAGTAGACCTTGCAATCATATTCAAAATATGTATGTCATGACATACGGATAGGTACTAATACCGAGCGTATTCTTCAATGAGGGCCAACCCCCTCCCTAGCGCAAACCAACACAGGCACATGAGGCTCGGCCGGGAGGGGATAGAATGCCAGTGGCCATGTTAGTCTCCACTCGACCGAACTTCACGTACGCGTCATGTGCCTGAGTTGGCTTAGCACTAGGGAGGGGGTTGTCTCTCATTGAAGAATACGCTCGGTATGTGTTGACTGCAAAGGAATAATGAAAATTACTACAGGCATACAGAATTGCGGTTCGTAACGTTTTAACCCTCTCGGACCGTATGTTGCTTCTACGCAACACGCACTTTGAGGCTTCATAAAACTGTATCGGTCGCAAGGTCAGGGTTCTAACTGCATAGTTCCATTAAGCAAGGTCAGATGGCCTTATAGATACTCCTAAACCCTGAGGTAAACTGCTTTCACCCATCGAAATATCAATATGGTGAGAGATTTTCATTCAACATGAAATCGGTCTCGGTCTGATCGAGAGGGTTAACGTTAAAAAATGCTGAAAAAATATTAGGAATCGACAATCTCCAACTAGTCAAAATTGTTATCGATGTTGATAACAGTAAGAATATTTTGAATTCAATTCGACATTCATTCATTTTAGTATTTTGTTGCAGACCGGGAAACTGGCTTCTATTGGAGGGACAAGCGGTCGCCAATGTGTGTTGGCTATAATGAGGTCACTACTCACAAACGAATTAGCGATGCAATTCAATTGGGCAGGGAGGGACAAAGTCTCATTTCAAAAGACATTGACAATGGAAACTGTTTACGGTAATGAATAATTCATGAAATTTTCGAGAAACAGTTATTACTTGGATTTATCGTGTGAAAACAATATTATTCACACATTATTATTCAAATTATGCAAACTGTTAACTTTTTTCCCAATATATTCGAGATTCATCACAATTTACATTGAAATTATTCCTTATCAGTTATCAATATCGTGATATTGTACCTTCCTTTTGATGTATTTTTTCTCAGAGGCTGTGAAACAAACCTTTCTTGGCAAGAAGGAAATTGGTGATGCAACCGAAACCAGTGTTTCGTGTGCCGTGAAAGACTGGTTAAAACTAGCTCGATCACGGCATACCTATGTACGAAAGAAGGGCTAAGAAACTGTGGTAAACGTCAACTAATTTTAAAAACAGTCATATAAAAGTACAAATCATACAGGCATATAAATATTTCTGATATAAGTGTAATATTCTTAGCGTTTTCTGTTAGTTGTAACTACCGTGAAGACGAAAGTATAGTGTAGGTTGAGCTGTGTCTATGAGCTACAAGATGTACCTTTTTTTTTGATAAATGAGTATTTATAGATATAAGATATTTGTGTAACGTTCTAACAAAGATATAATAAAATCGATTCACATATATAAACTAAATTCGTACGCTTTCTAACTCAACCCAGACTTGTTTCTAGCTAACGTGAAATGATCTTCCTCTATAGCAGTGTACTATATACGCTTTCAATTACACATCCAAGATACGTTATGTATTCAAGTCTAGAGGTCCAATTAAAAACGTTTTTTAACACTGTATAATATTCGTTTAGACATAAATAATGAAAGATTAAAGCGTCATTAACAGAAAACATTTTGTCACGTTAGTTAAACGGACATTGTCAACACATTTTAATAGAAAAAATTTCCTTCATAATTTGAGTTTTAAAACGTACTTGCGAAACGTCTCTTAGTAGTCATCAATATCCAAATATTAGACGATTACCATAAATATTAAAATAACGGATTTTCGATACGTTTTATCAACAAATTGAGATACGATTTATAAATGTTTGGTTTCAAACGTATAAAATTTGCATATGAACAACTATCGTAAGACGTCCACCAAAAACGTTTAATAAACCGAAATCACGGCGGACATTCTTCGCAATAAAATACGTAGGTGCTGCACGTTTATTCTACAGAATAAAACGTTCTTTTTTGACGAATTTCATACGCTTTATATACTGGCATTGTTTATTGGGGTGCGAGATCAAATGCTGAGTGGAATCCCAAATTAAAGCAACCAAGATCGCGCTGTTCAAAGTAGAAAACCTCACGCTAGACATGGCAGTAAAAACAGCGGTGGCCATCGAAGAGGCGACAAAAGCGGCTGAAGAACTGGAAACGAGAGAACACCACGAAAAAAAGATGGCCGAAACAGACACAGAAGTATATCGAGTCCGAACGGGATATAAAAGCAAACGAGACGAACAGAAGAATACGGGACAGCAAGGGAGAAACCAACGCGCAAAAAACGAAGGACGCGCCGGGAGCCCGAGAAGAGCAGAAAGCACGTGCGCGTGCTGCGGGAAAGAAGGGCATCAAAAAAAAAGACTGCTGGCATCGCTCGAAGAATTGCGACGAATGTGGGCGACAAGGACACCTACGGGCGATATGCAGAGCGAAACCACGACGGACAAGCAAGGCGGTAAAGAAAATACAGCCTACAGACAAGGAATCAAGCGAAGAAGACTCCGAATCCGGAAATGACTGGTACGAAAATATCACATTTAAAACAGGTGGTGTAACGGTCTTTTCGTGTTCGCGGTTTGTTTAGACTAGGATTAACTCCAATTGCGGAGCCCCTCGCAATTAACGAAAATCTGCCGTTATCAATTTTCTTTTATTGTTTTTTATTGTTTTTATTTAAAACGAAATTTCGGACGTTTGGTATGACCTAATGACATGTATCTCCAAATTAGAACCGAATAAAAGAAGCGTATAAATATCAACGAAAATAATAAATAAACTGTATAAATAAAATGGGGACGGCGGACATCTAGGACGACAACGATTCCATAAAAGGCATACTCATAAGATTACAAATAAAATCGTACAGGTCAGAATATATATAAAAACTTATCAGAAGCGTCATTGAGGATATTCTTCAGATCCCAGTCCCATTTCTTCGGTTGCGCTCACTAATTCCGTGCCCGGCCGAATTGAATCCCCTCGTCCGTCATATATCGGGGGTTCTTTCTTGATCAGGAATCCGTATGCGTTTACTTCATTTTCGTCGGTTGTCTTTCTTCGTTCGTTATGATTCTTTCTTTAGAGCGCACTCTCATGACGATCAACCCTCATCCGTCGTTTCCCGCTTATACTCTCGATCGATTCTAACCCGTCGTCTCTCTTACACTTCTCGATCGATTCTCTCACACGTCGTATCACCGCTTAGGTGAAAGCCCCCCTCCCTACGGACCTACCTATCACTGAGTTCCGTAGTCTCTGCCTTGGCGGCTAAATTCAACTGTTACAGTAGAAACAAGCTCAAAACGTGTAACTCTTTAAAAATCGAACCACAATTTTTAGGAGTTGAAATCGGAGGCAAGCCAGTCAAAATGGAGATCGATGGAGGTTCCGAAGTTTCGCTAATTAATGAACGAGACTGTAGTACATTATTCCCAAATAAAAAAATTGAACCGGCAAATATCAGATTAATTTATTTCAGCGGGGAAAAACGAAACGCGGTAGGAGTAATTAAGAACGTGAAATTCAAATACGGCCGGGTGACGTCAGTAGGTGATATATACATTAGACTGGGCCAAAAAAATTGACTATTTTTTTTTTTTTTAAATATATTGAGAATATCATTCAGTATGGCGAAAAAAAAATTTCATGAAATTTTAAGCCCTTAATATTAACTTTAAGAGGTCTATCATCGCTATTTTTGATTTTTAGTAATAATTTGATGTTTTACGTCATAACTGTCGAAATATTGAAGTGAAAAAATTTATGTTCACTTATCCCTTTATAAAATTAAATTCCCTAAAAAAAAGGTCTGATTATAGATTTTTATCAGACAAGCCGTTTCCGAGTAATTAAGCTTAATAAATTGATATAATTTCTCGAGAATCAATCGAGAATTATTCGAGAATTAATCGAGAACTTATATCAATTTATTAAGCTTAATTACTCGGAAACGGCTTGTCTGACAAAAATCTATAATCTCTTCCATGTCCCAAGTAATAAATTAGGCCACGCCAATTCGACTCATCACACTATCTCCATGACAGGAAATACATCCATTTCAACCGAACAGTACTGTTTTCCTACGATTCAGAAAGATGAATTCGAATCACAGGTTGATGAACTCCTCGAGCAAGATCTCTGAATATTTTGCATCTCCTTGTCATTCCCCGGTACGGATGGTGCCTAAAAATCTGTAACAAATCTGTCAAAGTAATAATTTTTCTGAGATAAAAGAAGCTCTGATTGACGTCAGGAAGTGATGTGAGACCCTGTCTCTTGTCTGTATGCTTGGTCAATTCGGGATATTACTCCGTCAAGATATCATACAAATGCAGGCGTTTTCGGCTAGTCGTTAAGGGCTTACAAAAAACACCCGCGAGGTGTCCGCTTCCGATTTCAATAAAACTTGGTAGGAATGTTAAGTACGCTGAAAAAAAAGACACGTATTTTTTTATATCGGCTGAAATCAATTTTAAGAGGGTGAACTACCCGCCTGAAATGCTATTTTTGACAATTCCTAATATATTGCGTATTCGGGCCTAATGTACAGATTGCAGGAAAACTTGATTTCTAGGGGTTTCTGACGTTGCTCTTTTCAAATCTGAAGGCAAAATTTGAAAAGTCCGGAATTCCGGATCCAACATGGCCGACGTCAATAACGAAAAATCTATCGATTTTCACTGAAAGTGGGTGGAAGCTGTTTCCGAGGTCGCTGATCATGGATCTGACCACGAAAATTCGAAATTCGAAGCGACGAATTCAAAATGGCGGTAGAAAATCATCACAATATCTGCCGTCTCTACGAAAATTGGTATCCATACCTGTTTCTGGAGTACTTCAGAACCCATCCAATTGTGGTTCAGTGGCGGCATGAAACTGTAGCAGGAGTATCATAATTCAGAATTTCTTTATTCGTACCACCGGTAACATTGTGCAAAATGGTAATTGTGGTGTCGGGTAGGTCAGAGAGAACGAGAGACGTTAATCGCTTAGCGGCTTTATTTTGACTGATTAGTTCTTCTCACCTTACAAGCTTCTCACCACACACACACACACACACCCACACACACACAAACACACACCCACACACACACAAACACACACACGCATTTATACATACACCACGCACTCTCTCATACTCACACCGCGTCCTCATGTACACTACACTCCTCTCCGTTTAACTTTGCGCCCCTTGTCTGATTCCCCCTCGTTGTACGCGTTACGCTTGTTGTCTGTTCAATCGCGGTGATCGTCGTGCTGGTTGACAAGCGTCTTGCCCATTTGCTGCCTCGGGTTTTGATGATCTCCTCGGGGCCCCTCCCCTCACCAGCTGATCCACGTGGCGTTTGACTATGCCGCCTGAGTCCAGTTTTACCGTATACGTCACTGGTCCTAATCGTTGCTCGGTCGTGGCTTCCGTCCACGGTGGCTCGTTTCGGCTGACGTTTTTCGCCCACACCCTTTCCCCTCTCGAAAATTGTGTCGTCCTTCCCCCTCTTGCGTTCCGTTCCTGTCTGTGCACCGCTTGCTCCTGATGTTTCTTTATGTCGGGTTGCATTAAGTCGAATTTCGTTCGTATTTGTCTGCCGAGCATTAATTTGGCCGACGTTTCTCCTGTCGTGCAATGTTGAGTCGATCGGTATTCGAATAAGAATGCGTCGACGGCTTCCTGTGCTGTTTTCCCATTTTTTAGCATGATCTTCAGTTTTCTCTTGAATGACCTCACCAGATTCTCCGCTGCCCCGTTTGACGCGGGGTGTTTTACTGCCGATCGTATGTGCTTGATTCGCGCACTGCTCACGAACCTCGTGAACTCGTCGCTCGTGAATTGTGGTCCGTTGTCACTGACGATTTGCCGTGGGAGCCCGTGCCTAGCGAATGTTTGTTGGAAGACTTTTATTGTTTGTTGCGCCGTGGTGCTTTTCATGACGAAGATCTCGGGCCATTTCGTCCTCGCGTCTACTATTAGTAGGAAGTTGTGTCCTTTGTACGGTCCCAAGAAGTCCGTGTGCACCCTTTCCCACGGTTTTTCCGGCCAACTCCACGGGTGCAGTTTCGCCGCTGGTGGGTTGTCCCGTACTTCGGCGCAGTCGCGACAGTTTCTCGCGAGCTCTTCGATTTGTTTATCTATTTGTGGCCACCAGCCGAACGATCTTGCTATCGCTTTCATTTTTACTATTCCTGCGTGGTTCTCATGGAGTTCGTTGAGCACAGCCTTCTGTAGTTTACTCGGCACTACGATTCTGTATCCCCACATGACGCAGTCTTGTTCGATCGCCAGCTCATCTCTTCTTGTTTCGTACGGGAGCCAGTCCCTCGTCAGCGTTTTTCTGCCTGGCCAGCCGAGTTCTATGTATTTCCTGACCTCCATTAGCACTTTGTCGGCCTTGCTTTCGCGCGCTATTGCCCTGTCGTCTAAACAGACCTGCGATTCTTCCGTGATATAGTTTAGGTAGGTTTTTTCGGGTTTCGTGCGTTCGTTATCGTTCGGGGTCGGTAAGTCGCGATAGTCCGTCCGCGCTATTTTTTGCCGATTTTACGTACATAATTTGGTATCGGAACGCGCTCAAGAAATTTGCGTACCGTTGTAATCGTCGTGTCGCCATTATTGGGATTCCTTTTTTCGGTCCGAAGATTCTCACTAGTGGCTGGTGGTCTGTTTTCAGGATAAAATGTCTTCCATACAAGTAGTCATAATATTTGGTTACTCCGAATACTATCGCTCGCGCTTCCTTGTCTATCGCTGCGTATTTTCGATCACTTGCTGTTAATGTTTTCGGCGCGTAGGCGATTGGCCGCTCCCCTTCTTCTGTCATTTGTGAGAGAATTGCTGAGATTCCGTAATCCGACGCGTCGCACGTTAGTATTAATTGTTTTTCTGGGTCGTAGTTCATGAGAACTTCCGCTGATTTGAGGGTTTTTTTTGCGTTTTCAAATGCTCTTTGACATTGTTTTGACCATTCGAATTTTTCCTTTTTTAACAATTCGTACAGGGGATGCAGTTGTTCCGCTCTATTTTTCATGAATTTTATGTAGTAATTTATCATCCCTAGGAACGCTTGCAATTATTTTACATTTTTTGGTGCCGGGATTTTGCTTATCGCTTCTACTCTTTCCGGTAATGTGTGGATGCCGTTTTTGTCTATGCCTAGTCCTAAATATTTAATTTTCGTCGCTAGTAATTCGCATTTCGATTTTTTTAGTTTCAAGCCGCATTCTTCCAATTTATCTAATACCACCGCTGTGTTATTCAGGTTTTCTTGTATTGTTTTGCCTTTGATTATTATGTCGTCTAAAAATACATTTCCGTTTGGCATACCCGCGAGTATCTGTTCCATTTGCCTCTGAAAAAACCCGGTGCTGACGCTACTCCGTACGGCAGCTTGTTTGGTTGGTATAGGCCTTTATGTGTACTCAGTGTTAAATATTGTTTTGCTTCTGCGCTTACAGGCACTTGTGCGTATGCCTCTTTTAGGTCTATTTTTGTGAAGTATACGGCATCGTGTAAATTCGCTATTAAGTGCTGGATTCTCGGTAACGGGTGTCTGTCTATCAGGATCGTTTTATATACCGTCAGTTTGTAGTCACCGCAGAGTCCCGTCCTTTTTTAAAATCGGTACGATTGGTGTGCCCCATTCCCCTACTTCTACCGGTGACCATGCTCCTTCTCTTACCAGTCTGTCTATTTCTTCGCTTACTTTATTTTTCATCGCGAACGGCAATGTTCTCGGTTTACAATATTTTGGGACTGTGTTCGTTTGCATGTGGATTACGAACTCAGCCTTGTTATATGTGCCTAGCCCCGCGGAGAATAAGTGTTGATATTTTTCGAGGAATCTTACCTTAATCCGCTCTATGCTTTCGTTTTTTTTTTGTGTCGATTGGTCGCGTCGCTTGACGTTCGTCCGTCCTTTTGTTCTGGCTTATGCCGAGTGGCCAAAGTTGTAGCTTGTGTAGCCATACCCTGCCAATGAGAGGCTTTCCGTGTTTGCCTACTATGTATATTAGATTGGGCCAAAAAAATTGACTATTTTTTTTTTTGAAAAATATATTGAGAATATCATTCAGTATGGCAAAAAAAAATTTCATGAAATTTTAAGCCCTTAATATTAACTTTAAGAGGTCTATCATCGCTATTTTTGATTTTTAGTATCAATTTGATGTTTTACGTCAGAACTGTCGAAATATTGAAGTGAAAAAATTTATGTTCACTCATCCCTTTATAAAATTAAATTCCCTACAAAAAAGGTCTGATTATAGATTTTTATCAGACAAGCCGTTTCCGAGTAATTAAGCTTAATAAATTGATATAATTTCTCGAGAATCAATCGAGAATTAATCGAGAATTAATCGAGAAATTATATCAATTTATTAAGCTTAATTACTCGGAAACGGCTTGTCTGATAAAAATCTATAATCAGACCTTTTTTGTAGGGAATTTAATTTTATAAAGGGATGAGTGAACATAAATTTTTTCACTTCAATATTTCGACAGTTCTGACGTAAAACATCAAATTGATACTAAAAATCAAAAATAGCGATGATAGACCTCTTAAAGTTAATATTAAGGGCTTAAAATTTCATGAAATTTTTTTTTGCCATACTGAATGATATTCTCAATATATTTTTCAAAAAAAAAAATAGTCAATTTTTTTGGCCCAGTCTAATATACATAGTAGGCAAACACGGAAAGCCTCTCATTGGCAGGGAATGGCTACACAAGCTACAGCTTTGGCCACTCGGCATAAGCCAGAACAAAAGGACGGACGAACGTCAAGCGACGCGACCAATCGACACAAAAAAAAAAACGAAAGCATAGAGCGGATTAAGGTAAGATTCCTCGAAAAATATCAACACTTATTCTCCGCGGGGCTAGGCACATATAACAAGGCTGAGTTCGTAATCCACATGCAAACGAACACAGTCCCAAAATATTGTAAACCGAGAACATTGCCGTTCGCGATGAAAAATAAAGTAAGCGAAGAAATAGACAGACTGGTAAGAGAAGGAGCATGGTCACCGGTAGAAGTAGGGGAATGGGGCACACCAATCGTACCGATTTTAAAAAAGGACGGGACTCTGCGGTGACTACAAACTGACGGTATATAAAACGATCCTGATAGACAGACACCCGTTACCGAGAATCCAGCACTTAATAGCGAATTTACACGATGCCGTATACTTCACAAAAATAGACCTAAAAGAGGCATACGCACAAGTGCCTGTAAGCGCAGAAGCAAAACAATATTTAACACTGAGTACACATAAAGGCCTATACCAACCAAACAAGCTGCCGTACGGAGTAGCGTCAGCACCGGGTTTTTTCAGAGGCAAATGGAACAGATACTCGCGGGTATGCCAAACGGAAATGTATTTTTAGACGACATAATAATCAAAGGCAAAACAATACAAGAAAACCTGAATAACACAGCGGTGGTATTAGATAAATTGGAAGAATGCGGCTTGAAACTAAAAAAATCGAAATGCGAATTACTAGCGACGAAAATTAAATATTTAGGACTAGGCATAGACAAAAACGGCATCCACACATTACCGGAAAGAGTAGAAGCGATAAGCAAAATCCCGGCACCAAAAAATGTAAAATAATTGCAAGCGTTCCTAGGGATGATAAATTACTACATAAAATTCATGAAAAATAGAGCGGAACAACTGCATCCCCTGTACGAATTGTTAAAAAAGGAAAAATTCGAATGGTCAAAACAATGTCAAAGAGCATTTGAAAACGCAAAAAAAACCCTCAAATCAGCGGAAGTTCTCATGAACTACGACCCAGAAAAACAATTAATACTAACGTGCGACGCGTCGGATTACGGAATCTCAGCAATTCTCTCACAAATGACAGAAGAAGGGGAGCGGCCAATCGCCTACGCGCCGAAAACATTAACAGCAAGTGATCGAAAATACGCAGCGATAGACAAGGAAGCGCGAGCGATAGTATTCGGAGTAACCAAATATTATGACTACTTGTATGGAAGACATTTTATCCTGAAAACAGACCACCAGCCACTAGTGAGAATCTTCGGACCGAAAAAAGGAATCCCAATAATGGCGACACGACGATTACAACGGTACGCAAATTTCTTGAGCGCGTTCCGATACCAAATTATGTACGTAAAATCGGCAAAAAATAGCGCGGACGGACTATCGCGACTTACCGACCCCGAACGATAACGAACGCACGAAACCCGAAAAAACCTACCTAAACTATATCACGGAAGAATCGCAGGTCTGTTTAGACGACAGGGCAATAGCGCGCGAAAGCAAGGCCGACAAAGTGCTAATGGAGGTCAGGAAATACATAGAACTCGGCTGGCCAGGCAGAAAAACGCTGACGAGGGACTGGCTCCCGTACGAAACAAGAAGAGATGAGCTGGCGATCGAACAAGACTGCGTCATGTGGGGATACAGAATCGTAGTGCCGAGTAAACTACAGAAGGCTGTGCTCAACGAACTCCATGAGAACCACGCAGGAATAGTAAAAATGAAAGCGATAGCAAGATCGTTCGGCTGGTGGCCACAAATAGATAAACAAATCGAAGAGCTCGCGAGAAACTGTCGCGACTGCGCCGAAGTACGGGACAACCCACCAGCGGCGAAACTGCACCCGTGGAGTTGGCCGGAAAAACCGTGGGAAAGGGTGCACACGGACTTCTTGGGACCGTACAAAGGACACAACTTCCTACTAATAGTAGACGCGAGGACGAAATGGCCCGAGATCTTCGTCATGAAAAGCACCACGGCGCAACAAACAATAAAAGTCTTCCAACAAACATTCGCTAGGCACGGGCTCCCACGGCAAATCGTCAGTGACAACGGACCACAATTCACGAGCGACGAGTTCACGAGGTTCGTGAGCAGTGCGCGAATCAAGCACATACGATCGGCAGTAAAACACCCCGCGTCAAACGGGGCAGCGGAGAATCTGGTGAGGTCATTCAAGAGAAAACTGAAGATCATGCTAAAAAATGGGAAAACAGCACAGGAAGCCGTCGACGCATTCTTATTCGAATACCGATCGACTCAACATTGCACGACAGGAGAAACGTCGGCCAAATTAATGCTCGGCAGACAAATACGAACGAAATTCGACTTAATGCAACCCGACATAAAGAAACATCAGGAGCAAGCGGTGCACAGACAGGAACGGAACGCAAGAGGGGGAAGGACGACACAATTTTCGAGAGGGGAAAGGGTGTGGGCGAAAAACGTCAGCCGAAACGAGCCACCGTGGACGGAAGCCACGACCGAGCAACGATTAGGACCAGTGACGTATACGGTAAAACTGGACTCAGGCGGCATAGTCAAACGCCACGTGGATCAGCTGGTGAGGGGAGGGGCCCCGAGGAGATCATCAAAACCCGAGGCAGCAAATGGGCAAGACGCTTGTCAACCAGCACGACGATCACCGCGATTGAACAGACAACAAGCGTAACGCGTACAACGAGGGGGAATCAGACAAGGGGCGCAAAGTTAAACGGAGAGGAGTGTAGTGTACATGAGGACGCGGTGTGAGTATGAGAGAGTGCGTGGTGTATGTATAAATGCGTGTGTGTGTTTGTGTGTGTGTGGGTGTGTGTTTGTGTGTGTGTGGGTGTGTGTGTGTGTGTGTGGTGAGAAGCTTGTAAGGTGAGAAGAACTAATCAGTCAAAATAAAGCCGCTAAGCGATTAACGTCTCTCGTTCTCTCTGACCTACCCGACACCACAATTACCATTTTGCACAATGTTACCGGTGGTACGAATAAAGAAATTCTGAATTATGATACTCCTGCTACAGTTTCATGCCGCCACTGAACCACAATTGGATGGGTTCTGAAGTACTCCAGAAACAGGTATGGATACCAATTTTCGTAGAGACGGCAGATATTGTGATGATTTTCTACCGCCATTTTGAATTCGTCGCTTCGAATTTCGAATTTTCGTGGTCAGATCCATGATCAGCGACCTCGGAAACAGCTTCCACCCACTTTCAGTGAAAATCGATAGATTTTTCGTTATTGACGTCGGCCATGTTGGATCCGGAATTCCGGACTTTTCAAATTTTGCCTTCAGATTTGAAAAGAGCAACGTCAGAAACCCCTAGAAATCAAGTTTTCCTGCAATCTGTACATTAGGCCCGAATACGCAATATATTAGGAATTGTCAAAAATAGCATTTCAGGCGGGTAGTTCACCCTCTTAAAATTGATTTCAGCCGATATAAAAAAATACGTGTCTTTTTTTTCAGCGTACTTAACATTCCTACCAAGTTTTATTGAAATCGGAAGCGGACACCTCGCGGGTGTTTTTTGTAAGCCCTTAACGACTAGCCGAAAACGCCTGCATTTGTATGATATCTTGACGGAGTAATATCCCGAATTGACCAAGCATACAGACAAGAGACAGGGTCTCACATCACTTCCTGACGTCAATCAGAGCTTCTTTTATCTCAGAAAAATTATTACTTTGACAGATTTGTTACAGATTTTTAGGCACCATCCGTACCGGGGAATGACAAGGAGATGCAAAATATTCAGAGATCTTGCTTGAGGAGTTCATCAACCTGTGATTCGAATTCATCTTTCTGAATCGTAGGAAAACAGTACTGTTCGGTTGAAATGGATGTATTTCCTGTCATGGAGATAGTGTGATGAGTCGAATTGGCGTGGCCTAATTTATTACTTGGGACATGGAAGAGATGGTTGAATTTCCCTACGAGGTTGAATATAGATTGTTTTTCGGTGTCACAATGATCGTCATGCAAGCTCATTGCCAACATATCTAATCTTTCTGACCTTCTGTCAGTCAAGAGCACACTTACGGCAATAGGACCAGGTATACACTTCTCAGGTACGGAAGGATAGAATTGCTGTTGCACCAGGTCAGCGAACTGGACGGGGCAAGCGGTGGGGGGAGGGGGAATTATTAATCGGATAAGGTGTACGGTCAATAGTAGTAATAATTAATGAATTATTACGACGAGGCCTTGGATGCAAAAAGGGGGGGGCTCGGCAAGCATCTATGTAGCAATTATGTGGTGGAGTAGATGTAATGTTGGGCATGATTGTACCCAGCGGTTCGTTAAAGTCACAACGTGCAACACTCTTATATCGATAGTTCTTACACTCTACATTGAACATTATTTTGTCAGGCAAGCTCATATTTACGAAGCACTAAGCAGCATGTATTATATATAATTTTTACAAACAAAGAAGCCCTTATTTTTGGAACTAGAGATACTGCCCTTGTCTCAACGTGAATGTAGCCAATAAAGGAATCATAATCGATTCGCAACGTTTCCGTTGGAACATAACACTACGACCGAGACACATCTTTCAAATTTTTTTGGTGGACGACTCGTATTTGTATCATCGCTCACCGACTTCCAGCGATTGAATGTATCATGCACTATATTTCTTCATGCAGCAGGGGCGTTTAAGAGAATCTTTTGCAGATTTGCGGCCGGAATGCGTATGCTTTAACATTTTCGTTGCGGTCTGATATACTGCACGTCTATCTATACTGAAATACTGAATGCGAGTAACTAAATGATGCTGACAAACGACGCTTTTGCTTCATTGGGTGGAGTTGCTGCAAAAATTTATCTGTGGTAATATCCAGTACAACTAATTCATGTTTTAAGAATTAACCTATAAGAATACTTGGTAAAATAAATTCATATCCCAAAAATGTATCTGTGGGAACACCTGGCAGGGTAAATTCATATTACGCTTAGGTAAAATACAGTAAAGGTTACAGCGGACCGCGGGGCGACAAAGCCTTGACGCAACAGAACGTCGCGACGTGTTCCACTAAATTCGTCATAACCCCGTCAATTTGTGGAATATTTATGAAACCTTTGTCGCAAATGAAAGATAAGACCCTAGGCAATAGGAAAATAAAGTAAGCAGGAAATTGTTTTCTTTGTGTTTTTCTTCATTTCGTAGTTAGCATATCCCTCAATCGAACCTAAGTGGAATCTTTATACAACATCAAATCCAAAATTTCCCTTTTCTAACTAACGCACTCAGGTAGATCACATATATATTCGGTGAACCGAGCAAGTAGTGGACGATATTATAATATACCCTGTAACGGGTGCGGTTTATTTTGGGCCAGAGCCTATGTGATAAACCCGTTATTAGTGTGTTCTTTGTCAAATTTAACAGATTTATAAGAAACCCCCTCTTATAGGTAAAAGCTGCATCAGCTTATCAAACCCAAAAACCCTTGATAGTTGAACTATGCAGACTTAGGTATTACCAAAGCCGCCTTGGAATGTCAACAAGCACCTCTGCCTGTTGCTCCCTTTGGAAAGACAAGGGCTTCTTCGGCCGTTGCTTTCAGTTAGAGACAAGTGACAGAGGCGTATGTCACCTATTCTACGGGTAACTACAATATTAGAATAGAGTATTATATATAGAGTATTATACTCCCTTCTAATTGCGAACTCGGAGTAAACAGAGTCGCCTGCCTATATTATGTTGTGGGTTATCAACCCAAAACACCCGGTGATTGAACTGCACGGACTTAGGTATCACCAAAGCTGCCTTGAATTTGTGAACAAGCACCTCTGTCCGTTGCTGCCTTCAGTAAGACGAGGGCTTGTAGGCCGTTGCTTCAACTGGAGACAAGTAAAAGAAGCGTATGTCACCTAGTCGGAGATACGGATTTCCCAGTACTCCCTTCTAATCGTGAACTCGGAGTAAACAGAGTCGCCTGCTTATATTTTGTTATGGGTTATTGACCCAAAACACCGTCAACCTTTCAGACCAGAGAATTCTTTGGCTGGCTGTTGGTTTTATTTCCCTCCCCTTTCCAAGGTAAAGTTATATGTTCTAGTAATGTGTTGACTACGAGATAGACGAGAACGTGTTCAACTGTAACATATGTTTAATAGCGATTAATCCAAGTACAAAGGTCCTTGTCGGTAGACAAAACATAAGGTTTTACAAAATATAACCGTAGAGAACAAAATTTGAAATAAAATTATAGAAGTAATAAATCTATCAGAATTCGTCGGTTCTGCCCCTAAACTTTCCTACAGCTCAAACGTTAAATACGCGGCTCTACTCAATATTTCTTCAAGAGGTCCCGGGCTATCATGGACTGTAATTTCTGTACTCTTCACTAAATTTCGGACTAAGCTCTATGCTTGAATTTCCTCTCTAAATCTCGTGAACCTAAATTCGATAACGCTATCTAGATGAAAAACGCCTCGTTACAATATGACGCAGCTCAGCGCTATACCGGACAACTGGACTAATAACTTTGACTATCCTTCTACTCGGTGACGCAGTTGGCGCTTTGCCGGACAACTGGTGACCGCTCTTCGTGGTCCTCCAGTTTTATACTCTCCCAGAGCTGTTGTTGGACGATCCTGTCGACGTCATTTCCCTATTCGTGTGTTCTGTCGTGGGTCGTCGTCCTGGTATGCGTTGGTCAGCGTCAGTCGTCTTTGTTTACTATTTTGGATGCTAGCAGGTCACGGTCGCTATCGATGGTCGTCTCGATCAGCTGTCTGTGTCAGTTGTTGACATATTTTATATATATCACGGGCACTGTTGGTGTTGATGCGACTTTGAACAACTCTCCGTTACAACCCATGTCTGGGATGCATGCTCGAGGTACCGAAATCTGAAAATCAGTTTCGATAGAGTGAAATCCACCCAGAACTAAGCTACAGAACGGTAATCTCAGTAACGTTACTGTAACCCAGATCTATCATTGTGAGATTTAATCTTTTTGGATCCGTAACAAAAAACTTGACTAATACAAATTTCGATCAAAAGGTTTTCTTTATAACGGTAGTTTTTCCCCAAAGGAATTCATATTTCTATTACAATCCTGAAAATATAAAACATCGTTCTTTGAGGCAAAACACAGTGACGGACGCTTCTCTGATATCTCAACGCACGAGAAAATCGAAACTGTTACTATACTACAGCAAAAAAATTCCCTACACAGAAATCAGAATGTGTTGGAATAATGATGAACAACTCAGTTCGTTAGGTTTCTCCACCAGGACTTACGGATTGTAATACAAAGCCATGTCGAAAATTGCTGATGTGCCGAAATAACAAGTTTTGTCAGTTTTGGTCGATAGTCATGAAAAAACTATTATTAAACTATTTAATCCGAATTTATGCCTGTAACTAAACGGCAATTTTTTCTCAAGTTGGCTTATTTTGTGCATTTCATTTGTATGAGCAGTGTTTGAAACTTACCGAGATCGCTGTCAACGTCGTGAATAACGATTTTGATCCCTTCACCATCTGCGAGACTTCCTTGACGTGGTAATTCCCTATCATCGACCGTCGCGCGAGCCATGTTTGTCGAGGGTCCTTTGGTTACTGCTGGCGCCACCGGAAGAGATCTTATCGCGTTTATATCTGGTCTGGAAGCAAAACAACGTAGGTTCATTAAGTAAAACAGGAACAAAGGAAACAGATACAGCACCAAAACACTGTTCGCCAATTTTATTTTTTGATTTCCACCAGTGGCAGCGTAAAAAAGTTTCCGCTCAAGTTTCTGTATATGGGACTTTATTACCTCTACTGAAACAATTTTCCTATCAGATGGATCTGACTTTGAAACATGAAGATTTTTAGGTTACTTCAGATCGTAATGGTTTCGATTTCTTTACAGATTTGTCATAATTGTTTGGTTGAACAAAATTTGTTTACTCAAATTTTGAGAAAAAAGCACATACTTCATAGACAAAATCCTTAGAGTTCTAGCTTTGATGATTCCAGAAAAAAATACATAAACGTATACATCTAAACAAAAAATTACCTTCTCATCGGGCTTCTCATCGGAAGCAAAGGATTGAAAAGGGTAAACATAAACATCTACACACTACAGTCTCCTTACATCGTGCATGCAGAGAAGAAATTCTTACTTATACAAATCGGGCACATGAAAACAAATTTGAACTCACTGGTTATGAGAGAAATTAATGACAACAGAGTCAGGGCGGCTAGGTGGTCTAGTGGAGTAAATCTCCGGTAAAGCATCGCTAGATTCCAGGTTCGATTCCTGGCTCCGTCGTTAATTTTTCAAATTCACCAGTTGTTCAAATTTACATATGGTCAACAAAATTCTCTCGTAGATTAATGATTTGCACACCCGCATCTCATTTATTAGACGGCATTGCCGTCTTACGGGCTTCTCATCGGAAGCAAAGGATTGAAAAGGGTAAACATAAACATCTACACACTACAGTCTCCTTACATCGTGCATGCAGAGAAGAAATTCTTACTCAAAAAATTACCAACTTGTAACAAAAATTAGTTACTACAAATAATGCGTATTTCTCTCACTCCATAATTTTCTTCATACCATCTTTTATTGGCCAAGAGTTGTATATTATTTTGTTCTGGATATGTAGGCCTAAAGGAAACACGCCGAATTTTTAATGTCTCGACCCAAGTGAGGGCCTTCCTCAACATAAAGTACTTATTTGAACATCTGTGCGTACAAATAGGAATAATAAATACAGAGAATCATAATTCAAGTTTGTGATGATGACGAAGCTTTAACCTGATTTTCTGTAACATACGTTACGCAATGAAAAAAATTAGAAGGAAATATGTCTTATGTAGAGTTTTGAGAGCAAAGTTCTAAGGTAATCCTGATCTAAAGAATTAGTGCGATTACTGTTGAGTTAAATACCCACGGTACGAAAATAAGAAAGAGTACGAAGACTGTTACTAGGAATGACCATGACGCAGATAAACTAACTCGTTAGGCATACCAGGTCGATTTCTCCGATTTTGATCTGGTTGATATGTCGTATAGTGCATCCAAAACTAACAATAAGCAACACGTATTTCTTTCACTTAGCTATAAAATACTTGAACGGGGTGAAACTCCAAAAATGGAGGTGACAAGCATCAATTTCCCTGTTTCAACTATGAAAACATATCAATTTTTGACCTGACTGACTGGAAAAATGTGATCGTCTCATTTGGAACAAAAAATTGTAGGAGTGAACTACCCCTAAATATAATTATATTTATGCAAAAACTAGTTCAATTTAAGTCTACAAATCTGGGAAAACGTATATGTTGCGACAAACACGAACGAAGATTAATATATTTTTGAATTTTTCCCTGAAAAAATGTTCGACGGGGTAACTATCCCCTAACGTCGTTCATATTGCGTCTATGCAAAAAATGGTCAAATTTGAGTTCAAAAATCTGGAAAAATTATACATTGCGTATCAATACCATGAAAAACTAACTGGTATTTGGATTTTGCAGAAAATAATATTGGTCAGGGCAACTGAATGCAATCAATTGTTGATGTTATTGTGTATTAAACTGTAATGCAGACTAGTGTGCGTATGTATGGGTGCAAGGGAGAAATATAAGTAGTAGTGCGGTAGGCTAGTCAGTAAGGACCGACCAGCCAGTCATGTAACATGTGTATATTATATTTCAGACTTCGTTCGTCGAGATTACAATGGTACTGCTTATTGTTAGTTCTGCCAGGATTCGCCATGTTTCAGAGCTTATTGAAGTTTATACCTCTCTATGATCTAACCGTCTTCCGCACAGTGCGGCCAAAGGCCCCTTTATGCGGCCAAAAGTCGAAAAAAAAAGTTTTTAGTTGGGGATATTTTGTCATTGGGTTGGCTAAAGGAGTTCCCTAGGAGTCGGAAAACATTCATAGTAAGGTCCCTTGCCTCAAATCCCCCCCATAATATCAGTCTGAATATGGCCTTCGCCCGAACGCTACACGACGGTTAGGAAAGTGCGACTGGCGACGTGTCGGATAAACAGGCGTCAAATTTTTGTTTTTAAAGCGATTTGAACAAAACAAAATGGATTCTACAGCTGAAGGTGAGTAAAATAACTGAAAAAAAATTCTGAATATAAATTCCTGAATAGTACATTCTTAGAAGGAGATATGTAAGGACTATTTTTTGGTTATTTTTCTCGAATTGAATGGATTTGATTGAGTGAATACTTTTTTATCTTACTACATCTTGCTCTCTAAGTCATATGAGGTTTTAGGTAAAAGTATTATGTACTGTTGGGATTTTTTTTATTATTCAGGATAATAAAGGTGCACTTCTATTTTTAATTGAATAAACACAAATAACAGTATTTTTATTGAATAAACGAAATAATTTGAATAGTGGTTAAGGAGAGGTTTTGTTTATGGTGATGTCCGTTACACGGCATAGAGAGTACTGCCTCTCAAGAGCCTACAAAAGAAAAAGAAAAATAAACAAAAACATAGAAAAGGAAAGGTCGTAACAGTGGATTATATCTCATGTCACTGGTGGCACCACTTCCTTAACTACAACAGACTTTTGCTTTCTAGCGGGAACTTCTTAATACTCAATATTCCAACACTCCCACTTATTAAGACTGGCGTACAATACTCAGTCTCTCTCTTATGTACTCAAACTGTTGTTTCGACAATGGTTTAGTAAAAATGTCTGCAAGTTGCTTTTCACTTTCTACGTGTCTTACAGATATTTTACCACGCTCATTTACGTTGCGTACAAAATGAAACCGAACATCTATATGTTTAGTTTTCTTATGGTACTCTGGATTTTTTGCTAAGTCGATCGCAGATCGATTATCAACGTACATAGGTATAGTATCACTCTTAAAGCCTATTTCACCTAAAATTCTGCGTAACCATATCGCATCTTTGGTACTGTGTGCGAGAGCGATATACTCTGCCTCTGTAGTCGAAAGCGCTACGACTCGTTGTCGTTGGCTAGACCATGAAATCGCACCACCGTTAAGTAAAAACACGAAACCGTTCGTTGACTTTCGCGTATCCACACATCCAGCATAGTCTGCGTCAGTAAATCCAGTAGGTTCAAGGTTACTCCCACTGCTTCCGTAGACAATCCCATAATCCAGGGTTCCCTTCAGGTACCGGAAGATTTTCTTAACTGCTTGCCAATGTTCTTGCCCATAATTCGATAGGAATTGGCTAGCTTGGTTGACCGCGTATTCTATATCGGGACGGCTCACTCTCGCAGCAAACAGGAGGGAGCCAATTGCTTCACGATATGGAATGCTCTGTATATTCTTATTCTCCTCCTCATTTCTAGGGCTCTGCTCTTGACTCAGATGCAAGCCTGGTTCAGCGGGGACAGTTGACGGATTGGCTTCTTCCATTCGAAATTTCTTGAGAATTTTCTGTATGTACACCTTCTGTCCAATTTTTATTGTCCTGTTCTTTCGATCACGATCAATTTCGAGACCGATAAACTGCTTGCCATCTTCTATGGTTATCTTGAAGTGCTGTTCCAAGTTTCTCAGTACTACTGTTATTGCTGGTTTCGATGATGATAGTAGTAGACCATCGTCCACATAAAGTGCCAGATACACTTTTGCTCCTCTTACATTACCGGAAAATACGCAGTGGTCACTTTCTGTTGCACCAAAATTGAACTGCTTCAAAAATACGACAAATTTTGAATTCCAGCAGCGTGGAGATTGCTTGAGTCCGTATAGGCTTTTATGTAGTCTGCAAACTACACCAGCCTTCTCTTCATCTTCAAATCCACGGGGCTGCTCCATGTAAATAGTTTCTTCTAATTCTCCATGAAGAAACGCCGTTTTTACATCGAACTGCACTACTTCCATATCCTTTGCTGCGGCTATGGCAAGGAGCATTCTTATCGATTCATAGCGGACCACTGGCGAAAAAGTCTCGAAATAGTCAATACCTTCTCGTTGTGCAAAGCCTTTTGCTACGAGTCTAGCTTTGAGTCGCTTGGTATTGCCTTCCGAATCAGTCTTTCTTGTATACACCCACTTACACCCGATCGCGCGTTGCCCAACCGGGAGCTTTTCTAATGTCCAAGTCTCGTTTTCGCGAAGCGCCGCCACTTCTTCACACATCGCACTCTTCCACTCATCAGCTTCATCACTTGCAATTGCACTTTCGTATGTCTCTGGCACTGCATCAGCAACGAGTGCGATCTCGTCAACTAGGCGGCTAGTTTTTCTGATCAGGTTCCTATCACGCAACCGTGTTCTTCCCGATCTCTGATTATCCACCTCAGGTTCAACTTCGATTACTTCCGGTAGTTGAGGCTGTTCTTCGGGCTCACCGATGTCCTCTTCATCCTCTTCAGCCTCAGAATCACTGTCATCTTCGATAACTATGTGGTCATTTTGTTTTCGTACAGCTTCCAACTTATCCTTGACTGATGTGGTTTCATTGAATTTGACGTTGCAGCTTACTGCTATTTTTCGGGTTTTAGCGTCCCACAATCGATAATTCTTCGATTCTCCTTCGTAGCCAACGAAGGTCATCCTTTTACTTTTCGGATCCAGCTTCTTACGTTTTTGTTTTGGCACACTTACGTAGGCATCACTTCCAAACACGCGTATGTGTTTGATTTCTGGCTTGCGTTGAAACCACCTCTCGTAGGCTGTCATTCCGTCGATCCGTTTACAAATCGTTCTGTTTAGAACGTACGATGCCGTACTAACAGCTTCCGCCCACAGTTCCTTAGGAAGATCCTTCGCAATCAACATCGATCTCGCACTTTCGACTAGCGTTCGTATTTCACGCTCAGCACGGCCGTTTTGTTCAGGAACGTACGGCGTCGATAACTCATGGACGATGCCTTTCTTTTGTAAGAAATCTTTAAGCTGATTTGAGAGATACTCTTTCCCATTGTCAGACTTCAAGGTTTTCACACTATTGCCAGTTTGCTTTGAGACTAAAGCTTCATAGCCCTTGAGTCTATCGAAGACCTCTGCTTTGTGCCGCATAAAGTAAACATTTCGGAATCCAGTACGGTCGTCTTTGAAAAGTACAAAGTATCTCGACCCAAGCGGCGATTCTACGTTTATTGGACCGCATACATCGGAGTGTATCATTTCTCCAGGCTGTGTAATTTTCTCTCGTTCGATAGATGGATGTGAAACTTCAGGCTGCTTACCCAAGACACATGCTTCGCAGAAGAATTCATCAGCCTTGTTGACGATTTTCATCCCGTTTGCAGTACCGCGTTCTTCGGTCTCCTTGATAGCTTTGACATTGATGTGGCCGAGTCTGTTGTGCCACAGCTGTAGCGATTGAGTCTCGGCCACATTCGCGTTCGCTGGAGCTTTCATTGCGAAAAGCATACGGAATAGCTTCCCATAGCGAACACCTTCCGCGGAAACAGTACCATCGCTCTCTCGAACTTCACACCGATCACGATAGCAATGAAACGAGAATTGTCTATCATTTATTGCTCCCACTGAGAATAAATTTCGTTTCAAATCGGGCACTAAAAGAACGTTCGACAGCTGTCTGTCATACAGTTTATTGTTCGCGCTCACTTGAATATCAATTGTTCCGATACCGGCGACCGGTAACGTTTTGTCACTCGCGATTTTCACGAAACGCACTGTTGTCGCGGGACCGAGTTCACGAAAAAGTTCACTCCGGAAGGTCATGTGCATGCTAGCACCCGAATCTGCCAGCTACACAGAATCATCGCTTTCCGTCGTTTCGGAGAAAAGAACCGAGATATCACTGAGATACGCCTTTCCCTGACCCGAATTCATTCCATCACTTTTTTCGTTTGCCAACCGTTTGTTGCACTCGCGATACCAATGTCCTGTTTCATGACAATAAGTACACGGGTACTTATTCTTTAGAGCTTCGATTTTCTTCGCACTTAATTTCTTCTTCAGCCTCTTCTGACCGCTGGTCGACGGCTTCGATTTTTCATCGAGCTTTATCTGTAAAGCTTTCACTTGTAGCGCAAGTGATGACTCATTTTCTTCCGTGTCGGTGAGTCGCTTTTCTTCACGAACTATCCTCGCAATCAAATTCTCCTTTTTTCGCTCTGCTTTAGGGGTGCATTCCCATGCCATCGTGAATGCTGAGAATTTTGTAGGTAGACTGCTGAGGAGCTTAGACATCATAGCGGATTCAGACGGCTTGTCGTCTGCATCCTCCAACTTTTTACAGATTGTTTCGAACTTTTCAATCTGAGTTACGACTGCCTGACCATCGTTGACGCGGAACTCATAGAAATCTTGCCAATAACGCTGTTTCGCATCCTCACTTGTGTCACAATACAGTGCGTGCAGCTTGTCCCAGATTTTCTTCGGACTGTCACAATTAATCAAATTTACATGTAACGACTGTTCCACTGAGCCGAGTAGGATCACCGCTGTCTTTGACCAACCCTTTTTCCACTCTTTCCACTCTTTCAGTTTTGTAGCTTTGTCTGGTTCGTCATCCGTACCATCAGCAAACTGCATCAAGTCTTTTGAGTCTAGCAAAAAAGACACGCCGAACTTCCACATAGCAAAGTTCGTACCATCGAATTTGGTTAGATTTGACACTTCTTTGTCTGCCATTTCAACGGATAAAAGTTAAACACACCGAAAGTCTATACCGTATACGACAACTTTATTATTCGATTCGCGCAGTGGAATCGTTCCTGGGCCCATAACCTGTTGGGATTTTTTTATTATTCAGGATAATAAAGGTGCACTTCTATTTTTAATTGGATAAACACAAATAACAGTATTTTTATTGAATAAACGAAATAATTTGAATAGTGGTTAGAGGAGAGGTTTTGTTTATGGTGATGTCCGTTACACGGCATAGAGAGTACTGCCTCTCAAGAGCCTACAAAAGAAAAAGAAAAATAAACAAAAACATAGAAAAGGAAAGGTCGTAACAGTGGATTATATCTCATGCCACTGGTGGCACCACTTCCTTAACTACAACAGACTTTTGCTTTCTAGCGGGAACTTCTTAATACTCAATATTCCAACATGTACTAATTAAAATCAATTTTAGCTGCCCGTTGCTGCCCGTTCACTTTTTGTGCACTGTATTACAAAAAAAAAGTAAGATATTCGTTTTAACGATGACAATAATACATGAAAAACAAAATGAAATAAAGCATAGAATTCAAAAACCGAAGTGAAAAACAAAGATAAAAGTGAGCCCTCGAAGGAAAACACATCCATACAGTAAATCAAAAGAATATGAGAAAGAGAGAGGGGGTTATACGCAGCTGCGATGTTGACACGCCAAAAGCTGGTAGTGGTACCTCAAATGACGGAAACACCGTTCGAGGTTTTTTTGAAAACTACAAAAAAGCTGCACAAATAACAGGAGTTGACGAAGATATTATATATCGTTTTTATATTATATTGCAAACTATTGCATGTGGTCATGCTATTGATGATAACAATTTTTGACAGTATGCAGTAAAATTAGCTCAAGACATTGTACAACAATATCCCTGGTATTATATGCCCACATTGGTTCACAAACTTTTGATTCATGGCCCCGAAATAATAAAACATTCGGTGTTACTGATCGGTCAAATGTCCGAAGATGCGCAGGAAACCTGTAATAAATTTTTTAAGATCTACCGCATGAATTTCGCAAGAAAACATTATCGTCAAAAAACGTTGGAGGATGTTTTCAAACGATTTTTGATTGCGTCTGATCCACAAATCTCCAGCTGTCGGAGATTACCCATAAATCCACTAAAATCTTCATCTGAAGACTGTATTAATTTGTTAGCTCCCCCAACTGTGAATAATCAAACGGAACTACAATATTATGACAGTTCTTCGGCCTCAGAAACCGATGCAGATATAGAAGATTGCAACTGTGACGAGATTAGCAATGCAAATTTTTTTATGTAATATTATTTTCTACACCTAACTTTCAAATATTTTATCCGTTACGCTTCTGAACTCTTCATGTGTAATGTGAGTTACTATGGTAAATGTCGATAAAAATATAATAATTTTTTCAAAATTTTTTCCTGTATAACATCGCCATATTGCACCCCGCCATTTTTGACTTGTTCATTCTCAATTACATACCCTAACAATCTCAAAACAAAGACTTTTAATCAATCGCCGAATTCATTTAATTTTTTATAAGTTTTTTCGTACGATATGACGCCATACTCGGTCGGCCATCTTGAATTTGCTAATTCTGATGATGAATTCAGAATCAGTTACCCCAAAAACCCTCATATACCAATTTGTGGATCATTCTCTACATTTTTCGACTTTTGGCCGCATAAAGGGGCCTTCGGCCGCACTGTGTTCCGTCATTACTGTCATAATCGTTTTTCGTGCCGAGAGCGTCACATCGACAGAGCATTTTTTTCGTTGAGAAAGGAAAATACCCTTATGATAAATAAAAGTGCCTAAATGGTAAATTCCATCAAAGAAAACTTTTATGAAGCAAAGATACTAAAGGACGTTTTCGGAGTAAGCTGAAGAAATTAACCCCTTGAGTGTCAGTGACACACATATGGGCAGAAAAAAGTCTTGCCACTTTTGTGTCCTGACACATATGTGGAGAGTGTGCAAATTCGAAAATTATTCACACATATGTGGGCATTTGAAAAAAAAAAAAACTGTTTTTTCTACATCAATTTGACTGTAGTTTGGTAAATCAACGTTTTCGGAGTCGCTGAAGCTGAATCTGAAATCGGATTTTCAAAATTCAATATTGCGGATCCAATATGGGAGACAATAAGTTCAAATTTGATCGAATCTGGTCAAAAAACTCTACCCAGGGATTTTATGGGGTCGCTGATTGCGAATCTGCAATCAGGAATTGAAAATTCAGAATGATGGATCCAATATGGCGGACGAGAAGTTCAAATTTATTCAAATCCACTCAAAAAGTTTTATCCAAGGGTCTTCGGGATCGCTGATTACGAATCTGAAATCAGATTTTGAAAATGCAAGGTAGCAAATCCATTAGGCGGACAAAAAGGTCAAATCTGATCGAATCCAGTTGAAAAAGATTTGGTCCACTATATTGGATACGACATCTTGAATTTTCAAACTCTGATTTCAGATTCGTAATCAGCGACCCCGAAAACTCCTGAGTAGCATATTATGTACAGATTTGATCAACTTTGAACCTTTCATTCGGCATATTGGATACGCCATTCCGAATTTTACAAATCTAATTTCAGATTTAAATTCAGCGGCCTTGGAAACTTCGAGGTACTCACTTTCGTTGGAATCGAACAATTTTTCAAATCTGCGTCTGTCATATTGGATCCGCCATTACAAGTTTTGGAAATCAGATTTCAGATTCAGATTTAGCGTCCTCAAAAACTATTGGGTACTCACTTTCGTTGAAATCGAACTTTTTTTCGAATTCGCGTCCGCTATATTGGAACCGCCAGTTTGAATTTAAAAAATCTTAGTCCATATTTGGATTGAGCTACCCCAAAAACCGTTATACTGAAATTGTAGGATGAATCCATAAAAACAATTTTCCAACATGAAAGTGGCAGGAAAATCTCATTTTCGCCTGAGACTCAAGGAGTTCGGAGAGAAAATCAACCGAACACGGGGAACACGCCATTTGAGCACACCTTCGAGAAATTCAGAAAACAACCCGGACGTATACTCGAGGACAATGAATCTGAGACGACTAATGTTTCACATTAGACAGTTATGTTGGCAACACAGTGAAATCTACAGCGCCATAGTCGGCTGAGCGCGAAACAAACTCAATCGCAATAAACATAACATAACCCATGACCGTCGAATCTAACAATATAATACTGCGGGGATAATGACTTGTTAGATCGACATGTATTATAAGGTTAGATTCGACGGTTATGGGTTATGTTGTGTTGATTGAGCCTAGATTGACCTTGATTCGCGCTCGGCTAACTCCGGCGCTGTAGGTTTCTCTGTGTTGCCAACGTAACTGTCTAGTGTGAAAAAATTAGCTGTCAGATTCATTGTCCCCAAGTGTACATACAGAGAGAATATCTTGGAAGTTCAAAGGATTCACAACTGGTCTTTGATTCCAGAAAGGATGGGATCCCTATGGGAAAATGATCGAATGTGGTCTATGACATATCTCGCAAAAACTGCAATCAAGTTTATATCGGACAGACTGGCCGCCATCTCGATACCAGGCTCAAAGAACACCAACGTATTGTGCATGAGAATCATGATCGACACACGGTACTAACAAAATATGTGATCAACAACGAACATTCTTTTAATTATAATAATGTAAGCATCCTCGGTGAAGAACCTAATTATTATAAACGCTTATTATTCGGAATGTGCAATGTAGTAGGATATTCAAATTCTGTTAACCTCGAACCAGATGTCGAACACCTGAGCAATGTTTACAAACTTCTTATCACTGACCAGGTGTCACACATCGTCTAACCTTAACAATAAGTAGTACATAATTTGAGTTTTCCACTCTGCTATAGTTCTTACTTCTTACTATACCTGTTCGCCTTCGCTCAGGGTCACAGCTGATTCGCCCATGAGTCGTTGTCGGCTGATTGAGACAAACGGTTGACTGAAGTGTTTTTGATATGGAGAACTAGGAGATATGGATACCAATACTACAGTAGTCGGCATCGTTGTAACTTCAACTTTTTTAACTTTTTTTTAATTTTTTTAATTTTATGACTTGTGCTTCGTGGTACATCTCACTGTTATTTTATTAATTAAGAGTCAAAATCTTATACCGGGACAATCTCTTGAAACTATACATACCATGCGCATGCGCGAGTTTTATCGGCTGCTCGGGCAAGGCGACGAATTTCATACGAATTTTTGAGGTTAGAATCTCAAACAGTCGAGGTAGTGACTCGGAAAGTTGATGCTAATGCTTTTTGAAAATTGGCTTTATTCGACTTAAATGAGAAATCTGTTTGAATGTTGGGTGCTTGGAAGAAACGCAGCAGGTAGGTGGGAACACTTTATCTGATCACTTTTATTATTTTGTACATTGAAAATAACAATGAAATTTTTTTATTTCAACAGGTGATACGGCCAAAATAATTACATCTCTAATATTCACTGTTATCTGCCTATTCAATTTATCACACGTACAAAGATCATCGCCACTTTCAAGCAACTTAGCAACTTTCTCACTCTCTTGTGATTTTAGGTAGTAATATTGAATTTTATCACTTTTAAAAATGAAACATTAAACCAAGTGTTCAAGAAATTAAAATATCCCACTATCTGTAATATAAATGTGAATCTTTTTTTTTTTCAAAAATAGTTCAACAAAATGTACAAATAATCAATAGTCAATGTATTTTTTCCGATCGAAAATTTATTGCTAATACTATTAAAAATTTTCCAATGATTATAAAAGTTGATTTCGCAAATTTTCAATGTTGTTCGATTGAATAAATGAAGCGAATCTAATAATCAAATTGAAAATTCAAATAATATTGGATTTATTAAAACGATTTCGGTATATCATGTTAGTGCGGTTCGAAAAAAAGAAAATCTCATCCGAAGCGTAGACCCCAGGAACGTAGATCACATCCTGTGACACAAGTTGAAAATCAACTTTCTCAAAATGCGCCTCAACGTCACAATTAGCTTCCAGGACAATCATATTTTAGAGTAATGTCAGAACATTAATATGAAGATATTGACTTATCGGGTTCAAGATTGTGTCCCTTGTTTCATCAAAATAAATGAATATCCAATTTTTAACGAAGTTCATGGAAATTTTTTTACAAATAATGTAATCCGACATAATATCTTGTTCATAGTCCTCCGAACATCACATTGTAACAAGGATATTTGGCAAGAGTCCCTTTGTTGCAGGAACCATTATAAAATTCTTGGTATTCAATTCGTGCTACTGAATAACTTCTGCGTTTTCGATTCTATTTCCAATCTCAAAATGAGATTTTTTTTGCTTCAGACAATGCTAACATGAAACGCAGAAATAACTGCGGTAAATGGAGATTCACAAGCTTTCAGTCTTCACGCAGGACCCTATACAGAGTGTAAAATTGAATTTGGTCTCAAGTTATCGTGCAACTAGCTAGCCAGATGACACCGTCAACTAAGATTAAATTTAAAGACATGTTCAACTGAAGTTATTGAACAATTCTAGATTCAGATTAATTCAGTTTGCGTAGCAAAATTCAACCCTACAATCTAATTGAGGACTTGAAAAACTATTTATCTGAATTCAATGCCAAAGAGAGTAAAAGTAAGCTTCAAAATAAGATACCAAATTAAATGGTATAAAGTTTGAAAAACAATGCTGGTCAATGATAATGCTTGAATTACAATGGTGCACAGAATAATTCCTCGGTAAAATGAATTGGCAGCAACGGTTGAGTAACAAACTTATCGCCATTGGCTCGATCAAAGTGAAATAATGGGATATTCAGCCATTGTCATCTGTAGTATATCCCGTTCGCCAATTTTGCCTGAACTGATGTTGAGAAGGTGGCGATGGCCTGATGAAATTCACTCTGGCACCTGATGTCTGACGGAACAACCAGGTTCGATGGTTATAATGATTGCACCGCTCGAGAAACCAGGATCCTTGCCACCTAAACGTTTTGACCATAAGGTAAGGCCTAATTTTCCTCGTGTTAATCAAAGTTTAAACTTCGAGTCTGCTGAAAAAAAAACGAATTTTATCATTGAATCCGTGTAAAATTTTGTAATTGTCAAAGATCACGTAATTAGAAATTTCCCTACATGCTTCCATGCTTGACAAATTTAGTCCTGCTTTGACAATGAATCACTTTGTACCTGAAAATATTAGAAGCTATCATTAACAGACAAGATCTTCTGGTATTTTTGGATAAAACTATTTTCCAATAAAATGCACGATACATAAATCGTTAATGAGACGCATTTTTAAATTCATGTGAATAAAGAATCTGTTCACAATAAACGTTGTTCTTACTCACCTACCCCTGTTTGTCCAGACTCTCACTTGTTAATGACATTTTACATTGGATTTCAGATTTTTTCTTCCAATAAATAACATCCAATTTTTGTATCATTTGATATTTGCTTTTCCGTTGAATTCTTTATTGGGTTGGTTGAATATTTTTCGATATCGACCACGGTATTGCTGAACGATACTATTCTTCTGAGACAATTCACGCTACGTCAAAATAAACAGCAACATAACCTCAATCCACGGCTTCACGCGCGAGAGATTCACAGCTTTTGTTTCATTTAGTGTATGTTGGTGCCCTGCTCAGTAGACGAAAACATCGCCGCGGGGCGATTTCAGCGGCCAATGAGATTGAATCGTTTGGCGCATGCGCATTGTATGCACAGTTTCAAGAGATTGTCCCGGTATATCTGCATCGTTTATCGATTGCAGAATATGTCAATGGTCTCTGGTCACCTAATCCGAAGAACCATTTCTCTGCTTTCGAATTTTATCATCATCCATCATACTGATGGAATCTACGTTCTTGGCAGTTAAACAAATAAAAAAAAAAATTGATCGTTCCGAGGAGGGCCCCTACTTGGGCCTAAACGTTAACGGAAATTTACATATCGCATTTGCTAACCGCTGGCCAAGATTTATCACTACATTATCCACTAGGTCAAGAATTCTAATCTTTCATCTTGAAAGTTCGCAGTCGGTCACCTCTAACTCAGCACCAGTCAAGTTCGTCGTCTGTTTCTCGCAGGCTGGCAATCCCATCCCCAATTTCGAACTGTGAAAGACCGTGAAATGATTGCATCGACGATGACGACGATTATGTTTTCATTTACTTATGGGGCATTCCCAGTCAAAAAAAAAACAACGCCGATTATCATGTTTTTGTTTTATTTATTCTGTGTCACAACTTAATCGTCGTCGTCGTCGATGCAATCATTTTACTGCATTTCACAGCTTTAAATTACAGATGGGATGACCAGGCTGCGAGAAACAGACGAAAAACTAAAGTCGTGCCGAGTCGGCGGTGACCGACTGCGAAGTTTCAAGATATTTCCTGGGTATACTCGGTAAGTAAAGACATCTTTAGACTACACACGACAGCTAAGCTTACACGAGAGTTAAGACAGTGCTGTACATATAATAAAAGACTTGACCTTAAACACAAGGTAAGACATAACCTAACATCTGGTCGTCAACAAGCAGGACGAAGGAAGAGAAAAGTAGAACGAGAAGGAACAAGAGAAGGAACAACAGCTATCAGAAGAAGTTCAGGAAAAACCAGCCTTGGACCAAGAAATTTTGAGTATTCTCGGCAAAGACCGAAATACAAAGGAGCACCAAGATGCAAAAATACATCCGGACCTAGCTACGAATTGGACAGCCTGGTCAGCCTCAGGGTTAACAAAGGAATCAAGAAACGATCTATTTAAAAGGTACAGTCGCTCTGAGCCCTGTCCCCTAGAGGTACCGAACCACAATCCAGAGGTGTTAGCCTTGCTTTCTGAATCTGCGTAAAGAAGGGACAAGCACTTCGTAGCGTCTCAGAAATTTCCGGACTGGGCGCAGAGATTTCCTCGCTAATTGATAGCGACGACGACGGCATAGACAGGATCAAATTACTGAAGCTGTTATGCGATGCTGTCAAGCTACTCACTGATTCACACCATACCGAGTCAACTGTGAGAAAAGTCTATATCTTACCTGAGGTCAGCAGACAGGTTAAAGATATCCTCGATAACTTAAGTACAGACAATCTACTATACGGAACAAATCTAGGGGACAGAATTAGAGAAGCGAAAGCAATTGAGATGATCAGCCAAAGCATGAAACAACCAGAATCGGCCAAGAAGAACGTCCTGAAACCTGCCAACCATTTAAACTGGCGAAACCCACCTGTGAGACAGTATCATCGAGCAAGTGGGCAATCACAAATATCAGCTCAGGATCCAATTCCAATCCAGATCGAAAGCGACATATAAAACATACTCTCACAAGAACAAGCCACTAACGCAGATACGCAGTCGATACTAGAACTAGAGGTAGGAACTATTTCGGGCAGACTCAAAGGGTAGGTTTATTTCACAATACATACAGGGATATAGAATTCCATTTACTAAAAAACCAGAACTAAAAAGTTATCCCATAGACCCTAACAGGTCAGTTGGACAACAGAGGGAGATGCGATTGGCAATGCAAACATTATTAAAGCCAGGAGCGATAGAATCAGGTAGACCAAATGCCAACCAGTTCATATTTAGCTATTTTTTGGTTCACAAGATGGCAGATACCAGATGGCACATTAAGGTTTATTCTAAATTTGGAAAACCTGGACCACTTTGTCGATACCTCTCATTTTAAAATTGAGGATATTAGATCAGCAGTTAAAATGCTGATGCCAGGTTCCTATATATCCAATATAGATCTTAAAGACGCATATTTCTTGATTCATGTACATGACGGCGACAGGAATTATTTAAGATTCCTATCTGACGGACAGATTTTCCAGTTTACATGTCTCCTTTTTGGATTATCGTCAAGCCCTTACGTATTTACAAAGATCACTAAGCCTATTGTAAACTACTTGAGACAGAAAAGTATTTTATCGACAGTTTACCTAGACGATTTCCTAATTTTTTGAATAAATTTCAAAGAGCGTCTTTTTAATGTAGAAGAAACAACTAAATTACTATTAGGTGTTGGAATTAATTCGTAGGGTTTTACGAGAGATGGCGTGGTTATTACAGTATTCTGTTTTTACCTTCAGAAACTAATTTATCGTATAATAAATCAGCTGTTATTAGGTATTATTTTTACGACACATCTCATTTTTTAATTGTTAATAACAACAACTTGCAATTATTTAGATATGCGGAACTTGTGCCAAATAAAGTATTTTTGCGGGAAGTTTTACTTTATTATTTTAATATAAATAAAAGTGCTGCGGAAAGTTATCGGATTTTGAAGGAAGTTTATGGTGAATATGCTTTAACTGAGCAAACGTGTCGAAAGTGGTTAGCGTGTTTTAAGAGTGGTGGTTGTGACTTAGAAGATAAGGAACGACGTGGACAGCCAAAAAAGTTTGAAGATAAAGAATTGAAGGAATGACTTGAAGAAAACTCATCTCAAACTCTTGAAGAGTTGTTTACATCGTTGGGGGTTGATTTATCAACTGTTGGAAAATGCCTCAAAATTTTGGGAATGATCCAAAAGGAAGGAAATTAAGTCCCATTTGAATTAAAACCGAGGGACGTTAAAAGGCGTTTTCTGACCTGTGAATTACTGCTTCAACGGCACAAAAGAAAAAGTTTTTTACATCGGGTTGTTACTGATGATGAAAAGTAGGTACATTACAACAATCCTTAGTGAAGAAAATCATGGTTTAAACGCGAACAACCATCGTTATCAGTGCCAAAACGTAATATTCATAAGTCTAAGATCTTCCTTTGTATTCGGTGGGATCAACAGGGTGTGGTTTATTATGATCTGTCAAAACCGACTGAAACCATCACTGGGGATCATTAACGATTACAACTAATGCGCTGGAGTCATGCATTAAATGAAAAATTACCGGAATGGAGCGAAAGGCACGATAAAGTTATTTTGCTGCATAATAATGCTCGACCGCACGTCGCAAAACCAGTGAAAACATATTTACAAACACTGACATGGGAAGTTTCAACCCACCCGTATATTCCAGATATTTCCCCTTCGGACTACCACCTGTTCCGATCGATGGCTCACGGTTTGTCAGGGGAGAATTTCACTTCTTATGAAGATTATAAAAATTGGATCGATTCACGGATTACATCCAAGGACGAAGCGTTGTTTCGACAGGGTATCCGTCTCCTGTCCGAAAAATGAAAAAAAACTAGTGCCAAGCGATGGGCAGTATTTTGATTGATATATTTCGTTATTTTCATTCAAAATAAATTGTTATTAGTCTCTCAAAAAACGCTACGAATTAATTTCAACTCATAATAAAAAACTTGGATCTTGTAAGAAACAAAGATAAGAGCAATTTGACATCAGATACCAAATGGAAATATCTGAGACTTATCTTAAACTCCAAAGAATTCTGTATAGAATTACCAAACAACAAGAACTAGAAGTTATCAGAACTGGTCTCAAAATTATCTAGAAGGAATACATGTAAAATAAGTGAATTTGCGCAATTTAAAGGTTCACTAGTAGTAGCATGTCCGCTTGCCGCATATGGGTGGCTGTATACAAAAAGTTTTGAAAGACAGAAGTATATAGCCGTGTTTATTAGCGCGGGAGACTACGAACAACGGAGGACAATCGCAGAGAGTCTATCGACAGATTTTTTATGATGAAAAAGAAATATTCCAGCTGCATATGACCCAATAAGAAAAGAAATTTACGTTAAAAACTTTTTTTCTGATGCCTCCACAACAGGTTGGGGCGCTTTCTGCGAAGGCCGAAGGTCGTATGATTTTTGGTCCAAGTCGGAGACGAGCCTACATATAAATTTTCTCGAATATAAGGCAATATTTTTTGGTGTCAGGTGCTTTGCATCAAATCTGAATCACTGTGAGGTCTTATTGTTATTACGAAGCAATAATACAACGGCAATAGCTTACATCAATCGTCTGGAGGGCATAAAATTACGCAAATTTAATAGACTCGCCAAAGAAATATGGAGGTGGTCTGCGCAGCAGAATATTTGGCTTTTTGCATCATATATATCCTCCAAAGACAACACAGAAGCTGACCAACAATCACGTATTAACAATATAGACAAAAAGTGGTCACTAAATAATAAAGATTATATTACTGTAGCTCAGACTCTCTTAAATCTACAAATAGACCTATTCACTTCAAGGATCAACAAAAGGTGTAAGATTTTTTGTTCATGGCACAGAGACCCAGAGTCTTTCGCTATAGATGCATTTACAATGCCGTGGGGTGGTTTGAAATTCTACGCCTTCTCTCCCTTTTCACTTATTTTGAGAGTGTTGAGAAAAATAATTTTCGATGAGGCAACGGGCATTCGCGTTGTACGAAATTGGCTGACACAGCCCTGGTTTCCCCTATTCAACTCCTCATTGATAGGAAAATCAATTCTCCTTGAGCCCCATAAAGAATTACGCATATCTCCTTGTACGATGAAACAACATTCCTTGACCGATAATCTATCCCTGCTGGTAGGGAGGTTATCAGGAGTTTTCAAAAACCAAGACTGAACCCAGCAAACAGTAGCGGTCATGCTAGCATCTTCATCGGACTCCACAATCCAGCAATACGACAATAGTCGAGCCTCAAAGACCTGGAGATCCTATTGCCAGCCTAAGAATATTTCCATCTTTAAAGCAAAAACCAAAGAGATCTTAGATTTCTTTACTGGAATTTTCAAAGAAGGCACTTCCTATGGCACCCTCCACACGCTGAGATCAGCAATACCCCTCATAGTTGAATATGAGATTACCTGCAATCCTGTGATCAAAAGGTTTTTTAAGGGTATCTTTAGACTAAGCTGACTACGCCAAAATACTCCGAGATATAGGGTGTCAATTTAGTTTTAGAGTACTTAGCCCAGGGTTGGCCGTTAGAATCCTTGCACTTACATCGCCTCACTTTAAAAGCCTTGACACTGCTCGCATTAGGTACAGGGCATATAGTACAGATTTTTTCATTTATAAAATTATATCAACTGTGGGATATCGAAATAAGAACACATAGTTCGTTATACAATAATCTCTCCTTTATTTGGGGGGGAATATACACTCCGCACGCTCGCACGTTTCGGAGGAGACTGCCCTCTTCTTGCCACACGAGATCTCTTGGCCGTTTACCAAACCTCTCTTTGTCCGTATATGATACCCCTCCCCTCTGGTTGTCGCAATCTCAATTTCTATATTATTTTTAGTTTGAAATTTATATTTATTTATTATTATTATTATTATTATTATTATTATTATCATTATTATTAGTATTATTATTATAATTTTTTTTTTTTTTTTTTTTTAGTTTGAAATTTTCCGTAGATGGTCGATGTGCCTTTTATGATTTATTACGGTTGTATGTTCTTGAATTTCGTATGATAATGGTCCTGTTTTCCGTCATACCGTGGCTTTCGTCCATTTGGATCCTCTTGGTTTGTGTGTCTTCATTTGCACTTTGTCATGCAATTGTAATTCTCGAGCCCCTTTTGGCGTCTCGTTCTCGTGTAGATTCCGGTTACTCCCTCCTGGTAATATTGTGTCCAGTGGTGAGTGTATTTTTCGTCTGAGCATTAGCTCTGCGGGCGGCAGACCCGTCGCGGCGGCTGGCGTCGAGTGTTGCTCTAGAAGGTATCGACTAATTTTTGTCTCCCAGTACCCTTCTTTTACAGTTTTTAGTGACTTTTTTGTTTCTTGAACGGCTCTCTCTACTTGACCATTCGATGAAGGATGGTATGGAGCGATAAATACGAATTTTATCCCGTTTTTCTCATAGAAAGTTTCCATTTCCTTAGATCGAAAAGATGTGTCGTTATCCGAAACTATCATCTTCGGAACTCCGAAGGCTGAAAATAATTTTCTGATTTTTCGGATAACGTTACTCGACGTTGTCGATGGAACGCGTCGCACTTCCGTCCACTTTGTAAAAGCATCAACGACTATAAGAAATGTTTGCCCTTGGAAAGGTCCCGCAAAGTCGACGTGCAGTCGTGTCTAAGGTTCCTCCGGAGATTCCCACTTTTGAAATGGTGCTCTTGGTGGATTGTTTCGTACTTCTTGACACTGATCACAATTTTTTATTTTTTACTCTATGTCGTTGTTTATACCGGGCCACCATACGTAGGACCGAGCACATGCTTTTGTTGCTACGATGCCTGGATGATTTGCGTGCAAATAGTCAAGAATTTCTGCTTGGAAAACCGGTGGTACCACTACGTGTGCTCCCCAGATTAAATAGTCATCGATGATCGACATGTCGTTTCTTTTGTGCCAGAGTACTGAAAATTTTTTTTTTCGATTTTATTGGGCCATTCTGTCTGAAGCCATGTTTTCACTTGTCGCAGTCTCACATTTTCATTCGTTTCGTTAGCTATTTCGCTTGTTGTGATGAGATTTCTCGTTACTCCCTCTAGCATCAAGATATCGCTGACTTTCTCATCTTCTGTTGCTTCTTCTTTCATTGAAAACCTTGAAAGGAAATCCGCGTTACCGTGATTTTTCGCCCGCCGATAGATTAATTCGTACGCGTAAGCCGAAAGCGTGACTTTATATCGATTCATTTTTGGTGATAATATGTCTGCGTTCTTTGTTCTGTTGTCCAATATACCAAGCAGTGGTTTGTGGTCCGTCATTAGCATAAATCGTCGCCCCGATATGTATTGATGGAAATGTTTAACGGCTTGAACGAGTGCGAGAGCTTCGCGATCTAATTGTGCATACTGGCGATGGGTTTTAGTCAATGTTTTCGATGAGAAAGCGACTGCTTTTTCTTTTCCATCTTCCATTTGATGAGCCAGTACAGCGCCGGTTCCGATCGGTGAAGCATCTGCCGATAGAAAAATTGTTAGTCTGTCATTGAAGTGTATGAGAACATCTGCCCCCGTAATTTTCTTTTTTATTTCCTCAAAAGCTCTCTGTTCTTTTTCCTCCCATTTCCATTCGGTGTTTGCATTCAGCAGGCGATGCAAAGGCTCTGCTATACATGCGCGATCCTTGATAAATGTAGCGTAGAAATTCACGTCTCCTAAAAACACTTGGAGCTGTTTTTTCGTTTCAAGAGCCGGAATATTTCTGACAGCTTCGATTTCACTTTTGAATGGATATATGCCTTCTTGAGAAATTTGATGACCTAAGAATTCCATTGATGCCACTCGGAATATTGATTTCTCTGCGTCAATACGTAGATTTGCTTGTTGCAGTCGGCGTAATACTTGCGTTAATCGTAAATCATGTTCTGCCTTGGTTTTTCCTTGAATTTTTATGTTGTCCAAGTAGATTTTTATCCTTGAAATAGCGGATAAAATTGTCACCATATATTTTTGGAAAATGCGCGGTGCCGCCGTAATACCGTCTAGGAACCGGGTCACGTTGAACAACCATATCGGTAAGCTAATTGTTAGAATTTTCGATGTTTCTTCATCTACTCGAAGCTGTTTATATGCGTCTCGTAAGTCCACCTGAGAAAATACATCCCCTCCATTTAGAGTCGATAAAGCTTCTTCGACGGTCGGCAGTGAATATGCCGAATCCACAATTTCAAGGTTAACCGTCTTGCAGTAATCGCCGACCACTCGAATTTTTCCGTTTGGTTTTTTGACAAATACTATTGGAGTGGCCCAGGCTGATCAGTCAACTGGTCGCAACATTCCCTGCTAAACCATCGATTTTAATGCATCTGACGCTGCTTCTTGTAACCCAAACGGAATGCGTCTCGCTTTTATGAAGTGAGATTTCACATTTTCCTTGTGTTGTATATTAATCGGTATACCATGATGGCCTTCCAGGGTTTTTGATGTTAATGAGGCAAATTCTACGAGTGCGTACTCTTCTCCCGTTTTTTGTTTTTGTTGATGTACGTCATTCATACCCGTTATGCCGATTCCTAGGGCTTCGAACCAATTTCGTCCGATTAGGTTTTGTCCATTTTCATTGACGACAACTAATGGTAGAACTGTTTTTATATTTTTGAACTTTATGGAGACGTTTCTCGCTCCGATAACGTCAAGTGAATAAAAAAAAAAAAAAAAAATTATATTACATATGATTCCTCGCATTTCGGAGGGCGAGCGCGAACGCAGTGGAACTGTACAAATTGAAACACTAATATATGCATATAAAGCAATCAAAACCCTTGCTGTATCTCCCCCCATTGATTTCGCTGTCTTTATCAATAACGACATGACTATATTTTCCATCATTCCAGCATGTCGAGCATAAGGCTTTGATTTCCTGATAGGTTATGTCGGTGTTGGCGTGATCGTTGGCAATATGTTTCATATAAATTTCATCTTGGCGAAACAATACCAACAAATTTGCATTGTCATGCACAAGGTATTTTGGAATACACGCATACGTCTGGCTGAGATAAAAGCTATCGACAGCCCGATGCCTTCTCATGCTAAAGTATGCTCTGATATTATCTTGCTTCTTGCATGCAACATCATCGGAAATCACAATGGAATTTGGATGTGCATCTTCAAGTTCACAACCTTCCCGTTTTCGGCGAATGGATAATAACCCACACCCTGTACCGGTCTTAATAACTTTTGCAAAAATTATTACTTTGGCTGTGTCTGTGATTGAATAGACGTAGACATTTTCGAATCTCAATCTATTGCCGTCAGCCTTACCAGAATTCGATGGACCACAAAAAACTGATCTTACTGTACTTGGTAATAATTTTCCGTGGCGTTTTGTTGTCTTTTTTGCACGTTGAACCATTGAATTGAAATAAGCAAGAGGTAATTTATTTGTTTAAGCATCAAATTTCATGGTGCTCGATTAACATGATAATAAAGACTAAGATGTTCACATATAAATTAATTCCTCTCACAGAAATGTGGTCAGTTGTTGTTTGACCATGGCGATATGCACACGCATGAAGCGCGGTAAAGATCTATTGAATAAAATCATCAATCATCTTTCCATTGAATTACATGTGCCGGGGTATCAGTACTGCGGACCCGGTACGAATTTGTCAGAAAGGTTAGCTCGCGGTGATTCTGGTATCAACCCGTTGAATGCTGCACGTAAAGAGCACGATATTGCGTACTCCAAGAATCGGAATAACATTGTTGTGAGATATTAAGCTGATAAAGTGCTCGCCGAGAAGGCGTGGAGTCGTGTCTCAGCTGAAGACGCTAGTATGAGTTAAAAAGCCGTAGCCTGGGGATCACTAACACAATAAAGAATAATTCTCAGCTTGGTATGGGTTTAATGGAAACGCGATTGGAAATTGGCACTAAAAGTATGACTGGAAAAGTGCAAGCAGAAGGCAAGCGCCATTTGACGAGTTTGAGGACTAAACGGAGGAAGAGGGCAATTAAGTTCAAATCCATCATTGAGGCAGCGAAAGAAACAATGCAGCCTGGTCAGAAGGCTTTTGCGACGGTGCTGTCAGGTGCTCCTTCAATGGTGAAGCTCGCTCGAAACAAAATACGTATACCTCGCATTACACCGCTACTTGATGAAATCGGAGGTATCCTCCCTTTCCTCTAGCTGGCGGTGCTGCAGGCGTAGCTAAAGCCGTTAATGATGTCAATGCAAACAAACAGTTAAATGAGGTCAACCGGCATAATGCTACAATGGAGGCGATTGCTTTGTTTGAAGGATCATACCTGAAACCCTACCAAAAAGGTATACGGCTGTACTTACAATCAACAAAAAACTAATAATGCTATCACACCGAGCTCTCACTGATGTTGATCTACGCAAATACGCCAACGACATAAAAATTTCACAATCTACCGAAACCGGGGCCGAAAAAGCATGAATCTGCAATTATTAATCTTGATGATGTGACTGGCCCAGGAACACATTAGGTTGCATACAAGAAAAATGGCGATCAGGTCATTTATTTTGATAGTTTTAGCGATTTACAACCGCCCAAAGATGTAATGAAATATCTCCGTGTTGGTAGCGTGAAATATAATCATAAGAGATATCAGGAATATAATACTGTGATTTACGGCCACTTGTGCCTCAAATTCCTCAATGTGCGACTATAAAAAGGGTGACGAGGCGTAAGCAAAGCGTTGGTTATGGCTGATTCATTTACGTTAACGTTGTCGGGTGCATTGTCCGTGCCGGAGGCGCAATATTTCCCCCCATCCGAGTTGTCATCAACGAAAAACTATGGTCTCGGACTCATTGAATTGCTCACATACAATTCGATGCCAGATATTGGAGAGGGCTGCAATAAATTTCACATAACATGGTCAAATGCTGATCGGAAAGTCGTCACAATATCCACAGAAAGCTATGAAATTGAAAACATTGAAACTTCACAATCTAAGGCGCTGCCCCAAAACATCACCCTCAGTCTCCGAGCCAACAACAATGAGTTGAGCACCGAAGTTACATGTATTCAAACGCTGGACATTAGAGCAAGGGATTGCATTGGACGGTTATTGGGATATAAAGCAATGCGGCTACCAAGTAACATCACTCATAAATCTGAATTACCGGTGGCTATACTGAAACTGAACTCTTGCACGTCGAGTGCAATATAACCACAGGGGCATGCATGAACGATCGTCTAGTTCACACGTTTCATGAATTTTTTCTAACCGTTATATCGGGATACAAGATCATCGAAGTATTTACCAACGTGATTTACCTCCCAATCGCTGTGCAGATGATATATTACTTGCAGCTGAGAACAGTTGATCAAGACGGGGAGTTAGTTCATTTTCGCGGTAAAAATATAAGCGTACGATTACATGTAAAATCTCTGAAATAATGCAGATCTTATTTGAGACAAAAATTCTTGTGGCAGCTATAAAAGCAAGACGTTACGGCCAATGTCATCAGGTTCCAACCGCCTCTAACGAGGCCAAGATCTCTGACGAAGCTGAAACCTCTGAACACTCGGTTTTTTCGAAATCTAAGACTTCGATTACGTGGAAATTTGAGAAAATAAGAATTTGCATTCACTGCATTCTGTGTATATTATCATGCAGGAAACGATAAGAATACAGAAACCTATAACATTCGACGATTAGATGGCGCACTGTGAGATTCATGCTCATCAGCCGTTTGCATCATCTACCTTTCGGAACAACGATGAGATCCATATTGTTCTTCAACGTCAAGACTTGTGTCTACCGCCCAGTGGAAGCTTCCTACACATTTATAGAAAAATTACAAAGGATGATAGCGTGGCTGCGGTGACGGTTACGAAATTGATAAATATGGTCGTTTACCATTTGTTTGAGGAAGTTCGCTATGAGTTGAACGATGCAGAGATTGATCGGTATAAAAATGTTGGTATCACCAGCGCTCTGAAGGGTTATCTATCCTTGAGTCCAGGCCAGCAATGTAGTCTGGAGAATATCGGTTGGTTGAGTGAGGATAACGAACTAACCGATACTGCTGGAAACTTCGATATTGTTTTACCGTTAAATTATGTGCTAGGCTTCGTCGAGGATCATTGTCGAGTTGTTGTCAATGCTAAACATGAGTTAATTCTCACACGGCCACTGGAGCCTAGCGGGGGGTTGAAGCTGGGGAATTGGGCGTATGTATGGAGGATTATCTCGACAGTATTTCCTCATACTCGAAGTCGGGTAGGGTAAATCAGGCAAGGTCTTACACAAATGGTGGCTTACCCTGTATCGGATTAGCAGGGAAATCCCCGGACGAAAGATTATATGGAGATAGGGAAACGAGGATGCGTACAGATAGGGTGACTACCTGAAAAGCTGACAGCAGTTTCCGAGCGATATGAAATAAGGTTATTACCGGCGGGGATAGGCGTTGCACCGAGATGCAGCTGTGATGATGGCCGAACCCTCGTAATATTGAACAACGATAATTATGAAAGTCAACACAAAAAATTCGAAGGTAGAAGGACAGGTGATATCGGAGCAACAACAGCGAAATCCCTTTGTCATCAGAAGGTCATCACTGGTGACGTAAACTGGTGAGCGCACCCTTCTGACCGAAGGGTTGGAGTCGTCAACGCGTACGGCACCCAGGGTAGCCCTGGTCAGCGATCTAGATCTAGAGACGCCAGAGGTGCCGAGTAAGAGGCAAGCGCAAATAGGAAGTGGAGCGACCTCCAAAACGAGGTCCGAAGAAAAAGTGACCTGGAGTGGACTGCTTGGAGGCATAGCAATAACTATGGATGTGGGTAGGGCGACCACGAAGGCTGCGCGAAGGCCGTCGAAGGGGGAGGAGAGGAAAGGTGGGCGAGCAATAGGAAGCTTGGGAAAAATTATTGCCGGAATGGTCCAATTCACCAGGGAGCATAAAAACGTGCATGCTGAACTGAAAGACTCGGTAGCGAAGGCGTCCCTGCTGATGAGGCAGGTGAAAGATAGCTGGCGGTGGGCCACGAAGACCATCAAAAGGGAAAACTCGGACGATGGAGAAAAAGAACGGAAGGAGAAAGCCACCCAGTCGGCGAAAGTGGTCGGAAAAGAAGGAGAAAAAGTGCAACATGTAGTGACCCAGGAAAGAGCTAACTCGGCCGCTGGGGTGCACAAAAAAAGGAAGAAGTCCTCTCCGTGCGGATGAGTGACAGAAGATTGACCACGCCCGGCGAAGGGACGGAGGGACAAGGGAGCGATAGGACCAGGGAATCAGGTCCCGAAGCCCGAAGGTTGAACGGAGGTGGTCAGGAAAAGCCAGAAAGGCAAAAAACCCGGGAAGAGGGCCCAGTAACAGCCCAGTCGAGCTGGCCCGTGACTAGGGGGAGGAAGCCAGTAAGGCCAGAGGCAGTTCTGCTCAAGACGAGGAAGGAGTCCAGCTACGCAGATGCGCTGAGGAAGTTGAAGGGAGAGGTTGACCCCGCAAAAACCGGAGCTCAGATTGCCGCAGTAAGGAAGACCGGGGGGGGGGTCCTCCTGGTCGAGCTGAAGAGGGGATGCGGCGGGGCCCAAGCCCTGAGGGACGCGGTTGCGGGAGTCCTGGGGCAAGCGAGAAAAGTCTCGGCCCTGGAGCCGAAAATACCCATAGAAGTGAGAGATCTGTACGAGATCGCCAGCGCGGAGAAAGTAAAAGGGGCGCTGGAGGCAATCCAAGAGGGGAAGCTGGCGGCCGAGCTAAAAATGAGGAAGGGCTCCGGGTGCACGCAGACAGCGGTGACACGGCTGCCGGAGATAGCCGCTAGGAAAATCCTGGAAGCGGGGAGAGTCAAGGTGGGATAGAGCCTCTGTAGGATCAGGGAACCGGTAGAGGTTGACAGATGCTTCAGATGTCAGGGCATCCGACATCGGAGCGCGAACGCCTGCAGAAGATGCGGGAGAAGCGTGCAAACGGAGAAGAACTGCCAGGGCAACCCGAGGTGCATCCCCTGCGGTAGCAAAGGCGGGAAGACAGTCCACTTTGCGGGTAGCGGGAAATCCAAAGTTTTTCGAGAAGAACTGGAGAAGGCCAAAATACGGCATAACAGGCTAAACACGGTAGGAGCCGACCAGTATCTCCTGGCCCAAACCACTAGGACAATGAGAGCTGGCATCTTAATGGTGTCAGAGCTCAGCCAAGTCGGACAAAAGGTTGGATGGCTCACCGACAGGAAGGAAAACGCGGCGCTGACCGCCACACGGAACTTCAAGCTAAACCTGGAACTCGCGAGGAGAGGTGAGCGCTTCGTTTGGGCCAGGTCCTGTACGACAAGCCAGTTTTGCTGCTACTCCTCGCCAAATGTAGCAACGACAGACTTCGAGCTCGAGTTAGACAGACTGGAGGGGGCTGTCAGGGCGGCCGGAGGCAGGATCCTCGTGGCTGGCGACTTCAACGCAAAGTCACCACTGTGGAGATCGAATAAGTGGGACTAGAGGGGCCGAGCAGTAGCCGAACTGATGGTAAGACTTGACCTTTCTCCCATAAACACAGGAGGAGCCCCCACTTGGCACCGAGACAGCACGGGCTCGAAGTCAGTAATAGACATTGCGATAGGGAGCCCTGAAGTAGCAGCCGAAATGTAAGGGTGGCGGGTCCTGGAGGATGAAATCCTCAGCGACCACCGCTATACATATCTGTATAAGGTGGGTATCGCGTTAGAGATCAACAAAACCCGGCAAGCATCAAGGGCGGCGACCCCCCTTACTCGGTTGTCACCTTGTCGTGGTGTAGGGGCCTGGTCGCAATGAGTCTTGAGCGTTATTTCGGCGCCGAGATTCCTTGAATCTCGAAGCCGGGCTGACCTCAGGACGAGTGGTCACGAAGGCAACCGGCTCAATCTCTCGGGATTGAGTGTGTGAATGGAACGAGTGCGTGGGTTGCGGTTGGCGCCCCTGGGGCGATTCCTTAGAGACTGACCAAGGAAGGAGTAGTAGCCAACCGACTGGGGCTGCAGATCAAGTCAATACCTTCATCGGACCTCTGTGGCGTACTACAGGTAAACGTAAGTCCAGGAAACCTCGGTTCCATGGCGAAGGTCCCAGGAAACCACATGCCCAACGTGGGCGACCCACTCCCCGCTGCTTTTTGGTGCCAATCTGGGGGTCAAACCTGGGGTCCTAGGCGCATGCGTGGAGGATTACCTGATCAGTATTTCCTCATATCCGATGTCCGGTAGGGCAAATCCGGCAAGGTCTTACTCAGCCGGTGGCCTACCCTGTTTCAGATTAGTAGGGGAATCCCCGGCCGGGCGACTGAAAAAAGCTAGAGACGGGGGGTTTTCATGGATAGGGCAGATGACCCGATAAACCGACGGTGGCTTCCGTGTGAGGGGATAGGGTACCTCTCGGCGGGGAACGATGCCACACCGCGGTGTGGCTGCCACGATGGCCGAGCCGTCGTTCGAAATTCACAATACAAGTATGGAATCTTTCATAAACAAACCGAAATTACAGGGGTCAGAGGGAAAGCAAGGAGTGCGGGGCACTGAAATTCCGGGGACGAAGCCCGGAACGGGCAATAGAGCTAGGAGTGTCTCAACAGACACACTGGAAACGGAAGGTGGCGAGTAGGTGCTGTACACAGCATCCGACGCGATGCCCCTTCCGCACAGAGCGAAACGGAAGGGCGATGAGATGACACCTCCAGAGGTTAAACCGCCGTCGGATGAGGACCCTCTCTTTCAGCCACGGAGACTTATGGGGTGATCAAGGGAAGCCGGAACCCATGGGTAAATTTTCAGACCAGCACAGACGAGGAGCCAAGTGGAAGGTCCCCCTTGGAGGAGGAGGAGGGTCGGGTCCTACAGGGGTTGCGCCCCATAGAAAAAAAAAGTGTAAAGCCCCTCACAGGGCTACGCACCCTAGGAAGGAGACGCCCATAAAAAAGTGGGGCAAGGAGACAACGCGCTGCGACTGGTCCCCCCAGGAAAGGGTAATGTCCTCTCTCAACCAAAGGTACCACCGCCACTGTGGCCAAAAAAAGGAAAAGAGCACCACCTCGGCAGGTGGAAGAGTCCCCGGAAAGGGTCGAGCCTGCGGAACACAGAAGGAGGACCACGGCCGACCTGGGGCCCAAGTACGGAACTGATTGGACGATCCAGACCTACTGAGGGTCAAGTCTAGGTCAATCCAGGAGAAGGTGAGCGGCAAATTGAAGGAGAGATTCGCCTGGGCGAAGGATGATGCGCTCACCCTTACGGCCAAAGCGGAGGCGACCGGCGACCCCGCGTACCTGAGGCCGCGAAACTGGGAGCTGCCGGCACAACTCCAGGTGGTAAGCATGGAGCGAGATAACGCCAGGCAGGAATTGACGGATGTTGGAAGGGGCCTTGAGAGGGCGGAAGAACGGACGATTGACCTGAACGTATCAACATATGCGCACGTCGTTAGCGGGACGGGGGACGGGGGGCGTCAAAAGTACCGGGTAACACGGGAAGGAGGCTCGAGCACAGGCCATCCCGCCAATGAATACGGTGGCGGCCGCAGCAAAGCTGAAGGGCCGCAGCGCTGATACTGCGTCGCCGGGTACCGGCGACACCACGGTATCAGAGCCACCGTGTCTAACCGAGGCTGAACTAAACTGGCTGCCAGCCAATATAAGAGCAGGAGAGGAGGCCCTTGAACAACACTACGCGGCAATTCGGGGCGTCGGGTCAGAGCTGACAAGCGTGTCCAGACAGCCGCAGCAGCTGCAGGAGGGGGAAGAGAAGAATTGTGGTCAACGGGGAGCGACGGCTCACCCGGGCCGAATAAAAGACCCGTGGAAGGGGCGCGTAGCGCCGATCTGGCCTGCCCGGTCTGGCGTAGACTGTCCCGGGTAGGGGCCGGGACGTTCCGGGGGCGATGTCATTATGACCCAGGGATGACAGGGAGGTCGCGTGGATTGTAGCCGGTGGCAACAAGCGCAAAGCCAGAGGTAAAAACACGGTAAAGAACAAAACGTCGAGGGGTAGCGGCGTGGCTGAACAGAGGGGGGAGGGCGGCCGCAAGAACACGGGCTCAGCCAGAGAGAGGCGGCACTGCGGTGGGGGCTACAAAGAATACACGGAAACCTCCAAGAACAGCAGTGGTGGCTATTACCGGGATAGGGGAGAACGTCTAATATGGCAATATCGTCAGAAAGGCCCCGGAGAGGATGGACAAGGGAAACATAGATATCCCAGGAACCAGAGTCAGGAGAGCCGCGAATGGGGAAGTTCTCTTGGAGCAGAAGGCTTGGTAACGGGCCCTGACAAAGCAGAGCGAGCGTATTAACTTGCAGCCCAGCTGGGCAAAGTGGCCCAAGAAGACTTCGGCGACCGGATACATATCACCCGGCCCACTAGGAAGGCGGAGCTAAGAATCAAGGGCCTAGACGACACCTACGTGAAGTTAGCCCCCCATTTTGAGAAATCAGAATTTTTGGAAATTGTTCCAGATTGTTCTAAGTTTGTTCTACATTGTTCCACAACTTGATATTGATAACTCATATAACACAATTGAAAAATGCTGAAAACCGTTTTTTGACCGAGCCCCCCACTTTTGAAAAATCGAACTTTTTTTTGTTGTTCCGGTTTGTTCTAGTTGTTCTAAACGATGTTCCAAAACAGTGAAGTCGTAAGTTCAACGGCGGGTCCACTAAAAGGACAAAAGAATTTTTGACTAGCCCCCCACTTTTTGAGAATCCAACTGTTTTCGATTGTTCCAGGTTGTTCTCGTTGTACTGAACATTGTTCCAAAACGGTCAAGTCGTAAGTTCAATCGCGGGCCTATCAAAAGGGAAAAAGAATTTTTAAATAGCCCCCCACTTTTCGAGAATCCAACTTTTTTTGATTGTTCGAGGTTGTTCTCGTTGTACTGAACATTGTTCCAAAAGCACGATGTAGTGTGTCGAACCATAGGCTCATAAAATTCAAAAAACAGGATTTTCGGTCGCCTACATTTTTGGGAGTCAACTTTCCAACGTGTTTCAGGTTGTTCTAGTCGTACTGAATATTGTTCCAGAAGCACAATGTAGTGGGTCGTACTTCATCATGATTTTTCATGAGTTTTCGGATTTCGTTATATTTGATACTTATTAAATCATAATTGATTGATTTTACGATTTCAGTTATGATGTGGATATAAAGGAAAAAATTGTTATGTATTATGTATTTGGACGGGGTGCTTGAGCTCTGTTACGGCCCGATCCCAGAGCCTCTTGGCTGTTAGTACTCGCTGCTAGCTTCAGCTACATGAGCCAGACTCGGCGTGGAGAACGGAATTCACAACGGGAGTAGTTTTTCATGAGGTCATCTCCCTCGCGTGACCAACTTGGCGAAATATTAAGAAAAAACAGGAGTAGTTTTCATGACGTCATCTCCCTCGCATGACCAACTTGGCAAAATATCAAGTAAAAACGGGAGTATTTTTCATCAGGTCATCTCCCTCGCTTGACTGACGAATTTTTAATACGAGTATATGCAGAAATTGACAGAATAAACCCAGTTTTATATCATTCATATTTATAGCTTTGTTGGTAAATAACTTTTCCACCGAACACGATTATCCTCCAACCATTTCCTACGTCCTTACATAAACACATAGGTGTGGCCTTTTTTTTGAGCATCTTTTGGCGGACATAACGATTTGGGCTTCAAGTCGTCGAATTCAACCCATTTGGTACCTTTGTTCACAAATACAGTGTAGTGCCCCAGTGATCTAGCCGTTCTTTCACCGACATACATAACGAACCCTGCTAAAATGTATTTTGTTCGATCCAGTTTAATCGAATTTGGAAACTGTTCCAACGAAACTGCATTAGTCGAACCATTGTCGCATTCAATAAAAATTTGTGGTCCTTATGTAACAACGGATGAAAATGATTGATTGCAACATCTTCTTTCTGAAAAACCACTGGTCTGCAATGACTCGCCTTATTTCTGAAAGCTACTCGCTATTGTATCTAAGTTAATGAGTGGTATAGTCTTTCCAACACGTTAATTTTTTTTGCACATGTCACATGTAAATTCCGCAATTGCACTCCAATCTTTATGGAAAACATATTCACATAGATTGCAAATATTTGATAGTGCATCTATTTTTAACAGTCCAGGCACCCGCGATAGTTGCTTGAAGCATTCGACTTGCTTTAAAATATTAGCTCTTAACTTATACACTTCATTCGATGCACCTTTTTCCAAAAATAATCTTAAGAATGCGTAGGTGTTTGTTTGTACGGTATCGACAATTTTACGGAAAGAATCATTTCGACATGCTGCGGCCAAAATTTGTATGATGCTATCAAAGCCACATGTATTTTGTACAATAACTCTCATCTTATTTTCCGAAATCACAGGGCAAATGTCCCATTCTTCAGCAGACCGATATTAATTCGATTCGAATTGAACCCAGCACAATCCCAATCAGGACGTGGATCAAGATACGTCCGTTTCACTTTTTTCGAATCATTTTTATTCCTCCAATTCTGTTCAACATTCAATTCGGAAGTCGCTGTACTTAGATCACACGAATATAGTTGCTGCTTCTTATTCTGACTCATGGATGCGGATATTGGGCTTGAATGAGAAACACCGATAGGATTGTACATTTCGTTTACTGATAAATTGTGTACGTTGATCGGATTTTCATCAACATCGATCAATTCATCTGTAGCATTCGTTTGATTTTCAGCAGTCTTATCGTAAATTTTCTCACTATTTCCAATCGAAACTATTACTAAGGATTCGACGGCCTCGACGTTGTCTGGATTGAGTGTTACTGTACATTGTTCAGAAGTGTGGTCAACATTGTAGTCAGAATCGAGTTCTTTTAGTAAAATTGGGATTTCCGACTGTTGATTTCGGTTGTTAGAAGCCACGGCTAAAAATCAACCAATTATGATTTAATAAGTATTAAATAAAATGAAATCTGAAAACTCATCAAAAATCATAATAAAGTACGAAAATTGAGAAAAATACAAGAAACTCCCGTTTATTTTATTTTACGAGCCTATGGTTCGACCCACTACATCGTTTCTCTGGAACAATATTCAGTACGACTGGAACAACCTGGAACACGTTGGAAAGTTGACTCCCAAAAATGTGGGCGACCGAAAATCCCGTTTTTTTTTTATTTTACGAGCCTATGATTCGACCTACCACATCGTGCTTCTAGAACAATATTCAGTACAACTAGAACAACCTGAAACACTTGGAAAGTTGACTACTAAAAATGTAGGCGACCGGAAATCCCTTTTTTTGAATTTTACGAGCCTATGGTTTGACCCACTACATCGTGCTTTTGGAACAATGTTCAGTACAACGAGAACAACCTGGAACAATCGAAAAAAGTTGGATTCTCAAAAAGTGGGAGGCTATTCAAAAATTCTTTTTCCCTTTTGGTAGACCCGCTATTTAACTTACGACTTGACCGTTTTGAAACAATGTTCAGTACAATGAGAACAACCTGGAACAATCGAAAAAAGTTGGATTCTCAAAAAGTGGGGGGCTAGTCAAAAATTCTTTTTTCCTTTTGGTGGACCCGCCGTTGAACTTACGACTTCACCGTTTTAGAACATCGTTCAGAACAACTAGAACAAACCGGAACAACAAAAAAAGTTTGATTTTTCTAAAGTGGGGGGCTCGGTCAAAAAACGATTTTTAGCATTTTTCAATTGTGTTACACGAGTTATCAATATCAAGTCTTGGAACAATGTGGAACAAACTTGGAACAATCTGGAACAATTTCCGAAAATTCTGATTCCTCAAAATGGGGGGCTAACTTCACGTAGGTCTAGACGACTCAGCCACAGCAGACGCGATTCGCGATACCATTGCCGCGAACGGGGGTCGTAAGCCGGGCGACGTCAAGGTGGGTCCGCTCCGCCAGATAGCGAACGGACTCCTATGCACCTGGGTACAATACCTACTGAAGGCGGCCATGAAAGTGGCGGCCAGCGGGAGGGTACGCATAGGATGGACGGCAGCACAGATTGAGCTGCAAGAGGCTGGGCGCAGGCAGTGCTACCGCTGCTGGGGGTTCGGCTACATCGGGAACTCGTGCCGGGCCCCGAGAGCCCGAGGGCGGGCGTGCCTTAGCTGCGGCACTAAAGGACACTCGGCGGTGAGCTGGATAGCGACACCAAAGAGCGCAGTATGTACCGAAAGGGGCCAAGACAGTGTCCACAGGATGGGCTCAGGGTAATGCACAGCGGTAAGCAAGCAGGGTCGGAGGCCCGCCACCAAAACAGTAAAAGATGGTCAGGGTACTTCAGTGCAACTGGAATCACAGCTGGCGGGCCAGGGATCTGCTTAGCCAGCATATCCTGGAGGTGTGGGTGTGGACGTTTGCGTCATCTCCGAGCCATACGTCGCTTCGGATTCTGATTGTTGGTTCAGCAGTGGGGATGGGCCAGCGGCAATCAGCTGGAGACCCGAGAACCACTGGAGAGGTTGCGTCCCCAGCAGGAAGGGCCGCTGTTACGCAGCCGTCAGGTATGGAAACTATTACATGATCTCGGGGTATATCTCACCGAACATCGCATTGGAGGAATTTCGCCGTTACCTAGACGAGCTGGAAGAAGTCATCCGCGCGCTAAGAGGTGAGGGCGGGATATCAATAGGGGGCGACTTTAACGCCCGCTCACCAACGTGGGATCCATCAGAGGCAAACCGTAGGAAGGAGCTCTTGAGACACTGGGCAGCGACGTGCGGCCTGTGCCTCCTTCACGACGGCGCGACCATGACCTGCGTGAGGCCTCGAGGCAGCTCCGTCGTGGACCTGACCTGGGTCATGCCAGGTCTGGCCTCGTGGGTCGCGGAATGGAGGGTCCGCACAAAGGTAGAAAACCTGTCCGACCACAGGTTATATCAGTTTCGAAGTGACAAAGCCCTCCGCAAGCAGAGATCTTGCCTCCGGGGAGCGAAAGAGACTGTGGAACTTCTCGAAATTCGATTGGGGAAAATTGACGGCATCCCTCAAGCTCCAGATGGTATGGGGCGCAACTGAAGCGGACGGGACTTCGGCTACGGGACTCGCGGGATGGATAGGCCGGGTGGCAGCTGAGGCCTGTGACGCAGCTGCACCCAGAATAAAACAGCGGAACCCAAGAAGGACAGTATACTGGTGGGACGAAGACATCGCGGAACTGAGGAAGGCCTGCCTACGAGCGAAACGCCAGCTTAGCAGGCGCGACCACACGTCGCAGCCGGGCTCACCGAAAGAGGCGGCATACAAAACCGCAAAACGGTGCCTGAGCGACGCCATCAAAGCTACGAAGGCCCGCAGCTGGCTAGAATTGATGGAGACCATGAAGCTGACCCCTGGGGTATGCCCTACAAGCTGGTGCTGGCCGGCTCCGAAAACCAACCCCAGGTCTGACGGAGACCCTGGATTCGGGGGTGACAATCCAGCTGCTGACCTCGTTGTTCCCACGCGGGGGCACGGGGTGGCAGGAAGAGGAAGAGGACGTGCCAGCCTGGCATTAAGAGTGGTCCGTCACGCCACAGAAAACCCGCGAGGCCCTGAAGAAGGGAGGATGCAGGACCGCGGCCCCGGGTCGAGACGGGATCAGAGGGAGAATCTGTGCCGGCGTCCCGGAAGGGATTGTCAAGACCATAGGCGAATGCTTTACCAGATGCTTGCGGGTAAGCCAGTTCGCGGAGGACGCGATCGAGAGGGGTGGAGTGGCAGTGGCGGTATCGCTAGACATCGCCAATGCTTTCAATATCATACCGGGGCGATCGATAAGAGCGGCACTCCGGGACAAGAGGGTGCCGGGGTACCTTCAACAGGCAATCCTCTCATACCTGGAGGGTAGGGGGGGTGGTCGACCCCACACCCGGGGGGGGGGGGGTTCTTAGCAAGTGCGCGTGGGGGTTGCGCAGGGTCAGTATAAAGCCCAATCTTGTGGAACCTTAGTTTCGACGGGGTGCTCCTGAATCGAAGGGAAAAGGGATGCAAGGTCATCTGTCACGCGAATGGCATGTTGGTCCTTAGCGCGGCAAGGAACCTTAATACAGCAATCGTGCTGACAAACATCCAGGTGGCATCGGTAGTGCGGCGTATAATACAGCTGGGCCTGACGGTATCAGCGGGTGAAAACCGACGTGGTTATCTGCCAGGAGAAAAGGAAGCCCGATATGGGAATGGTCCTAAGGCTGCGGGTAGGGAGATTGTCCATCACTTCGGGGGGGTCGATTGAATATCTCGGAGTCCACTTGGACCCGAGACTCAATTTCAGGGAGCACTTCGGATACGTCGAGGCTAAAGTGGCCAAGATCTCGCGGGCGCTTTTTAGGCTGATACCAAACCTGAGGGGACCTACGGAACGCAAGCGGCAGCTATACGCGGGAGTCCTGCACTCCGCAATTTTGTACGGGGCGCCTGTGTGGAGCGACGCGGCCTCATCGCGCAGCGGGAAGCGAAGCCTTGACAAGATGCAACGCACGATCTGCGTCCGCGTCGCGGCGGCATACCGCACCATCTTCCTGGTAGCCGCGAAAACCCTGACGAGGACCCTCCCACTGGGCCTATTGGCGAAAGCGCACGCACGGGCGTTTCGCAGGCTGCATGATCTGCAGCCTGTGGGGGCGGAAATTACAAGTGGAACGGGGCGCAAAATAGTAACCGAGGAAAGGCTCCGAGCGCACGACCGATGAAAGGCGCATCTGGGACAGCCCGACCTTCCCCGCACGCGGCTCAGGAAAGCGATTCTCCGTAACTGGTATGGCTGGCTCAATAGGAGCCTGACGCAAATATTGACGGGGCACGGGTACTTCACGAGTTTTCTGCATCAAATAGGACGAGCCACAGAGCCTACGTGCCTGCACGGTGTGGGGACGGCAGATACGTCAGAACACACGATAGAGACGTGCCCGGCGTGGCGGACCGAGCAGGAGGCCCTGCGGACAGCCATTGGGGAGGATGGTGAGGGACTGTGAGGGGTGGGCAGCCGTGACTAAGTTCTCGGACCTGGTCATGGGCGCGAAAGAAAGAGCGGAGCGCGAGAGGCAATGCAGAGCGATGCGTGTGACGGAGCGCAATCGAGACAACGCAGCCCCATAAGATCTGAACGCGGGTTGTAGGTTGCACAAGCCGAAAGGCAAGACGAATGCGACGATTACTAATGAATCACGTGACGGGACCCGGACGGGCTAGCGGGGTCGGGAGGCGGCGGGCCTCCAGTGGGTAGGGGGGGGGGGCGGAGCGGGGCGTTGTAGGTGTGAACTCAGATTAGTTGTGGGCTATGACAAGTATCTGCACGTGGTCCGCCCCAAAGCGCTTCTTCTTCTTCCCTGGCCCCTGCCTAATGGGGGCGGGATGGGACGGTGGCGCCGTCACTCGTCCTCTTGGCACCCTAAGAGTAGGGCCACCCGCGGACTAGCAGTAGACCGGGCTGTGAGCGCACGATCGTGGTGCACCTCACGCTAGGCAGCTCCTCCTGATAGAGCGTCGGCCACAGCGGTATTCCTTGGGAACCCGATCACCAGGAGATAAGATGATAAAATCGTGAGACAAAAGCGTTCTAGGAAATACCGCCGACGAGCGGAAAGAAGGACGGAAGGAGAGGCGCATCTCCGAGATGAGTGGGCGCGCAATGCGCACGAAGGTGCCGGGGAGCTCCCTGAATTATACTTCTGTGGTTCCGGGGAGTCCCCCATCCCGTACCAGGGTGGCCGGTGAGTATCTGATGGGGGCGGGTTCCACACCACCTTGCGCGGACTTCGGGGTGTGCATAAGGCATTTTTCCATCGAAAAAGAAAAAGGAGGCCACCCGGCGCGGAATGGACGATAATGAAGCTTGACAAGGAGGCCATGGTAGCATGCCTCCACAAAAAGGGAGAGCGCCACGCGGGAAGCGAAGCGAGCTCCGAGGACGAGAGGCTGATGACTGCCGTCATCAGGGCTTGCAACGCGGGCGTACCGAGGAGGGGATCACAGATAGGCAAAACGGCTGCGCACTGGTGGACAGATCGTATTGCGCACCTACGGAAGACTTGTACGAGCTGCAGAAGGAAAGTACAACGCACGCCGATCAAAGGGGAGGGCCCTGAGGATAGCCTGAGCGTGAACAGATCGGCCAGAAAAAGCCTGCGTCGCAAAATGAAAGCAAGCAAAACAAGATGTTGGGAGGACCTGCTCGAAACGATCGACGTGGACCCCTGGGGGCTGCCGTACAGCATAGTCACCAGGAAACTGGAAGAGCTAAGGCAGCTGGACGATCCTGATACGGTGGAAAGGGCATTGGAGGAGCTCTTTCCAAACCGCAGGGAGACAAGAGTCGCCGGTGACTACAGCAGCATTAACCCCCGGAGCCGTTTACGGAAGCCGAACTGTTGGGGGCTGCAACGAAATTGTGAAAAGAAAAGGACCCAGTACCGGATGGAAACTGAACAAGGCCCTGGCCGTGGTGGTCAAGAGTAGTCCGAAGATGTTCCCCAGAGTGTTCAACGCGAGTGGCTCCAGAACAGCTAATTCCACGAAAAGTGGTAGGAACAACAGCTGGTCCTGTTGCCTAAAGAATTGGCAAGGGAAGGAGAGAAGCAGAAGTACCGACCTATCACTCTGATAGGTACAACTGGGAAACTGCTGGAAAGGATGATCCACGCCAGGCTCGAAGCAGCCCTGCAAGGATCCGGGGGGCTCGCCACCAGGCAGTACGGCTTCCGAAAGGGGAGGTACACTATCCAGGCGATTAAAGAGGCTGTAAGCATTGCCACGGATGCAAACGCGCGAAAGAGACGCTTCGCTACCCCCTGCTTGTTGGTGCTTTTGGACGTCAAAAACCCCTTTAACGCGGTGGGGCATGGCACCATACTTGAAGCAATGCCAGAAAGAGAGGGTTTGCCGGCGTACTACCTGAGCATGGTCGCAAGTTACCTAGAGAACAGGCCACTCGTGTACCACACCAGAGAGGGAGAAAGAACACGCCGATCGACTGCAGGGTTCCGACAGGGATCGATCCTTGGGCCGCTCCGGTGGAACATCGCCTACGACGGCCTACTCCGGATAAAAATGCCCGAGGGGGTCACCACCATGGGCTTCGCGGACGACGTCGCGCTTGTCGTGACGGCGCGGACCGCAGAATTGCTTCAAATAAAGGCGAACGAGGCCGTTAGAAGCGGCTGAGCCCAGCTGGATTAGAGGGGACTGGACCTGGCGGAGAAAAAGACAGAGGTCGTCTTGCTGACGAGGAGGCGCACCCTGACTGTTGATCTCATCATGGTGAAGTAACACGCAGTCAGGCCCGGCAAAAGCGGAAAATACCTAGGTGTGATCATCGATGCGAAGCTAAATTTTGCAGAGAAAGTGGAGAGAGCCGCAACCAGGGCTATGACGGTGGCTACGACGCTGGGCAGGCTGATGCCGAACATCGGGGGCCCCGCCCACAGCAGAAGAAAACTCCTGGTCGGAGTGTCTTACTCGTTCATGCTGTACGCAGCCCCGGTCTGGACGGATGCTCTGAGCGTTGCTAGGAATCGAAATAAAGTAGATAGAGTGGGGAGGGCCTGCGCGCTCAGGGTCAGCTCGGGGTACAGAATTCTGTAATGGTCCTGGTGGGTCTGACCCCGCTGCACCTGAAAGCGGTCGAGCGCAAAAGAGTCGCTGCAACGGAAGCCGCGATGGATAAAAGAACACGACGAACACAAGAAAAAAGAAACTAATGGCAGTGCTGCTGTAGAGTTGATGCGTGAGCAAATGAAAATGAAGCAGGAAAATTTGAAAATTTGCAAAACAAAAATGTCTATAAAAAATAGCAATTAGAACTAATGAAAAATGCAACCACTGAATGCTTGAACACCTTGAACAACATCAACAATAATCTAACACTTATGAGCGAAGCCGTTGAAAAAATAGCTTCATCATATTGAGAATAATGTATTTTAATAATGCAAAAAGTGAAACAAGCTTGTTATAACTGTTGCCAAACATTCTGTTGAAATCGTTATCATAAAAAAATCATAATTAATTTGTATATTTACAATTGATCTTTTTTATTTCACACATATTCACTTGCACAGCGAAGAATCATCACAATTCTAAACTTGTTTTAAAAATAAGTGTTGATGATTCATTGACGAACTTCATTCCCACTTTCAACTGGCTGATCTTAGTTTACTGGTGGCAGTTCTTCAACAATTTCATCATAAGAGTACTTTGGTTCTGAAAGTCTTCATCGTAAAGCAATGTTGTGCAAGACGCAGACAGCATTCACTATCCGGGCTAAGAATAAAAATATGAGTGCCATATTTACCCGATCATAAATAATGGTTCATTATATCTTAATTATACCTGCAACTTCTGGTGCATAATGCAGAGCTCTTTTTTTTCTAAGGCACCTCCACCTCCCTTTCACGACTCCTATACATCGTTCCACGCAAGAGTGAGCTCAGACATGGTGGTGATCCTTCCGGTTCATGAGGCTTAGGTGTCATCAAATATGGCAATAATGGATAACCACTGTCGCCTACGAACGAAAAGCTGTGTTATTTATTATGCGCTCAAAAAACATTATACCGAGTCCAGAATCGAAAAAAAGTACTTTCTATCAATTGTACTATTACCTATAAGCCATGCATCTCTTCTTCCTCCGACGTACATCTCTTGTAGATAAATAGATACACGAGATGCTTGTTGAACTCTAGAATCGTGTGTTCTCCTACCATGTGCAGCATTAACAGACAACACGTTACTCTCATAATCCGAAACCTACAAATCAATAATATACCATATTATTTCATAGAATTCACCATTAATTCATAAACTCGAATTGATGTATTAAGATTGTGTACAATACAATCATGTCATACTTACAGTGAGAACATTTAATGAATGATATAATTCACGATTAATATGAACATGTTCTCTCTCAGTCTTTGGAGGGACAATCGCTACATGTGTTCCACCTACAGCCCCAATGACACCTGAAAATTGCGTATTAACCCAGCACCTGCAGTATGAAACCAAATAGTATTCCTCATGTTATCGATGTCATCATTTAACACAGTGATAATTAAATTTGCTCATCTTTCCATAAGATTGTGGCTCATTGTTACTTTTAGGGAAACAATGCATTTATCAAAAATTCACATTTCCTTGACACGCTGAATTTCTGCTTCTTCAATTCGAAATTGAATCCAGTCTTGCACTACAATATGTAATGCATTGACTACGTTGCATAGAATTTTGCTGACTTCTGGCTGACTTACACATGATGAATAGTTTTTCCCAACTCGTGCTTGGTATGAACAAGACGCAAAAAAATGCAATGCAATTAGAACCTGTAACAAGATGTAATTCCGACAATGAATGCCATGTTTTTCGAAGAGGAAAAACATTACTATAATGATATCTAATCATGTTTTACTTTGATACCTGTAATTCCACAGCAACTCCATGACTCTGTCTTAGGTTTGGTAGAAAAGGTCGTAATTCTATAATTAATGCTCGCACAGCTTCCCTGGATAATCTTTTAAAAATTGTAAGAAAATTCACCTTTCTTTCACTGTATTCCTACTTTTTATCTCCGTTATACACGTGTGAATATTTTATTACGAACGTAGGGTTTTTTACATATAGGAATTCATAACCCTTAAACGTACCAACAGGTGCTCCAAATGTGTTCATAGACGCATTTTCACAAATTTCAAACAAATTCCCGAATACTCGTTTAATTTGTACATCCCACTTTATTTTTTTCCTTTGTAAATGTAAACTATTGACAAATATAACCTCTATAGTCATAAAGATATTTACCTGTGAAATCGACGAAATTCGTTTTCCGTCACACTAAATGGGCCCAAGGTATCGCGTAGTGTTCGCCGTATTCTGAGCATTCGATTCTTCCGATTTCGCATAACCATTACGATCACTAAATTATTCATTGTACAAATTCCCGCGTATCAATAACTTTTATTCTTTAACTAACAAAAATGGAGCGATCTTCATTTTTTGATGGAACCGATGAAACTTGCAAATCCAGGCAAATCACGCTCACGAGTATGCGCACAACGGTTCTCGACACAGAAATTCGTGTCAAGGAAACTCACGCGGAAGATCTCGTCTTTTCACCTGGTTAGATTCACCGTAATAGCGTGAGCTACTCACTTTCGTCATTTTCACTCGATTCGAAAACCGTAACAACCCCCCTGAAGCGACGAGACGGGAGGCAACCGCGGCTGGTGAATTCCACTAGCCCGCTGAGCATGCAGACCCCGGACGCGACGTAGCGGTGGTATATGGGGTGGCATTCACCTCGTCATGCGAGTGCGTGGAAATGGCGGAACACGACAGACTATTCCCATACTTTAGGACAACAATCGCTGACGGAGTGACCTGCGCGTACGGAAAGCTGGCTAGGCTGCGATCAAGGAGCTGTACCAGTTGCTCGAAGGGCCCGTGCGAACTCCACGTCACTAGTAGGCGGGACGAGTCGAACACCAGGACCGCTGGCAGGATGCTATGCCGGGACCGCCGCGTGGGCACGGAGGACTAAAAGAGGTAATGGTGGTGGGCCGTAGGATGAGTAGGATAAGTAGCGACGTAAAGTGGCGCAGAGAGTAGATTACTTAGATGAGTAGTCGCAAGTTCAATTTGACAGGGTTAATGAGCCGGGAGGGGGTACCGGACACTCGATGCAAAGGCACCCCCCCCCCCCCCCCCCCTCCTCACTCCAAACAACGCAGCACATGACGAGAGGACTGGGTAAAAAAGTGTGTGCGCGTGAAGCGGTGATTGCGAATACTGGTGAGGGGCGTACTGGACACGTGCGCAACGACGCCCCGATAAGGAGAAGTATCCTCAAGGGACATGGTGGACATGATAGGAGGTTGCAAGGAGGGCTATGGCGGCGTGACTGTCTGGTCGAGATGGCCAACGCCACACCGACGAGCGGAGGGTAGGGCCATTATATCTGGCTGGACACAGGGACGAAGTGAAGTGATGCAAAAGCGGTTCTGCCTCTTCCTAGGTGTAGAGCGTGGGAGGATTTTAGTCAGCATAAATCTGACACCATCCATCAAAAACTGGATGTCTTTTGAAGATTTCCCTACCTCGCTATAAAAAAAAAAATGAAAAAATGGCGCAGCTGCGTTAGGTTAGATTAGCAACCTGTTCCGCTACCATGTCAGCCATCTTGCTCCCGCCATCTTGTTCTTCACATTGGTTGGGTGAGGTTAGGTTGAGTTGGGTCGGGTTAGCTAAGGTCGGTACCCCCCACAGGGTTACCACCTTGTCGTGGTGTGGGGGGCTTAAGGTTCGCTGTGATGAACTGTTGGAGCGATGCCGGCGAGACCCTCGGGCCCCAGAAGGTCCTACCATGCCGATAAGGTGCACAGGGAGCGGGGAGTAACTGACGGCGACCCAAGGGCCGGACCCAGAAAAAAACCTATCATGGAAGAAGTTATAGTAGCAAACCTTACGGAGCAGGGGTACGGAGCCCCAGCCACGGCGGAACGGGGTGCGGAAGTAGGCCATCGACCGTCGACATCAAGCCACTACAACAAAATAGCTGAGAGGGTGAACCTTATGGCCCTTCAGCCCATTGGAGCTACAGGGAAGATCCAGTGCACGGAAGCGGATAAACGCAGGCTATCCTGGGCCGGCGTCATCGGAACCGGACAGTTGGATAACCCCTTTGAGGGGAAGAACATCGCCCGGAGATCACCGCCACCAACCATAAGGCCGGAAAATAGGACCAAGCCGTCCAACGATGAGGAGCGGACAACGTCCCCACTCAACGCGGGCAGGATGTCGGGAACATCGGACATGCGGGCAGACGGCCACGTGGCCAGCGGCAGCTGCGGTAACGATATATTTCCGCTCGCACCGAGTCCCCTGGTCTGCGACGGGGAAACGCAACGCAGCTCGTGACCTGCGATCGGTGGTTTGGTATTCGGACAGTTTCCTCTAGGAACACAAGAATGTTTACGTCCAGGTCAAGGAACTAATCGCCGAAGCCATGCTGCTCGCTCGACGGGTCGAGTGCGACATGGCCGCTGCAGCCGCAACGAGAGAGCAGGCGCTGCCCTTGAAGCAAGTGAAACCGAGAAATGAAACTCCCACCGCCCCGGCCGGCACGCAAGCTGCGGCCGCCGTCGTCCGTGCGACAGAGCCCAGTGTCAAGTAGTGCCCAGTTACGACAGACAGTGTCACCCAAACCGAGGCGCGACCTACTGCCGCAGGTCCCCCTCCCCCACCACGAAGAGGAAACCCATCTCACCGTACGAAGCGGGGACAGATGAGCGGCCGCGCAAGGCTATCCCGAAGGCGCCGGGGATCTCGACTACTGCATCGTCATCTTCAACTTCGACGTAAACGCCAAGTTTACCCGCAACAACGAGGGTAGAAACTGTGGAAACGGACACCAACCCGCGGAATCAATATGAAACGGTCCGCCGCTGCAGGGGGAAGCGCAACAACAACCCCGAGAATAAGGCACCGATAAGACACTAGGGGGCCACAGCCACGCCTAGACGAACACCGCCGGAGGCTTGCGCCATTGGAGGCGGTAATCGTTAAAGGGCCCACCGGTCCGAATGGGACGTATGCTGAAATGCTGCGGAAGGTGAGGAGCAGTGTCGACTTCGGATCAACCGGAGCGAAGGTCGCGGCGGTCCGTTGCACCAGAGACGGGGATCTTCTCCTAGAGCTGGACAGAGGCAACAGCGGAGCTGCGGCACTGAGCGAAGCGCTCTCCTCCACTTTCGGCGATGGGGTGATCGTTCGCACCTTGCAGTCGCATATCATTCTGGAGGTGCGCGATCTTGTTGAGGCCACTGATGAACGGGAGCTCCGGGCAGCGTTAGTCGGCTGCACCGCAAGCCGGGGCGGGCTGCCTCTGCCTCTAGATATGAAGATCAGCTTGAGGCAGGCATTCCGGGGAACTCAGACGGCCGTAGGTCGCTTGCCTCTGGAAACGGGCCAGTGGATCCTGAGGAAGGGGAAGATCAGGGTCGGCTGGGTGAATGCCCGTGTGCGGGAACAAATCGAAATTACGCGTTGTTTTAGGTGCCACGGGTTTGAACACCGCAGCCAAGACTGCACCGATCTGGTCGACAAGTCCACGGCCTGCAGGAGCTGTGGCCAGGAAGGCCATATCGCGAAGGACTGTCCCAACCCACCGTGAAGCGCGACCTGCATACGCAACAAGACCGAGACAAAACTGCGCGCCGGGAGTGCAAAGTGCCCTGCATTCCAGGAGGAGATTGAACGCAGAAAAGCAACATGATCCACTCCATCCAGATCAATCTCAACCGGTGCAGGGCTGCGCAAGATCTGCTTTGCCAATTTATGCGGTAAAGAGGGGTCAACGTTGTACCCGTCTTCGAGCCCAACCATCTAATGAACCCGGCGACGTGGGCTCAAGATGAGTCGGCTAGTGCAGCCATAATGGTAGCCCGCGCGGACAAGACGAGGTTAGTGTTCGGGGAGAGGGGAGCTGGATACGTTTGTGGCACGATCAACGGCACCCGCATGTACAGCTGCTTCCTCTCCCCGAACTAAACCCTGGAGGAGTTCATAGCGCAACTGGTTGATCTGGAATCCGGCTTGAGGAGCAGCACAGTTAAAGCCCTCGTCACCGGAGACTTCAACTCGGAATCACCATTGTGGGTGATCAGCTGCGATGGATGAGAGGGGTGAACTTTCAGCCGAAATGGCGGCCAGGCTCGATCTCTACGTGGTCAACCGCGGCAATGTTCCAACATGGACGAGGGTCCACACAGGATCCAACTCCGCATTGGATTTCACCATGGCGACCGCGAATACGGCTGCCAGCATCCGGAGCTGGAGGATGTTCGACCAGGGGGAAAACCTGAGCGACCACCGCTACAAAGTATTCATCTGGGCGCCTCAAACACCAAGGCCTGCGTCTAGAGCTACTTCTAGCGGATGGGTGACCAGAAACTTGGACAAGGAGCAGTTCCGAAGTGTCATCGTCGCTGAGGCGGCGCGCCTATCGCCAGCCTCACCTACATCAACGGAGGCAGCCGTCAAGGCCACCATGGCGGCCATCGTAACAGCCTGCGACGCCGCCATGCCGAGGAGAGCGGCACCTGGCAGGAAGCTCCCGGTGTTCTGGTGGACGCAGGAGATCACGGGCCTACGGTCAGACTGCAATCAATGCAGGAGGAAGGCCCAGAGAGGCAGTCACACGGCCGAAGCCACTGAACTGAGAAACGCTTACATGAAGGCTAGGAAGAAGCTGCGCATGGAGATCAAGAGGAGCAAGGACCGGTCTTGGGGCGCTCTTCTTGACTCGGTAGAAGCCGACCCGTGGGGTCTTCCATTGCGCCTGGTGACGAAGCACCTCGGCAGCAGGGCGCAACCTCCCGACGACCCGGAAGAATTTGAGCGCTTGGTTGCGGAACTCTCCCCAGCGCGAGAAGAGCCGTTGAACCGGAGTGCCGCGGCGGCTAGCGAGGAGGATCAACCGCCACCACCCTTCACCAGCGGGGAACTCAAAGCGGCAACGGGACGCTTGGCAGCTGGCAAGGTATCGGCTGCGTCACCAACGCAGTCAACTGTGAGTGCAAAGTCAAGATTTTGAACACTAACGAGCATGAAATAGAATGGGAGAAATCGAATGTGCGTATCACGGCACTAGGTCAGGAAAATGCTGACGCTATGCAAGTTTATGCATGTCGAACAATGACACCGAGCAACGCGAGTCGAATGCAACAGCTGAGAGACAACTGACGCACCAGTTACCTAAATCAAGAAGAAATGGGAAGCTTCCTGGACGTTTGCGAAAGATTCCACGACGTATTTCATTTGGATGGAGACCAGTTAGGTCACACGAGCACAGTTACTCACAAGATTACAACGAATCCAGATATCGCACCGATGAATGTAAGGCCTTTTAGACTTCCAGAAAAACACAAGCAGGAGATAAACAAGAAGGTAGATAAAATGCTTACTGATTGGATAATCAGGCAAAGTAAGAGCAAATCGAACGCGCCACTGCTAGTGGTACCGAAGAAGGCAGACGCATCAGGAAAAACGAAGATGAGAGTCGTAGTAGACTAAGAGTAAGGTGCATGATATTACAGTAGGAGACTCCTTTCAACTGCCTAATATCACCGAAATATTGGACCAGTTGAGTAAGGCAAAATATTTCTCCACATTGGATCTAGCTTCAGGATTCCACCAAATTCCAATGGAAGAGAAGGATAAGTGCAAAACTGCATTTTCCACCTCATACGGTCACTATGAATATAATCGCATGCCTTTTGGACTGAAGAATGCACCCACTACGTTTCAATGGTTAATAAATAAGTACTTTCAGGAATACAAGGCCTAAGATGTTATGTCCATTTTGACGACATTGTCATACATGCTCCTAGTTTGCAGGAACATAAGGAACGATTGTAGAGGTATTGGAACGCCTTAGATAGAACTCATTGAGGCTATAACCGGACAAGTGTGAATTATTGAGGAAAGAGGTCAACTTTTTCGGACACATCATCACTAGAGACGGAATAAAAGTGGATCCAGAGAAGATTCGAGCATTAGAAGAATATCCGATTCCAAGGACTGTGAAAGATATCCAAGGATTTTCGGGCTTAGCCGGATACTACAGACGATTGATACAGAATTTTTCGAGTTTGGTGAAACTGCTAACACATCAGCTGAAGAAGGAAGTAAGGTTCGAATGGACTTCGCGAGAACAAGAGGCTTTTGAGAATTCGAAAAGGACATGGACGACAGCACCGATTCTCCAGTATCCAGATTTCGAACAACCATTCATCGTGACGACAGACGTATTCGACAAGGCCATCGGAGCAGTCTTGTCACGAGGAATAATAGGAAGTGACTTGCCGGCAGCATACGCAAGCAGATTTCTAAATTCGGCAGAAGAAAACTACAGCCCCACTGAAAAGGAATTACTAGCAATAGTCTGGGCAGTGAATCATTCCAGACCGTATGTATATGGTACTAAATTCAAAATAGTTACAGATCACAAACCACTCACATACATCTCCTTACATCGTGCAGGCAGAGAAGATATTCTTACTTCATACAAATCGGGCACATGAAAACAAATTTGAACTCACTGGTTATGAGAGAAATTAAAGACAACAGAGTCAGGGCGGCTAGGTGGTCTAGTGGAGTAAGTCTCCGGTAAAGCATCGCTAGATTCCAGGTTCGATTCCTGGCTCCGTCTTTAATTTTTCAAATTCACCAGTTGTTCAAATTTACATATTCTCCACTCACATAGTTATTTGGAGTCAAAGATCCGGGATCACGGCTTATGAGATGGCGACTGAAGCTGGAAGAATACGACTATGTGATCAAGTACAAGGCGGGCAAGGCAAATACCAACGCAGATCCCTTGAGTCGCATGTACGCAGTAACCAGAAGTCAACAGCGAGAAGAAGAATTGCAAGAATACTCGGAAGAAGAACGAAATAGGATCATCTATGAGTATCACGACACGCCATTAGGAGCACATCAAGGAGTTTACCGAACGATCGAACAAATTCGACTAAAATAAGATTGGACAGAATTACGAAAAGACGTCGAGGAACACATTCCGAGATGCGAGAATTGCCTGAAGAACAAAGTTAGGAGGAAAACGAAGGCACCCATGGTCATAACCGACACTTCAAATCAACCATTCGAGAAATGTGCTTTGGACATCGTAGGACCACTGACGGAAACGAACAAGGAAATGAATATATTCTCACGTTTCAAGACTGTTTAACCAAATATAGTAACGCAATACCCATACCGCATCAAGAAGCTAGCACCGTGGCAAAGGAATTTGCTACCAGAATCGTGTGTGAGTACGGAATACCGCAGACAATACTCACCGATCAAGGTAGGAACTTTTTGAGTCACGTTTTCAAAGAGACTTGTAAATTGTTGAAGATCGACAAGTTCCAGACGACGGCTTATCACCCCGAATCCAATGGAGCTCTAGAACGTTCGCATATGACATTAGCAGAATACCTGAGATATTACGTCAACGAGGAACAGAGAAACTGGGACAAATGGTTTGCATGTTTGCATATAACACCACGCCCCATACAGCAACAAGATTCACACCAGTCGAGCTGGTATATGGACACGTAGCTGAACTACCGACATCGCTAAAGAAGAATCCTGAATCGACGTACACCTATGACAACTACTCATGAGAGTTGCAAGAAAGATTGCGAGTCAGCAATCTCATGCGCAATGAAAATCTACAACAGGCCAAGAAGAAATCCAAAATCGAATACGACCGACGAACCAAAGAAAAAGGCTTCAAGATTGGAGACAAGGTACTACTCTGCGATGAAACTGTACGCAGAGGACGATCTAAGAAGCTACTATCTCAATGGATCGGTCCTTATACTATTCTAGAAATAAACTCAGACGTTAGCTACGCTATAGAGACTGAGAAAAAGAGTTTAAGGGTACATATAAATCGATTGCAACAGTTCGTTGAGTAATATTATTAGCTAATTGAGAAAAATATGTTAGGAAAACTAGCCCTTACTAACCTATACCAGCAAAACGATTATATAATGAATTGTAAACAGGATACACTATGTGAACTACTAACCTATAGATAGAGCATAATAGGGGGGCGTACGCATAGCGGCGCAAGGCGGCAGATTTTATTGATTTCAGGAGAAAATCCAGAGGCTGTTGTTCCAAGGGGGCAGGGATGTTGCAATTCGAATATTGAGATGTGGCAATATCGAGAAATGCGCTGAAGCGACAAAGCAGAGCAACACCTCTCTCATGTGGCGAAATACAAATGAATACACGGACGCAGCACTGACCTCCTAAATAGTTCATAAAAGGCAGGCAGACGATAAGTCCGGTGTTGAAACATCGAGACCGTAGCGAGACGCGTTATTTGAAGATTTAGCCTGATTATAAGTAAAAGCCTCTGTATGTTCTTTAGAATCAAATTCATTTCATTGTAACATAATAAACTTCACTTTTCATACGACTTGGTTTCAACCATTAATTCAACAATCGAACAACCTAAATAAATTGTTAGTTGTCAGAAGGATCTCAGGATCCCGATTACAACAGGAGGACTGCAGGAGCATTTCCGCCTACCTGTTCCGTATGGTAAGGAGCTGCCTAACCGATCGGCGTCTGATTCACAGGACCAGCAAAGGAGAGAAGAGTCGCTGGGTGACGACTGGCGTTCCACAAGGATCGGTGCTGGGACCGTTCCTGTGGAACGTTATGTACGACGGCTTACTTCGGATGAAGCTGCCCGTTAGCTTGAACACCATCGGATTTGCGGACGATATAGCGGTAATAGCAACGGCCTAATCGTCCACGATGCTCGAGATGATCCTGTCGGACGCCTTGGAGAGGGCCGAGGAGTGGCTCGCGGAGAACGGGCTGGAGCTGGCCGTGCAAAAGACGGAGCTCATCACCTTTACGGGGCGGAGGACGGTGGCGCCTCCCAGAATAACCATCGGTGGACACGAGGTGAAGAACCGCAAGAGCGTACGGTACTTCGGAGTGCAGATGGACGCGAAACTGAACGACGGCGAGCACGTGCGAATCAGGAGCAAAAAGGCGCTGAGAATGGCGACAGCACTTTCAAGGCTGATGCCAAACATGGGAGGCGCCAAGCAGAGGAAGAGGCTCCTATAGGCGAGCGTGGTGTACTCCGTTCTACTTTACGGAGTACCGGTGTGGGGCAAATCGCTGACGGTGGCGAAGTACCGACAGACGATGTCGTCGGTCCAGCGGCTGTGCGCGGTGTGCGTAACTTGCGCGTATCGAACAGTGCCAACGGGGGCAGCGCTGGTGCTGGCGGGGATTCCTCCGATCGACTTACTGGCCGAGGAGCGCATGCGGCTGGCGGAACGCAGGCGAATCCCGAGCCCCGAAGAAGACCAGAGGGACAGCCGGGTGACCGTTAGGAGCGAGGAGTGGAAGAAGACCCTGGAGGCCTGGCAGGAGCAATAGGCGACGAACCAAAATGACCGCTAGACTCACGAGGTCATCAAGGACGTTTCGCCATGGCAAAAGCGAGCCTTCGGGGAAGTGGGCCACCAGATGACGTAGGCCCTGACTGGACACGGCTGCTTCGGGAGTGACCTTCATCGAATCGGGAGGGAAACGACGCCAGCGTGCCACCATTGCGAAGCGGAGGTGGATGATGCGCCGCACACGCTGTTGGTCTGCCCGGCGTGGAGGGCAGCACGAACAACGATGGAGTCTACGACCGGAGAGGTAGGGCTCTGCTGCGCGGACCAAAGCAGTGAAAGGCCGTCCAGAGCTTCATGCGGCAAATAATGGACTGGAACATGGAGGCCGAGCAGATGCGCCAACGCCGGAAGGCGATTGCACCGGGAAGACCGAGTACCAGGGTAAGGACCAAGGCAGTGGCAGCAAGGACGTCAGCGGGGCCGTGACGACGACGTCCTTAGAGACCCTGGAACCAGTGAACCAGCGACAGCGGCGGCGACGCCCGGGACAACGATCGCAACTGGAAAACTGGCAGTGGCCGCTACCACAAGACCTAGGGACCAGACGACCTGAGGCGGCTAGTATAAACGAGACAGGGCGAAGTGATGCTAATGCGGTCTCACCCTGTCTCGGGACAACAAAGGAGGAGTGTTGGATCGTTAAAAACCCGACAGTATCCATGAATAGCAGGATGTCTTAATGAAGATCTAAACCTCCTCCGGTAAATGAAAAAAAAAAGCTCAGGTCGGTAACAAACCAACCCAATATCATGGCAGCCATCTTGCTCCCGCCATCTTGTTGTTTACATTGATTGGGTCGGTAACACACCGACGCTCGGTCAGTAATAAACCGACTACAGGCGAGATGCGTCCTACAGCTCCAGCTGAGGTCGGTAAGTCAGTTTGAACCAGAACCCTCACTATAGAACTACTATCGCTCGAAACGCACATTCAATTTGCGACAAACATGAGAACGAAGATGCGTAATGGAAATGGACAACGCTTCCAAATTCAAGAATTCCCTACAAAAATATTTTCAATATCGAATCCTAATACAAGAACCATTCCTTACAGGAGATGCTCGATGTTATGACCCCTGACATGAATTAGCAAGCGTTAGGTTTCGCATTAGGAGTCAAGCGCGCATGAACATGACCGCTCACTGCTGCCTAATGTGTACTCGGTTGCCTACATGCCGACGCTTAGCGGGAGTTTTTCAATCGGTCGTATTTCGCGGACGCGACTTCGGAGTCTTCATGTTCTTTGGGTTAATTTACTCAGTTCGACCTCCTCTATAACCCTCCATTAGGTTGGTCACTTGAAACTGGGACATCCTGTATATATTTACTAGGGGAGCCGCCCCACTGTGCCCTATGCGCGGCAACGCCCATTTGTGCGTTTGGTTGAAAGGGGGGTGGGAAGGCGGTGAGAGGTCAAATTTTTGTAGGTATAGAGACATCTATGTGTGAAGGGTCAAGTGTTGAATCCTTAATTGCTAGACGGATGTATATACAGAAGGTGAAGGGTCAAGTCTTATAGGTGTTGCGGTATACTATATGTAGGGTGAAGAGTTGAATCTTTACAGATATATGGTATACGTAAGGTGAAGAGTTGAATCTTCATAGCTATAAGGGCATATACGCAGAGTGAAGGGTTAAGTCGTCACAGGTATAATGGTACGAACATAAGTTAAAGGTTGAATTCTTACAGCGATAAAGGCATAAACGTTGCAAACGTCGAAGGTCGATCAAAGGTCGAAGATCGTAGGTCGAAAATCAAAAGTCAAAGGTCAAAAATCGAAGATCGGATATCGAAGGTCGAAGGTCGAAGGTCGAAAGTCAGAGGTCGAAGGTCGAAAGTTGGAGCTCGGAGATCAAAGGGTGAAAGGTTGAATAGTGGGAGGGCGTGCGGCGGATGTGATGACTGAGGTGAGGAAGGGCAGGCGGGAGGGTAAAGGGAATCTGTGAAAATATGAGGGCATATATACGTCGGTTCGAGGCTAAACCTATCAAGATCTGAGGGCATATACGTGGGTTTGAGGCTAAATCTGTGAAGATCTAAGGGCATGTACGTAGGCTTGAGGCTGAATCTGTCAAGATGTGAGGGCATGTATGTAGGTTCGAGGCTAAATCTGTCAAGATTGGAGGGTATACGTGTGGGTCCAAGGCTGAATCTGTCAAGATCCAAGGGCATATACGTGGGTTTGAGGCTAAATCTGTGAAGATCTAAGGGCATATACGTGGGTTTGAGGCTAAATCTGTGAAGATCTAAGGGCATGTACGTAGGCTCGAGGCTGAATCTGTCAAGATGTGAGGGCATGTATGTAGGTTCGAGGCTAAATCTGTCAAGATTGGAGGGTATACGTGTGGGTTTGAGGCTAAATCTGTCAAGATCCGTAGTGGTGGCAGCTATATGGGATTATTTCTCATCGTTGAATTATACTTGAACTGACGAGGAGCCTCGAAGATACCATTAAGCTCTGGATGCAGTTATTGATAATGAATATATGCGTCAGTTTCTCATTGTCAAATTGGACCTTGAACTTTGGATGTGAATGTTGATAATCTGTACAAGGAGTCAGTGTTTTACTGTCGAAAGAGGCCCGATCTGGTAAGGAATGCTTCCAGTACGTTTTAAACCAGCAGATCATATCAATAATATTAACTTTTACTGAATGAACATCAGTTATAGACATTCACAAATTGACACCGACAGCTATTTAAATCTACTTTCATTAATTTCATGCCCCGTTCCATAACTGTATGTAAATCAACAAAATAATATTTTGTGGAATTTTATGCTCACAGAGCTGTTGTTCTGAAGATTACTATCTATAATATGATAATCGCTCCTGCAATCAGTTTCATCGTTTGCTCCTCGCATCCAAATGCATGATCATCCCCGATACTTTTTCAGAAACTACATATTGTTACAACCGTCGAACGATGATACCCCATGTTGTATATTCAAACATAAAACATTTGATAACTGTGACATTTGAATGATTTCATGGTTGCTGCGTGAACCTGAATGCTTTGTTGACAGTCTAGTTCGAGACATTGAACTGAACAAACGTATATAAAATACAAGCCGTTTTATTGCCCAATTTATGTGTGCCTTATTGAGTTGTGGGATCACACCCAGGAACCAACCCTCAATTGATTTTCGTATCGCTGACCAGCGTTACAATATTTCAAATAGCAGCCTCGGTGAAGGTGAACGGTTGAGATAGAGAGTATTTGTAATTTGCTGCTAGTTACAACTTTCGCCAAAAATTTAGAGCAATTTGCATACCAGGACAATCTCTTGAAACTATACATACAATGCGCACGCGCCAAATAATTCAATCTCATTGGTCGATGAAATCGTCCTTCGGCGATGTTTTCGTCCGCTGAGCAGGGGGCCAACGAACACAAAATGAGACAAGACTCAAGAGCTGTAAATCTCTCGTGCATAAAACCACGTATTGAGGTTATGTTGCTGTTTATTTCTAAGTAACGTGAATTGTCTAAGAAAAATAATATCGTTCAGCAATACTGTGGTCGACATCGGAAAATATCAAACCGACGCAAATATCAAATGATACAGAAATTGAATGTTATTTATTGAAAGAAAAAATCTGAAATTCAATGTAAAATGTCATTAAGAAGTGGGAGTCTGGACAAACACAGGTGGGTAAGTGAAAATAACTTTTATTTTCAACAGATTCTTTATTTACATAAAATTGAAAATGCGTCTCATTAACGATTTATGTTTTGTGTAATTTATTGGAAATTAGTTGTATACAAAAATACCAAAAGATCCTGTCTAATAATGATGTCTTCTAATATTTTTAGGTACGGAATAATTCATTGTCAAAGCGGGGCTCAATTTGTCAGGCATGGAAGCATGTAGGTAAATTTCTTATTACGTGATCTTTGACAATTACAATATTTTAACATGAATTCAATGATGAAATTCGTTTTTTTTTTCAGCAGGCTTAGAGTTTGAACTTTGACTAACAGGAGGAAAATTATGCCTCACCTGATGGTCAAAACGTTTAAGTGGCAAGGATCCTGGTTTCTCGAGCGGTGCAATCATTATAACCATCGAACCTGGTTGTTCCGTCAGACATCAGGTGCCAGAGTGAATTTCATCAGGCCATCGCCACCTTCTTAACATCAGTTGAGGCAAAATAGAAGAGCGGGATACACTACAGATCATAATGGCTGAATATCCCATCATTTCACTTTGATCGAGCCAATAGCGATAAGTTTGTTACTCAACCGCTGCCGCCAATTCGTTCTACCGAGGAATCATTTTGTGTGCCATTGTAATTCAAGCATTATTATTGACCAGCATTGTTTTTCAAACTTTATACCATTTAATTTGGTATCTTATTTTGAAACTTACTTTTACTCTCTTTGGCATTGAATTCAGATAAATAGTTTTTTAAGTTCTCAATTAGATTGTGGGGTTGAATTTTGCTGGGCAAACTGAATCAATCTAAATCTAGAATTGTTAAATAACTTCAGTTAAAAATGTCTTTGAATTCAATTTCAGTTGACGGTGTCATCTGGCTAGCTAGTTGTACGATAACATGAAACCAAATTTAATTTTACATTCTTCATAGGGTCCTACGGTAAGACTCAAAGCTTGTGAATCTCCATTGACCGCAATCGTTTCTGCATTTTATATTAGCATTGTCTGGAGTGAAAAAAAAATCTCATTTTGAGATCGGAAATGGAACCTAAAACGGAGAACTTATTCAGTAGCACGAATTGAATACCAAGAATTTTATAGTGGTTTCTGCAACAAAGGGACTCTTTCCAAATATCCTTGTTACAAGGTGATGTTCGGAGGATTATAAACAAGATATTGTATCGGATTACATTATTTGTAAGAAAATCTTCATGAACTTCGTTGAAAATTGGATATTCATTTATTTTGATGGAACAAGGGACACAATCTTAAACCCGATGAGTCAATATCCTCGTAATAATGTTCCGACATTACTCTAAAACATGATTGTCCTTGAAACTAATTATGGCGTTCAGGCGCATTTTGAGAAAGTTGATTTTCAACATGTGTGACAGGATGTGATCTACGTTCCTGAGTTCTACGCTTCCGATTAGATTTCCTTTGTTTTGAACCGCACTAACATGAAATACAGAAATCATTCCAAAAAACCTAATATTTCTTGAATTTTCAATTTGAGTATTAGGTTCCCTTCATTTATTTAATTGAACATCATTGAAAATTTGCGAAATGAACTCTGATAATCATTAGAAAATCATTAATAGTAGTAGCAATAATTTATTGATCGGAAAAAATACATTGATTATCGACTACTTGTAAATTTTGAGGAACCATTTTCGAGGAAAAAAAAGATTTACAGTTCTGTTACAGATAGTGTGATATTCAAATTTCTTGAATGTTTGGTTTAATGTCTCATTTTCAAAAGTAATAAAATTCAATATTACTGCCTGAAATCACAAGAGATTGAGAACGTTGCTTCGTTGCTTGAAAGTGGCGATGATCTTTGTACGTGTGATAAATTGAATAGGCAGATAACAGTAAATATTAGAGATGTAATTTTTTTGACCGTGTTACCTGTTAACAGAAGAAAAATTCATTGTTATTTCCAATGTACGAAAGCGTAAAAGTGATCAAATAAAGTGTTTCCACCTACCTGCTGCGTTTCTTCCAAGCACCCAACATTTAAACAAATTTCTCATCTCAGTCGAATAAAGCCAATTTTCAAAGAGCATTAGCATCAACTTTCCGAGTCAGTATCTCGACTGTTTGAGATTCTAACCTTAAAAATTCGTATGAACTTCATCGCCGCCAGAAACAGAGTTTGACAGCTGAAACTCGGAGTGGCCAGCCTGCCCGAGCAGCGGATAAAACTCGCGTATGCGCAATGTATGTATAGTTTCGAGAGATTTTCCCGGTATATTACCTTTTTTGTTGATTTCAAATTCATTCATGATGATTTTATACCGTTTTCAGATTCCGAAATTTAATGACTCATCATTTATTTTCATTCACAATTGATTTTATATCTATATCTAGTTTGTGTACTAACGATCTATCAACTATTAAGATGAAATGAGATTCCGCATAATATCTTCGGTGGTGATTTTAAGTACTAAAATACGAACCAAGTTATGTAATCTATATTCATTTCCACTCTCATCATTTTTTAATTTCCAGTAATTTAAACACGGGAAAGAACACTTCCTCGAAACCTCACTCATCGCTTGAAGCAAACTTTGGGAAGGTACAGTATTTTTTTTCAGTTTCGGCGTGAGTTGTGAATGAAGATCGCGGCCTCCGAATCGGATGTTAATCTAATGGTGTGATCGGAGGACGCGTTTAGAGACCTGCATGCGTATGTCCTAGCAACGTGTCGGAGTAATGACTGCATAGGTTTCATGTTTAGCACGGAGAGTTTTAATCAAGGCCCTACGTAGTTATCGTTCCGCCCGACGAGGGACTCGCGGTACAGTGAACTCTGGAAGTTAGTTTTCAGCGTAGCCGAGAGCGCATCACAGTCTGGTGTAGACAGCGTCTTCACCGTGACGGTACAGAGTGTTGGAGTACCGGAGGTTTGAAGTGTGTGTTTACCTTGCGCCCTCGTTGTAGCCAAGGCTTATGCCGAGAGGGGCCCGAACCGCAGTGCATGAAATCGCACAGTTCTAAAACTATCTGCCATGCAAGGGATTGCTTATTACAGTGTGCGAGTTAGGGAGGCTAGGTACCGGTGAAGCGGTATTTTACGACGGAACTGCCGTACTAAGAATAATCGGAACAGGCGCTGTCACGCACGGATTTAATCTGCTGTACTGTCCCGAAGAAGATCATTATTTTCCGATTGTAAATTTAACCGTGGCAGCAGCAGGGACTTTTTTCTGTCAACCCTGCAATAGAAAATTTAACAACGGGTACGAACAACGATGCTCTGTGAAGTACCCACACTGCCTCGCGTCGTCACCGTGCAACAGCCAGTCTCGCAATATCGAGTATCCCGATTGCAGATGCGTGTTCCGCGGTAACGGCTGTCTGAAGTACCACCGCAGGATCGGCTCCTTCAGTCCTTGTCGCTCCGTTTATGCAACGCTACGTATATGTCAGGATTGCGAGCGATTCGTAAATCTTTCGCGGAGGGCTCATATTTGTGAAACTCGGTTTCGCGCCAGGAGTCGGTGCAACAGACCGTTCAACCACTACTGATTCAGGATGCCAGTCAAAGACTCGACAAGACCAAAACATTACATCATCATTTTTCATAATTTCAAAACGCAGCAATGAGAGACAGTAGACGGTAACGCGACGACAAACATACATGTGCCGAACCTGTGTGTAAAGCAACAAGTGTGTACGCATTGTATCCACGATCTCGATATCGAACAGCCGTTCCGCTTGCGGGCTCGTAAGTGAGTTCGATTTCAGGAGGGAACTGGTGGAGGAGTTGATAGACTTTGCTACTAGGCCTGTTCAGGACTTTGCCCGCATTGTATCCATTGCGCACAATGCAAATGGTTTTGATGCGCAATTCATACAGCGGCGTATGGTTGAGCGAGTTGCATCTTAACCCATCAACGCCCGAAATGACACTTTTCATATAGTCGTGTGTGACCGCTTGCCAACAACGGTAGGACCATGGGATTTTGATAAAAATTGGTATCCGACTATTCTCAAGGATGCTCTTTCAGAATATCTAGGTTAAAAGTCATAAAAATCAGATTTTCTATGGAAAATTCGCAATTAAGAAAAAAAAGGCGAAATTTTTTAAATCCCGAGATAATGTAGCGAAGAAAAGCTCATTTGAAATATCAAAATGTGCTAGTCTTCCATAGGAGTAATGATCCATCAATGCTTACATGCACGTAGTTGTATAACTTTTACAAATATTATCGTCTATACTAACTGAAACAATTGCAATATACTGTACTGTATTACAATTTCCTGTAATATCTTGTGACCCGTGGTGAATTTGGGATAACGATTATGTTCATTGCATTCCTTGACTCAAAACATTCAAATTACAAAAAAAAGTTATCCATTTCGGTCGAATAGAAGCCGATAAATTCGCAACGAAAGAGCGCGCCTAGAAAATTTTTTTTGCAAAGACGGCTGCGCTCTTCCCCCACCACCGCCGCACACACTGTAATTTCGCGCGACGGCGTTCACTCTCTCCTGCATTGTGAAAGCGAATGCGTATTATAATATTGTTACAAAGGGTGAAATCACCCGTTTTGCCCCCTCTTTAATGATCTAGTAGTCAGCATAGATAAAAGACGTTTATAAACCTCTCATGTCTTTAAAAAGAATAAGGTTGCTGCGCCAACCAACATTATTGTAAAAACAGTCTTGTTTCAGACTTTAAACGAGAAACACATATCTTGCATTAAAAGCATTTTTCACGATATTTTATTCACGCTCTTGATTTCTTTTGATTTGATAATAAGTAAACTCGCGGATCCATATTTTATTTTCCGTAACGTCAAAGTACGTTACATTGGTGTCAGAAGCGGGATCTTGAGTTCTTATTAATTGAGTCAATTCAGTGCGCCAACTTAAACTATGAGTAGCAGTCGTTTGACGCGCTCACGTCGAAGGGAAGGTAGCGGAGAAGAACCTTTTGTTATGGAGAATCCGCGGGTCCCTGAAACGATTCCTGCACCTTCAGTGGACTCTTAACCTGTCCCTACGATGGTCTCAGTCTCACAAATCGACCTACTGAGAATTATGAGCCAACAACATGAAGCCGCCGAAAGATATCAACGGCAGCTTCTGGAGACGGCTAGTCAACAACAACAACAACTTGTCCAGTTGCTTCAAGAGCAACGAGAACAGCGAGAAAGGGAGCTTGCCTCTCAGTTGGAGCAGCGGAGGCTAGATAGAGAAGCTCAAGAGCGTTCCGAGACTGGTCTTCATGAACTACTCCGGACAACTGTGGCAGCTCTTCAGGCTGTTCATCAGGTGAATGGCTCAGGAGAACCGGCTGTCACCCCACGAGGTTCCAGAGTCGTTACTCCGCTTCCCTCTCCTGTTCCCTCTCCTGTGCCCGTTCCTACTGTTCAGGAGGTCCAACATGCAGGACGATCCCAGGATGTTCCTGAATCAAGGTCTGTGCCTTTTATTAGGGGGGTAGATAAATCTCCAATTAGTAGAACAAGAGTAAATAATGAGGTTGGTTTTTCCGAGCCTCTGTCTCAGGTTCAGCCTCGATATTCTCATTTGAATCAATTAAATAATTCGAGATTTCCTGGGGTTGCTTCTCAGATTAACGAGAAACCTCTTTATCCTTTAAAACCGCCAATTTTTGACGGAAAGATTCCATGGGCAGATTATGAACGTCAGTTTAATACGATTGCTAAACATAACCAGTGGGACTCCGCCATGAGGGCTCACAGTCTTGCCTCTTGTCTTCGAACGCCGGCTTTGAATGTTTTAACGGCATTGTCTGAGGAAGAAATTTCCGATTATGAGAAACTTAGTTCTGCACTCAAATTGAGATATGGAAATGACCACTTGACGAAACTGTACACGGCTCAATTACAGACAAGAAGACAAGGACGAGACGAAGACCTCGCGTATCTTAGTCAAGATATTGAACGGCTTTCTCGTATAGCTTTGCCAGATCACGAGCCGTCTCGTAATTTATTAGCAACACAAGCTTTCTTGAATGCAATCAATGATCCAGAAATTAAAATGGCCGTTGGAACATCGGGCCTCACTTCTCTGCGGGAGGCAACGGCCAAAGCCCTCGAGGTGGAGGCAATGAGGAGACAATATTTTGGGCCGAACAAGCTTCGTCGGATTGAGGTGTCCGAAAACACCTCAAAAAGACGAAGTTTTGAACACTCGGAGGAGCCAAAACCTCAAGATTATAGAAATAAAAATAACAATAGTAATTTTAAACTAAGAAATCGAGGTTCTTTTCAAGACCAGCAAAACAAGCGTGTAAATAAGAACGCGGTCATGACAAGTCAAACCGGCTTGACTTGTATATTTTGTAAAAAAACAGGCCACGACGCCAATCATTGTTTTCTAATTAAAAAAATTAGTGGAAAACCGATGCAAGGCTCGAATCCAAACTCTTATAATTGGCGTAAGAAAAATATAGAAATAGGGGAAGCAAATCCTCAATCGAGTTCTTTAACAGGAACTCACCCAAAAAACTAATTTCAGATGATTTGTCAGGGCGAAAATCATCGCAGATTGTTAGAAGTGGAAGCCCTCTTAGAGAACAGTTTTTAATTAGAAGTCTACGACAGTGTGGTCTTTACGCACGCGGTACTGTAAATGGCGTCGATTGTCTATGGGTAATAGACACGGGCGCGGAAGTAACCGTAGTTCGATCGGATCTCTTTAAATCCGATGACCAGATTGTTCCCTCTTTTTCTCTGCGAACAGCCACTGGAGAGACGACCCCGGTTTTGAGACAGGTTACTGTCCAAATTAACCTTTTTGGGTGTATCGACTCTCCACATAAGGTTTTTATAGCAGATATAGAGGATGAAGGTATTTTGGGAATAGACTTTCTTACAGCTCATAACTGTGTTATCTCGACTAAGAGAAATTCACTAGCTTCAAACAATCGCGAAATAACTCTTTGTACAAATAGAAATGTAATTTACTGGACTCCTCCTAGAATTCGGGAAATAGAACTTTCAAAGGATGATTGGCAACAACGTTTCCCTTTACATTTACAGAGCCTTGTTGAGAAATCTTCGATTTCGTTAAATTCAGCTCAGGTAGAATCGTTTAAATCTCTTTTGCTAGAATTTATAGATTCTTTCGCCAAAGATAGTGGTGATAAGGGCCGATGTACTTCTGTCAAGCACAAGATCGACGTCGGAGAAAGTTCACCAATTAAACAAGCTCCTCGAAGACTCGCTCTCAACGCCCGAGAAGAGGTGAAGAGGCTTGTGGAAGACATGCTAAAGAACGATGTTACTGAACCATCGTCTAGTCCCTGGGCCTCACCAATCGTCCTTGTTAACAAAAAGGACGGATCCAAACGATTTTGTATCGATTACAGGAAGCTGAACGATATGACGAAGAAAGATTCTTACCCTCTACCCAGAATCGGCGAGACACTCGACCTGATAGCTGGTGCAACTTGGTTCAGCACCATAGATCTTCAGAGCGGATACTGGAAGGTCGAAATGGATCCTCTAGATAAAGAAAAAACAGCTTTTGTTACGGGTTTAGGAGGATTATGGCAGTTCAAGGTTATGCCGTTTGGTTTGAGTAATGCCCCGGCTACCTTTGAACGAATGATGGAGGCTGTTCTCCATGGGCTCACTGGCAAAATATACCTCGTTTATTTAGACGATATAATCGTTTTTGGCAAGAACTTTGAAGAAGAAGTTCAAAATCTCAGACAAGTTTTCGCTAGGCTGAAGCAAGCAGGTCTGAAAATGAGCCCGAAAAAATGCCATCTGTTCCAGAAAGAAGTAGGCTTCCTCGGACATATCGTTTCAGCACAACGTGTGAAGACCGACCCATCTAAAATAGAGAAGGTTTCTTCTTGGCCGACACCTAAGAATAAAGAACAAATTCAAAGCTTTTTAGGCCTTTGTACGTATTACAGAAGATTTGTAAAAGGTTTCGCTAGTATAGCTGAACCTCTCCATCACTTGACCGGAATCAAGATTCCTTTTGACTGGACCCCGGAATGCGAAGAGGCTTTCAAGAAATTAAAAGAAAATCTTATTTCCTCGCCGATTTTAGCTTATCCAGAGGTCGAAATTCCTTCTATTTTAGATACGGATGCATCTCTTCCAGGAATAGGCGGGGTTCTGTCACAAATTCAGGGAGGTCAAGAGAGAGTGATAAGCTATTTCAGCAGAGTTTTGAGTAAAACCGAGAGGAATTATTGTGTCACTCGTAGACAGCTTTTAGCTGTCGTTAAGACCGTAGTACATTTTCACCATTATCTGTACGGTAGGAAATTTTTGATACGTACAGATCATGCTTCTCTCAGGTGGCTACTTTCGTTCAAATCTCTTGAAGGTCAGGTAGCTAGATGGTTAAAAAGGCTCGGTCAGTACGATTTTGATATTCGTCATCAAGCAGGAATTCATCATGGAAACGCCGATGCTCTCTCTCGAAGACCCTGCGAGGAAATGCCAGAGTGTAAACAGTGTGCACGATTAGAGAAAAATCGTGACCCCTCTCTTATAATACGTAAGATTTCTTTCGAAAATAACCAGGAGGAATGGAGAAAATCGCAACAAGAGGACGACACTTTAAATCAAGTGAAGTCTTGGAAAGAAGCAGAAACTCGCCCAGACTGGCAGGATATATCTTTAGCCGAGCCAGATTTGAAAATTTATTGGGCTCAATGGGACTCTATCTTTTTGATTGATGGAATTTTATACCGAAAATGGGAATCTGCAGACTTGAAAGAAATCAGGTGGCAACTTTTGGTTCCCAGGTCACGAGTTCCAGAGATTCTTGCTCTTTATCATGATTCTCCTGCAGGCGGACACTTTCCGTCAAATAAAACTCTGGGCAGAATTCGCAACTTCTACTTTTGGCCCCGTTGCCGGATGGACGTTGAAGATTGGTGTCGAAGATGTCGAATCTGCACGGCAAAGAAAGGACCTCGAGCGAAGGGACAAAGCTCTCTTCAAATTTACAACGTGGGAGCTCCATTTGAAAGGATAGCAATGGACATTCTCGGACCTCTTCCGATAACCCATTCTGGAAATAAATATGCTTTGGTTATTGCTGATTATTTTACTAAATGGCCTGAAGTGGTTCCTCTCGCTGATCAAGAAGCCTCCACAGTAGCACAGGCATTCGTTAAAGAATTTATTTGTAGACACGGAGTTCCTCTAGAACTTCATACTGATCAAGGCCGAAATTTTGAGTCGACCTTAATGAATGAGGTTACTCAGATTTTAGGGGTTAGGAACACTCGTACAACTCCTTTGCATCCGCAATCTGACGGCATGATAGAGCGTCTGAATCGGACTTTGCTACAATATTTGTCGTCCTTCGTAGAGCAGAATCAGAGAGACTGGGACTCCTGGATCCCTTTCTTCGTCTTATCTTACAGATCTGCGATTCATGAGACGACGAAGCAGACGCCAGCCCTCATGCTTACTGGAAGAAATCTTCGACTTCCGTCAGATTTAGAGAAAGGCCCTGTTCCTGTGCAAAGACAGCATCAAACAGATTATGCCTTTTTATTACAACAACGTTTAGAAGAAATTCATCACTTTGCTAGGAATAGAATTTCTATGGCTTCAGATAAATTGAAAACTCGTTATGATATTCGAGCCAGAGATTTAAAATTTAATCCTGGAGATTCTGTTTGGCTTTTTCAACCTCGAAGACAGAAAGGACGATGTCCGAAGCTACAAAGAAATTGGGAAGGCCCTTACTTAGTGGTTAACCGGATAAATGATGTTGTTTATAGAATCCGAAGATCTCCTCATTCGCGTCAGAAAGTGGTTCACTTGGATCGACTTGCTCCATTTGAAGAAGATCAACCTGGAACAGTCTCTCCAAGACCAGGAACATCCTTCGAGGTTAGATCTTCAAACGAACACCCTTGACGACTGTGATCGACTTGACCTTCTTTACAGTCGGTCATCGATTGGGAGAAGAATTTACCTTTTGGAATTCGTTTGAGTAAAACTCGACCGCTTACGATTATTATTGAAGGAAATATCGGATGCGGAAAAACAACTTTCACCAAGAGGTTTTCAGCAGATCGCCAGGTCTGTACACTTTTAGAACCTCTTGAAGAATATCGAAATGTAGCTGGAATTAATCTTTTAGATTTGATGTATCAGAACCCAGATCGTTATTGCTATTATTTTCAGCATTTCGCTCAAATGGTGATGTTAGATAGACATCTGCAGACGACTCCATTGCCTGTAAAGGTGATGGAAAGATCGATATTAAGTAGCAATTGTTTTGTAGAAGCTCGTCGAAGGTTAGGTAATTTTCGCGACTTCGAATCTCATTTATTGACAAAAAATTTTGATCTTCTCATTCGCTCGTCTGAGCTCAGAGTAGATTTGATTGTTTATTTACGAGTTTCCCCAGAAACTTCTTTTGCTCGAGTTAGTTCCCGTTCTCGTGAGGAAGAATCAAGTATTTCTTTAGAGCTACTCAGAACTATTCATGAGGTTCATGAAGATTGGCTAGTAAAACAAACCTTTTCTTCTTTATCGGCTCCTGTTTTGGTTATCAATGCAGAATCTGCAGCCGATTAAGTTTATTCTAGTTTTTGTCTTGCAATGACACACGGACAAAGTTAAACCTTTGAATTTAATACTGAAAGAATTTTATTCTTAAAAAAAAAAAAAAAAATTTTGGTTAACAAAAAACTATATTAACTAAAAACTTAATTTTTGAAATTAAATTACATTAAAGGGAAATAACGAGCAATATTTAAAATTTTCTTCAATTCTTCTTTTACATCGTCACATCCCTCGCATCCTTCCGCCTTTTTCACTATGTCGTAAAGACTTTGTTTGCATAAACGACATAGCGCTTTTTCTTTAAAGAAGGTTAAATAAAGGGAGACTTCGTGTTGAAGAAATTCGGGTTTAGAGCTAAAGAAATGATTGAAACAAAAATTATTTTCTTATAATTTATTTGTGTTACTCGATATGATGTACTCACTGTGAGTCAAAGCAGCTTTGACATAGGTGGCCGCTTTTCCCTTTTTCTGAAACTGCGTTTAGTTGACCGCAGGACATTTCTCTCCACAGAGAGTTAAAATAATTTAAAGTTTCCATTTCGCTGAGTTCTCCTGCATTCTCCTGTATCCATTTTTAGAGTCGGAAAAGAACTGTCTTTAATGACTACTTTTCTTATAATAATTTGTTATTTCTGAGTTGCTAATCAATTTGAAATTTGTTTTCTTCGATTGTCTCTTTCTAGAAACTTCTTCTCTGGAATCGAGTTTTGTGTCGGATAGGCTTTGGTTTATTAATGTGAAAAGAGCCACGATTATTTTTCGAGGTCGATGAGCGATTGCTTGATTTTCACATTTTATTAACCTTAAGTGTCAGTTTTTGTGAGTACTTTTTCAGGTTACTTGACACAGCCTTTTCCCATCCAATCTTTCCCCGATTCCTGAAGATGACTGGTGGTCTTATTTTGAAGAAGGACGCAGAAATAATTCAGATAAGATCGTTTCTTTTCTTTTGAATACATATTTAATTTATTTTATTCAAGTATTCTCCCAAATTCACTTAGTGAATTTGAATTGTTATACCACCACTCACATTTGTCCTTCCAAAACTCTAGGGTGAACTATTTCTAAAGAAGATTAGGATCAGTCACCCCACTACTTCCTTATTTCCTATGAAGAGAAGTCTGTTTTTATCTTATTTGGTCCTGGAATTGTCGGTTCCCGCTTCGATGTTTCCATCCGAACCTGTTTCGGAGGGATCCTTCATGAAGAAGATTGAATTTCTTTCCGACATCAATCTGGGCCGTTGCTGATAACTTTGAATTCATGAAGCCACATAACACTCAATAACACTAACCTTTATAAAACATGGCACATAAATTTTTGAGATTATTTAACGCTCAACTATCTGCTCAAGGTTTTCTGTGGTTTACCTTGAGACTGTGGGCAAATGCCAGATAGTAAAAAAGGGAGTTCTTAAATTTTTAGAGCCACAGCTCCAACTCACCTTTGAGCACTAGCTACTAGATCACCTTTATAATTGTTTTACCTCTCCCGAGTCGGGACGACTCTTTTCCTCGCGGGGGAGTAGTGTTACAAAGGGTGGAATCACCCGTTTTGCCCCCTCTTTAATGATCTAGTAGTCAGCATAGATAAAAGACGTTTATAAACCTCTTATGTCTTTAAAAAGAATAAGGTTGCTGCGCCAACCAACATTATTGTAAAAACAGTCTTGTTTCAGACTTTAAACGAGAAATACATATCTTGCATTAAAAGCATTTTTCACGATATTTTATTCACGCTCTTGATTTCTTTTGATTTGATAATAAGTAAACTCGCGGATCCATATTTTATTTTCCGTTACGTCAAAGTACGTTACAATATTTTCAACAACTTGCACGTAGATAGGAGTTGGTTTACCAAACCGATCGGCGTTCTGCAGATTGTGCTAGAATTTATAGTTGTCTCAAAAACGAGCTCTAAAGTTGAAGGCCATTATCTCGAGATCAACCTATTGGATTTCGACTTTTTTTTTTCAAATTGTGCGTCTTGAAAACAGTTTTCTAACCGTGTACTATAAAGTAACACTTCAAAGTATAGGTTGAAAGATATTCCATTTGTTATTAGGAAAATGAAGTGATTTTTTTTTCAATTCTGTAGGCCGTCAAATTGCAAAAAAAAATTCAAGAACCATTGGACATGGTTGTTGGGTGTGTCTTATATGTGTACAAAAATCAGGACCAGTGTGGGTGTTATAGCAAAGGCTACAGAAGACATTACTTTTTTTTTTGTTGCTTAATTATGCAATAACTATTCAACCCACAGGGATCGGGTCCATCTCACTGTTTCGCAACCAAAAGAGGTAACCAATTACAGATCATCAAAGAGGTTGGATGAATTTTAAGGGGGGATAATGAGTACTCAATTTTGCAAATTTTTTTTTTTCGTATGTTGCAAAAAAAAATCAAATTTTGAAAATTCTTATTCCAAACCAAGTGCATCTTGTGGAAAATGTAATTCTAAATAGATTCACCTCCGTAAATTTTTTGCCTCAAAGCCAATACTTTCCGAGATATTTGACGATGAATGCGAACAAATGCGACTTTTTTTGGTAATTTTTCAGTTTTTGATTTATAAAACCATGTTCCGCCACTTTGCACCCACGGGGACTGGGCTTTTTAAAATAAGCGCATTTTTTTTACTTAAAAAGCACTTGGTCCCCAAGTGTGGTAAGCCAACAACCAACCCAATCCCTAATTTGATTGGACTATTATGATATTCGTTGAAGTTCTATTATTCTCAATAACATCTAAAATGATCTGTCTATATACTATTTATAGCAAAATCAATGATTCAATTTGAATTCAATTTTCGAGCAGCTCACTGCAATCAAGCCATCGCATCATATAGTATAAGGATCACTTTTGATATTGCATTTCACTGACCCTGAATGCCATTATGCAACTCTTCAAAAGAACACTACCCAGTTTTTTCAGGGTTGAAATTACAAATCATAAACTACTCTATGTATGGGGATTCCCACGTCAATTCGGTGAATTAAAAACATTGACCCTCTTCGATTTTCTCAGTAAATTTTTATATGATAGTTTATGGAAATTATCTAAAAATGATTGAATCTGAATATTTCATATATTTTCATATACTATATGTACATGTACGCATACATCTCCATTATAATATAGTAATGAATGGATGCATTGAGTACAGATAATTCTTCATGACTATATGAATTATACATGCGTACATTAAATTTTATTTACGATTATTCTTCTGCATGAGGATATATTATACCCTCCTACTATATTGAACGTGAATTCGTATAGATATACAAGAATTTAATAATGTTGATATATAAATTTCTTGGCATTTAATGATAAAAATAAATATCCAAATGCATACATAATAATATATGTATATAATTGCCTCAAGATATCAAATGACAAGTAACCAGACAACTACTTGATCAGTCAGTTTCTATTGTATTTACTAATGGTGTGTAATGCACTTTTGTAATACCGTTACATCTATAGTCCAAATAAAATGACATAATAAGCTCTTGACGAGAAAATTCTTTCAAAGTGAATCCTCGATTGGGAGGTTTACCTTCAACTTGGAGGTAAACCCTTGACTTGGTGGTTAATCCTCACATAGGATGTAAGCCCTCGACTTAGGAGTAAGCCCTCGACTTGGGAGTAGACCCTTGAGCTGAAAGTGAACCCTCAACTTGGGAGTAAACCTTCGACTTCGAAGTTAATCCTGAACTGAGGGGTATGAATTTACCCCTTGGATGTTGCGGGTTATTTTGTGGGTTATTTTGGGTGTAAACTTAGAGGTTTTTTCCGTAAGGGGAGTTTCACTTGTGGTACAACAAGGCTGTAGCAAACGACCATCTGTTCGACTTTGATGCGGAATTGCTGTCGTACTGTCGGTCGGACGTGGATATTCTGCAAAGTGCGTGCATACCATTCAGGGACATATTTCTGGAGTGCGACAGAGTGTGTCCCTTAACTGAGAGCATGACAATTGCCTCGGCTTGTTCGGCGATGTTCCGTAAAAATTTTATACAATCCGAGTGAATAGTTATCCTGCCTCCGGGCGACTACGGTATTGCCGATGCCCAGTCTCGCAAGGCTCTGGAATGGCTCGTTGTGAAAGAGCGCGAGCTGGGTATTCATATCAGGCATACCGAAAACGGACGTGAGTTTCGGATTCTGGAGACGAGCCACAAGGTTGACGGATACTATGTCGCAGAGGACAGTACGAGGCACATGTATGAGTTTTACGGATGATTCTGGCACGGCTGCCACGATTGTTTACGAATCAACCGCGATAGACGTAATTTGAACGGCGAGATGCTGGATAGGCGTTACGAAAAAACGCGCACCAAGGTCCGATGTATGCGCGGATTGAGTTATCGCGTGACAAACGAGTGGAAATGTGTTTTCCATCTATGCTCGAGGAAGGGCGATGAGATAAGAGAGTACGTGGCGACACACCTGCTGACCGCTGGCACTGCCACGAGCGAAGCGCTCAACCCGCGCGACGCTTTCTACGGTGGTCAAACGGGGAACACTTCCAGATACTACGAGGTGAAAGCGAATGCAACGGTCAACGCGTACGAAGAAATACGATACGTCGATGTTCGTTGTATGCGTTCATCTGTAAGAATGGGAGGTTCCCGGTTGGCCACCCGACGGTCCACATTGTAGCAGAGTGTAAGCTCTTCACAGGGCTGAACGGTTGCTACATCACGCGAGTCGTGGGACTCATCAAGTGCCGAGTTTTACCGCCTCTCAATCCTCATCATCCTGTTTTGTCAGTGCGTACGCATGACAAACTCAAGTTTGCCTTGCGGTGCTCATGTTGTCGAAGTTTGAATCAGGGCGAATGTAGACGTGATGACAAGACTGCGCAAGAATTCAAGGGCACGTGGGTGCCGGTCAAATTGAAAAAAGTCGTGGAAATGGGATATGAGATCAAGACCATTCGCAAAATCTGGGCGTATACGGTGACATCGTTTGACCCGACTACTCTCCAAGGTGGACATTTCGCCGGCTACATCGACACCTTCCCCCAACTCACGTTAGAGGCAAGTGACTGGCCTGCTGTACGCGAGGACGAGTCGGCTCGAGTGTGGTACCTTGTTGAGTACGAACGGCTCGAGGATATACAGCCAGATCGGGACGGTATTGCTGAAGATCCCGGCATGCGATCAGTTTCTGAATCATGTCCAACTCATTCTGGGGCAAATTTAGGCAACGCGAAAATATCGTAAAAATAGAGGTAATAAAGACGACTCAGCAGCAGCTGCTCGAGCTTTTGACCAACCCTGACGTCGAGGTTTCCAGTTTGCTGCCCGTAGACGACGATGTGTTGTACGTGCGTTGGTCACACGCGCAACATAGCGTTGAACCGTCAACGCTGGCAAACCTCGTGATTGCCGAGTACACCACTGCCCAGTCTCGGCTGAAGCTCTTCTCATACCTCGAGAAGCTTAAACGGCGCGTACTCTACGACGACACCGAGTCAGTAATTTATACCCGAAACCTCCGACGACCAAACTAGTATGAACCTCCCACGGGCAACTTTCTTAGCCACCTAACGGACCAGTTCAAGTCTTACGGTCGCGGGAGTTCTATACGAGTTTTTGTCTCCGGAGGGCCAAAGTTCTACGCATTCATCGTTATTTAGAGAGAAGGCAGAAAGATATGGATCATCGACGTGGGATCCGCGAATTAGTGATGAGAACGAGTGAAAATGTAACGAAAGTGATGTTGAGATGGAGAGAGATAATGAATACCGATAAACGAGACTTTTATTGGTTTCGATGAGGCGATACACACCGTATCGCAAGAGAACGTTACACAGACTGATGGCTTACAGAGCGAGAGAACACATAGATTACACACATACATGATTTCGAGACAGTAGACAATACATGAGATACAGCTGATAGGTTTTGAGTTGCGACACGGGCAAGCGGCGAGATTTGACGCAGAGACGGCAAGTAAACATTGCACGCGAGTGTGCGTACATGTACGAAAACGATTTTGAGTGTCGCGAGACACACATTTAACTATTCGATACTTTGCCGAAACATACCGCCCGCTTCGCTATCGGTAACGATCGCGAAATTAGATTATGCCGCCCGCCGTGCGTTATTCATTCTTAGAGTCAATAATTGTCTTAAGAGGACACTGGAAGCACACACAATTTTACGATTGGACGTTTTAACACAGCGGATTTCGTTTCAACGGTCACAACGCGAACGAGGACGTCGGTTCCCGGATGCACTTCGATCACTTTCGCGAGGGGCCACACAGATGAAGGTAGATTTTCGTTTTTTACGAGAACGATGGATCCGATTTTGATGTTCCCGCAATGAGTCTGCCATTTCGAGAGGTTTTGGAGGGACTGAAGATACTCCGTACTCCACCGTTTCCAAAAATGCTCCAGCATTTGACGCGAGTGTTGCCAATGCGATAGCCGTTAAACTGGCACCTCGATGAGTGACGGCTCAGGAATTGTGTTCAATGCTGAGCCGAAGAAAAATTGTCCTGGAGTCAAGGCACTTGGATCCCGTGGATCGTCCGAGATAGCGCAAAGAGGTCGAGAATTAAGCGTGGCTTCTACTTGCGTGAGGAACGTCGCGAATTGCTCGAACGTTTGAGTAGCTTCTCCGATGACTCGTTTGAGGTGAAATTTGACCGATTTCACTCCGGCTTCCCATTTTCCACCGAAATGAGGCGCGGAGGGAGGATTGAACCGCCGCTGAGTTCCGTGTGATGCGAGGATGTTTGCGATTTCTGAGAACTCCTTTGACGATGCAGTGAGAAGACGGCGAAGTTCTGAGTCTGCGCCGACGAGATTCGTTCCACAATCGCTTGCGATCGAGACGCGAATTCCTCGTCGAGTTGTGAAGCGTTTGTACGCCGCGATGAATGCCGCCGTCGTGTAGTCCGAAACTAGTTCGAGATGTACAGCCGGATCGTAAGGCAGATGAAGATAACGATATATCCCTTGCATGATTTCGCTCCTCTTCCGCGGGAGGCTCGAATCGAGAATGGACCAGCGTAGTCAACGCCAGAGTGAAGAAACGGCCTTGATTGCGTGACTCGAGACTGAGGGAGTTGGCCCATCTGTTGGCTGCTGAGGGTGGCGCGATGACGCGCACAAGGAACGCAACGATGTATGAACATGCGGATCGGTACTCTTCCTCCCAGGATCCAGTACCGCTGTCGGATTGTAGTGAGAGTGAGTTGCGGACCTCCGTGGAGCGTCAACCGATGATGATGATCGATGATCAATGTGGAGAACGATGATTCGCAAGGCAAGATGAACGGGTGCTTTTCGTCATACGAAAGCAATGAGTGATTCAGTCGACCACCGACTCGGAGGAATCCGTTCGAATCGATGAACGGCGTGAGTCGCGATAGTGGATGACTTCGAGTGAGACTTGAGCTTGTCTCGATTTGGCGAATTTCTTCTGCAAAGTACGCCTGCTGGGTCACCTTGGTCCAAAACAGTTGGGCGTCGCTCAATTCGAGAGTAGAGATCGGTCCGACAGTGATAGACGTGTTTACGCGATTCGATGTCGTCTTCGCGAGGAACCGATTTGCTGCGCGTTTACACAATAATGTAACTTTGAGGAGAGTCGATAGTTTTGAGTAGCGATCGACGAGATCCCAGATTTGTAGCGGCTTAGCTGTTGCGATGTGCGTCGACAGCCCTTTTCTTTCCTCGAGATGAATGTTTTCTTTCGGTCGCGGAGATAAGGATGGCCAATTGACAGAAGGCTTCGAGAGCCAGGATGGTCCGAAGGTCCAAAGTTCTGATTTTTGGAGTTGCTCCGAAGATGCACCACGAGACGCAAGATCAGCGGGGTTTTCAGAACCCAAGATGTGATACCAACGAGCGCGCGCGAACTCTTGGATTTCCGTTACGCGATTACGAACGAATTCCTTCCACCGCGATGGGTGGCTTTTGATCCACGCAAGCGCGACTGTGGAATCCGTCCACAGATAAACCGGGGTGTTTTCGAAATTAAGAGTCTTTTGCACATGACACATCAACCGGACGAGAAGATTCGCAGCACATAGTTCGAAACGAGGAATTGTCACCTTCTTTAGCGGCGCTACTTTAGTTTTCGCGCACACTAGTGAAACGTGCACTTCGTGAGTATTGATATACGTTTGCGCGTAGATCACTGCGCCTAATGCATTTTGAGAGGCGTCCGCGAAACCGTGGATCTCTATCCCGAGAGATGCTGAACTTAACCTGATCCATCGTGGGATGGTGATAGCTGAGATGCCTTGAAGATCTTGTAGAAACTCAATCCATCGCGAGGACAATGAAGCTAAGAGCGGCTCATCCCAGTCGAAACCGAGTGCCCACAATTCCTGCATAAAGATTTTGGCTCTGATCGTGATCGGCGAGAGCCATCCGAGAGGATCAAAGAGCTGTGCGGTTTGTGAGAGAACTTTTCGTTTCGTGAAATCGTCCCGAGTTTGATGAATTTGCGGAGAGAACGCGAACGCGTCGATGTCTGGTCTCCACGCAAGACCGAGAGCCCGAAAGAATGGACTTTGATCGAGATTCAGATGCATTGCGATCTCTTGATGGTTTCGAGAAATGTCAACGAGAGTTTCTTGGTGGCTTGAAGTCCACTTTTGAAGTTTCAAGCCGCCCGCCTTGAGCAATTGGTTGAATTCTTTGATTTTCTCGCGACCTTGATCAACGTCCTCTGCTCCTGAGAGGGTGTCGTCGACGTACGTGTTCTCGAGAATGACGTGGCTCGCAAAGGGATACTGCTTACCTTCGTCCTGAACGAGTTGATGTAGAACACGGATCGCGAGATACGGAGCGCTTGCAAGACCATACGTTACCGTAGTCAGTTGATATTCTTTAATCGGTAGCTCTGGTTCTTCCCTCCAGAGGATTCGCTGAAAATCTTGGTCATCATTGTGGACCAAAATTTATCGGTACATCTTGACGATGTCTGATGAGAACGCGGCTGGATATTGTCGCCAGCGTAAGAGAACGTCCGCGAGGTCGGTTTGCACTTTTGGACCGATGAGAAGATTGTCATTGAGAGAGAGTCCGAGGTTGGTTCTTTGAGACCCGTTGAACACGACACGCAACTTTATTGTTGAACTGCTGTCGCGAACTACACCGTGATGGGGAAGATAAAACACGCGAGAATTGTCTTCAGGTACATTGATAGCGCGCCGCATGTGCCCAAGTTCACGATATTCACGAAGGAAGCTCGAATAAGCCTCCTTGAGTTTCGCGTCGCTACCGAACCGTTTCTCCAAACGAAGGAGCATTTGATACGCGGGATTCCGCGAGTTGCCGAGCTCCACCGAATTGTCCTTGAGCGGCAGCCGAACTACATAACGACCGGACGCAGTTCGAGAAACCGTTTCGCGAAAGAGTTGCTCACAACGCTCTTCCTCGGAAGTTAGTGCCAAAGGTTTCGACACTTTTTCCTGCTTCCAAAACTGCTGCACGAGATCGAGCAGTTTGTAATCAAGGGAGCATTGGAAGCCTTGGACTGCGCCATACGAGGGGCTTGCTGCTTCCGCTGAAACGCAGCTGGAGAGGACCCAACCGAACTGAGTTTCTTGCGCGATTGGTGTTCCTGGTGTTCCTCTTCGAACTCCTTGACCAATGACGTTGCTGTAGATGTCAGCTTCGAGAATTATATCGATTTGACTGGGATACGCAAAGATTGGATCCGCGAGGTTGAGTCCTCGTAGATGAGGCCAGTCTTCGACGACAATTCGAAATGAGGGTAGATACGATGTGAGTCGTGGAAGCACGAGTGCCTCCACCTGACATGAGAACGAGGTGTGAGCACGAGATTGGAGTTGCAATGTCGCGATGCCGCGAGTCACTGCCGATTGATGAGCTCCGACGCCAATGATCGGTATCGTTGCTTGATGCCGACGTAGTCGCAATTGTTGTGATAGCGACTCCGTGACGAATGAACTTTCGGATCCTTGATCGAGTAGAGCGCGAGCGATGATTCTTTCTCCAGTCTCCGGATTCGAAGCGATCAATTGCACTGTGGCGAGAAGAACTGGAGAGCGCTTGATCATTGTAGGCTGAGCTGAGTGGTTGCTCACCTGAGAGGCGCTGTTCGAGATTGGTGCGTTCTGAACTGCAGGTTGCGCTACTGCGGCCTGTCCTTGAGATGTGCCGCTGTTGGCAGCTGTCGAGATTGAGGAAGAGTTTCGATGCAGCAAGGAATGATGTCGACCGTTGCACACGCGACACGTTTTGTTGGATCGACAGTCCTTTTGCTGATGTGGACCGAGACAAATGAAGCAAAGCTTTTTCGCAGAAACCACTTCCCTTCTTTGATCGAGAGATTTGTCGCAAAAGGTCGAACAGAACGCGATGTAGTGGTTGCCTTTGCAACAAGCACACGACTGTTCCTTTGATTGCGCCGTATGTGACCTTGTCGTCTGAAGATTTGACCTTCCTCGCGATATGTGCGGTTTCGACGTCGCGATTTGATTATGAGCATAAGCTTGCTCCACGGCTTCGAGGGTATGGATGCGACCGATGAGAGACGACTTGAGCTCCGCAAACGTGGGGGGCTCGAGTTTCTCGCTAATACTTTTCTCCCACTCTTCGAGAGATGCTGGGTCGAGCTTGCAAATCATCATGTGCACGATGATGTGATCCCCTAATTTCTCGGGACTATCGAGAAGTTCGAGCGCGCCAAGAGCTTCGCAAGTGTTGCTGTGCAAGCTCTTTAGTTCCGATGATGTTTTTCTTGTGACACAACGAATCGCAAAAAGTGTCGCGAGATGAGAATCAGTCAGAAGCCGCTTGTTTTCGTATCGTGTTACGAGAGTTTCCCAGGCTCGAGGGAAGTTTTCTGCCGTGAGAGAAATGTTTTTGATGAGTTGTAACGGTTCATCGGTCACACTGGTTTTGAGGTAGTGCAGCTTTTCCACTTCCGAAAGTTGCGAATTTTCGCAAACCATCGACGAGAAGAGGTCGTGAAACGGCTTCCATTCTGAGTAGCTGCCCGCGAAAGTGGGCAGTTCGATACGCGGTAACCGTTTTGATGATCCTCCTGCTGGTGCGTCTTGAAGAGCTGCAGCGGCTTGCGCGGTTGCTGCAGGCGCAGGCTTCAGCGATTCGAGAAGATCAAGCATCACTCTTTCGCCACTCAAGAAGTGCTCTTCACACAGTCCGTAATGATCTTTCGTGAAGTACGAAAGCTTTTTGATCGCGTCGAGTTGATCACCTTTTGCTGCGAACTTGATCTCGCTGATCTTTTCGTGATTATCCTGGAACTTATTCAAACTTGAATTTAAAGCATTAAGCCGCGACTTCACCTGCCCGTAAGTGATTTTTGCCTCGCCGAGCTCGCGCAGGTTGTCAACGGCGCGAGAGATGCGCCAAATGTAGTCGTTTTGACGTTCGATATGTTCTTCGATCGACATGTTGATGTACGAGAGGATTTAAACTCACGCGACGAACTGAGTTTTCACGAACGAGACTCAAACACACTGATAGTAGGGCGACGCGATACACACTTCGAGAGATCGGTGTTGTTGACGCTCAGATCTTAGTCACGGTCACTACAGAGGACACCGCACGTTTGAATTTAACGGACGCGACTGATTTGGGTGATGGTTTTCACCGATAACGAGATTGTTCACTTTGATAACGTGAACTTTCACAACTTGATGCACACGCGATAGTTCCGTTTCACTCACTAGCTAATTCGTTTTCCCGTAAGTCGCAACGATTCGAAAGATTAGACTCGATTTGCGAATGATCCGATTCGATTCGCGACTGATCCGGCTCGAAGGACCAAAAAATGTTTAGAGAGAAGGCAAAAAGATATGGGTCATCGACGTGGGAATCGCGAATTAGTGATGAGAACGAGTGTAAATGAAACGAAAGTGATGTTGAGACGGAGAGAGATAATGAATACCGATAAACGAGACTTTTATTGGTTTCGATGAGGCGATACACACCGTATCGCAAGAGAACGTTACGGAGAGTGATGATTTTACAGAGCGAGAGAACACATAGATTACACACATACATGATTTTGAGACAGTAGACAATACATGAGATACAGCTGATAGGTTTTGAGTCGCGACACATGCAAGCGGCGAGATTTGACGCAGAAACGGCAAGTAAACATTGCACGCGAGTGTGCGTACATGTGCGAGGACGATTTTGAGTGTCGCGATACACACATTCAACTATTCGATACTTTGCCGAAACAATCGTCAAACGTCGGAATTTTGAAGAGATCGTAATTCGCAAGGTGAAGGGTATAACACTGAATCAGACGATGAGCTCGAAAGTCAACTTCGAGGCCATCAAAAGGATGGTGGTAGAAGATGCTGCACCCATTCATTTGGAGTATAGCGCTATACGCCGTACGAAACTGCACGTAGTCATGACGTGCTCCGAGCGTGAAACGTGTAAACCTGTAATCGTGAGAATACGTTACCACATCAATAGTTTCGACACACTGCCCTAAGGTTACCGCACTGGATGATGATGAACCCAGACTCCAAACAGTTCCACACTCCCGCTACCGTCTTCTCACCCTGCGGTACAGACACCCGGGCGGCAAGCCATGCGTACGTTTGAGCGATAGATAGATAAAGGAACAGACAAACAGAGGCCACCGAAAAGATTCTTACCCCAATCGTCTGTTATTCAAACTGGCGAGATGCTCGGGCCCAGCCAACCTATCAGATACCCGCTTGCATGTGTCCCACTAAACTGTATAAAGGTTCGTACCACACTTAAAGCCTACGCATGAAAAATTCTGAGAAAATCTCATATTACTCGTAAAAATCCAGATCGTCAACCGCGGTGAGATGCGCTGTTTTCAAGCTGATACCATAGCGCGCATGCGTACGAACAAGCTTATGGCGTACGCGTCTCACGCTCAATCAGCTCGACTGCGCTCGCCCTGATAAGCTCGTACCTGCGCGGCTACGCTTCCGCGTGCACTTGAATATGGTCATGGTCAGCACATGGAGGGAGTGCCGCCGCCGCCGCCACTGTCGCGAGCAAGCTAACGTAGTAAAAGAAAATGTTTTTAATTCTTTCAATTTTGATAGATCCCGCATCATCCTTGGATTTTTTTTCATCTTCTACTTCTGAAACGGTTCACCTGGTTCTGTTGGCTCAAAAATCTATCTCATCGATCACGGACACACGCTGAAAACATCCGGTTATCAGTCATTGCAGCCGAGCCATCAGGGTGCGTTAAATCAAATTTTGTGAGTAACTTTTTGCCTCATGTATCGTCAACGTGCGTCACAAGATTTAGTCGTGTGATGTCGTACCGTGACGAATGGCAGCCGTTTTACGACCGGGACAAGAGTATAAAGTACCGCGAAGGGTTCCCGCAATACGCCGATTACGAGGGTGACAAAAAACCGAAACTTCTGGTAATCGACGATCTGATGCGAGAGGTTTCAAACAGCGTCGTTGTCAATCTTTTTGCCAGGGTCTGCCATCATAAGAACCTCAGCGTCTTCTACATAACATAAAATCTCTGTTGAGAAATGAGTGATGAGAAGAGCTTAGAACATTGCAATTAACTTAGATTTATATGATATACAATTTGAGCAGTGTGCTATTCCATATATGAGTATGATAGTAATTGACAAGAGCTATGAGAGTGTCTGGATTATAATATTCACTTGAGAAACAGTTTTGTGATTCTATTGATCACATGAGTCGTCAACGAATGAAGCGTGTCAGGATAATTTTGAGTTGAGATGGTACTGTTAATATCCACGTGCGAGCATAATGAGATAAGAAGTAATACTAACTGCAAGCTAGAAGAGCCGGTAACTAGGCGCGTAACTACCCCAGCGTTACACGTATATCCGCTTCTCGACGTGAAGCAATCCACTCCAGATATTTGCCGATTCCGATCAAACTTCTTCCCTTCGGACGATAATCACTATGTCTACGTTTCGCGGAAGGACATAAAGGTCAGCAATGCGCACCGAGTTTCAGTAGTTCAGCTGTAATGCCTCGAATACGACGTAGAGCGTCCAGTCGCAAAGTCTGTGCTGATTTCCTCAAAGCAAATGTAGTAGCGATGCACGCCCTGCAGAAATTGAACCCGTTGCAGAGATGGGCATTGCAACGCACAGCCGACAATTCATTGGTAAAGACCATTTGTGAGTGTGCATTGAACACCTTGGGGGGTAACTTTGTACTGTTCAAAACACAGAAAGTTCGTCTGGCACGTCATAAATAAACATCACTACAATTGGCCAGCAGCCAGGGTACCTGAAAGTCCTAAACGCGTTTCCTTATTTATCGTGGGAACGGAGTTCTCACCCTCATGCTCATTTCGTTACTCATGTCTTTAGCTTCCAGCCTCTTCTCCAAGTACCAAAATGGAACGTACGAAGATGATGGTTTTAATTCCGATTGAGAGTATAGAAAGATTTCAACAACGCGTCAGTGAGGGTAAAGCCGCTACGCTTTCACTTGAAAATACAACATGCACACGCACCGATCCCGCTTCAAAACTCGACGGTGAGATAAAAGACGTCTTGAACCAACGGTCGAAAGACGATGCAGAGAAATGGAAACTCTATCAGGTACTTCAGCGATATTTGTGTTTTGCAAACGACGCACGCAAGCCTATAAAGTTAGATGTTCTCGAGGAAAAGGAGAAGAATAAAGAGGAGCAGAAGGAGAAAAAAGAAGACGGAAACACAGCCGGAGAGGCAATCGTATCTCCCGGCACAGCTGTGAGACCTGGCACCGTTCAACCGCACCCAAAGAAAGTCGTGTCAGTAGTACCAAAGAAGTATTGTCGAAGGCCGAAATGCTAATGCGCGAACTCGTCAGTGTACCGGAATAATTTACGCGTGATGCCACAGGAACCGTCTCGATAGACGGCGTTACAGTTCCCGGCGCAAACATCGTCGTCCTGGTCAATCATACCATGCAATCCAGAAAGACCGCAGGGGCTGGGTACTTTGTACGGTTTCTCCAGACGCTCGATGTGCCCCGAGAAAGCGTGGAGAACGATACGCTTTGGAAAGACATACGCACATTCGACGCTAAGAGTCTACCGATGGTCACATCGCAGCAACTATTGACACGCACCAGTAGTTCCTTCAAGAAGCGACGAAGTGGCGCAAACATTACTCCCATAACCAGCCGAACTCACGACGTAGGAAACACTCTACGCAAGCACGTCACCGGGTGAAATCAGGTTGGAAAAGACTTCGACTAAAGAAAAATGTCGGCTCTGCTTGAAGAAACGTTTCACGATCCCTCGTATACTGCCGGTTACACGGGAGCACGAATTCTGGAAGACATTGCACGCGAAAACAACTCTCGCAATTCAGTGAGAAAATGGCTGGCAGCTCAGGATGCCTACATGTTACACAAGCCCATGCGCAGAAAATTTCCGAAAGCAAGGTACAGCGTTTCCAACAAAGACGACGTATGAAAAGTTGACCTGGCTGACCTGGGTTCCATGATGGGATGCAATAACGATTTTCGCTACCTACTGGTGGTCATCGACGTATTGAACAAGTACGCTTGGATGCTCCCGCTGAAACGAAAGACCGCCGCAACCGTTGCCGAAGGTTTCGAGCAAGTGTTACGCACCACGACACGCAGGGCTGACCTACCGCCAACGGACAAGGTTAAAGCATCTGTCGCGAGTGCTTTTCAGAAGATATTTCACGGCAATGAAATACGATATCGCGTTACCCGTGGTCCTGACGTGCAAGAAGCTATCGCGAAGCAATCAAACCGTACGCTGAAAGAACGCTTGTGGCGTTATTTCACGCATAAAAAAACGCGACACTACGTTGATATGTTTTCACAAGTCCTGCAAGCCTACAACAATACAGTTCGCTCGAGCATCGGAATGGCGCCCTCGAAAGCGACGCTTCGCAATGCTGCTACGGCACGTTCCCACATGCAAAAGCGTTATCCTCCGCATTAAAGCGGCAAGCCGAGTTTCCGTAAGAATAACCTTGTACGAACGAGTAAAACCAAGGAAACATTCAAGAAAGGCTACGTGGCAAACTGAAGCTGAGAATGACTCAAAATCCGACAAGGGTATGCACGTTCACCGATAGTGTACGTCTTGGAAGATCTCAACGGTGAAGTGATCGATGGCTTATTCTACGATCCTACACTTTAGCGTATAGAGGGGGGAAACACGAAGCTGATGAAATAGCGTGCTATTGCAGCATGACTGACAGTCGCTGAGTGTTCATCGTTCGTCTGATGCATTAAAGAAAACCAAAATGTCCCAGGATCAGTTTTACCTTACTTCACCGAGTAACAGCTCGATGCAGTGTTTTCCGAAAAATTGGGCATGCTGTCACATTACACAGTTATCGCGTCAGATCCAACTATCGGGAGACTGGAAAGTCGGACTAGCCGAGATTCATTATCCGCTCACGTTTGAACACCGTTCGTGGTATGCGCCAATGAAAAATGAAACGGTTTTCTGTGTCACGTATTACAGTACTACTGGGGATGGTGCAGTTTAGGCATGATATTGCAAGGTATCCGAAACCAACAAATCATCAATGATTCCCGTCTGTCAGACGTTTATTGCAATCTGGTGAAACCAGTGCACGCCGCGCTGTAACAATTCATTCAAACATGCGGCAAAGACCACATCTGACAAGGCGATCCAGAGATAGAAACACTATCGACACTGTAGTATGTGTCACTGATGCTCACGGACTTTCATACCATTGAGATCGATATAAGAGATCAATTCGGTAAATCAGCGCTATTCGCGAGTGGAACTTTGACGGTGACGCTGCACTTTAGACGCGCTTATTAATTGGCTGAAATCACATGAGTCATTCTGCAAAAGAGAGAGAAAACATACCAGGTACGACATGGCCCATTATATGCAGCATTACGAAAATCATCTCGGCGGTGGAGGCATAGAGACGGCTTACTAAGGTGCACCTGCATCAACGCGAACACGGAATCGGTAGTTTCGTGGAAGGTCTGTTTCGTTAAACACTACCTCTGCTGTCCAGCGGTGCTCGCGCAGTCGGAACAGAGGCGCTTCGTGCAGGGTTGAACGTCATGACTGACTTAAGAAACGACACGCCGTTCAAACAGGCAGTCAAGACTTGTTTTGTACAATCATGACACAATTTCAAAAGAGCTGCCGAAGAAAAGATTGATAAACTCATGAAGGGCAGTGGTTATAAAAGGCGAACCGGAGGATGAGCGCGTCAGTCAGACATTGCCTGCGTGGACAGACTTGTCGACGCACACCGAGCAGCTGGTACTACAAGTAAAATTAGACAGAGAAGGTCCAAAAAGAAAACATCGGCCAAGATGCCCAAGCGTGCCGGAACTACTAAGAAAACTAAATGGAAAAAGTAGTATAAAAAACGGGACCTTACAGGCATATTCGGACACCGTTAAATCCACCCGCCGCTCGTCTTCAATTTAAACATCGACAATGGCCTTCCTCCACGCGCACTTCGGTGAGTGTACGAAGTCGGAACTGGATTTGTTTTCTCTACCACTAATGCAGAAATCTATTGAGGCTGCTCGACGGGTACACCATAAGCCCGTATCGTCTCTAACTGATGGTTCCACGTTTGAATTTGTTGTACCTGGTAACGGAGATGAGTACATCGACATGGCCGTTCGCAGTTAAAAATCAAAAATGGGATGGCCAGCCTGCGAAAAACAGACGAAGAACGTGAATGGTGCCGAGTCGGCGGTGACCGAGTGTTACCTTTCAAGATATTCTCTCAGTATATAGTGACCCTACCGAATTACGCACCGCACGCCAAAAAATCCCATCTTTCATGGTACAACAGCGAGAAAGGAGTATCGAATGTATACGATGCTGCCGCCGCCGGTGCAGGTACTGACCGAGGTTTCATCGATCGAAAACAGATCATGAGCTATGCACGTACCGTTCATCTGATTGGAGTCTGTACTGCGACGTATTTAATCCAGACAAATTTTCACTAACGGTGCGAAACTGCCTCTTGGCCTTGTGAGATCGAGAGATAGCTCTTGGAAGCATCATGGAAGCCGAAAATTGCCACAAGCTGCACATTCTGGAAACTTCGCTGCTTGTTCGCCGGATAAAGATCGCGTGTAGGCGCACGCACAGACACGAGCCAAAGGTATGGCAAAATATCTCGTGACCAGGGACGAGGTGAAATCCTTCACCATACACGCAAGATTACAGACAGAAACACCGGACAATATGATACGCGGCCAACTACCGAAACGAGTGATAATCGGTTTTCTCAGCAATAAAGCTCTTAACGGAAACAGACAGCGCAATCCGTTTAATTTTCAAAACTACTCTTTGAATTTCCTGTCGCTGTACGTCTACGGGGTGCAAGTCCCATCGAAGCTGCTACAGATGAATGTTGGCAAAGATTATCTCTACGTGGAAGTTTATCACACCCTCTTCTCCGGTACGGGAATTCATTTTCTGTACTAAGGAAACAGTATCGATCGACGGCAGCTGGCTAAAGGAAATATCACCTGTTGACTTTTGACCTAACCCCCGATTTCTCGGCCAACTGTCCATCGCACTGGTCGCTCATCAAACATGGAACTCTTAGGTTTCAAGTACGTAATATCGATAATTATTCTTCTTGATATGAATGCTGTACGTCATGTCATTACAGAATTTTCGGGCTAAAAGAGAGAGGGATTGTGCCTCCTTCTATCGTGGCCGCTACCATGACACTCCAGGTGGCGATTTCCGTTAGAGGGAATGCAGAGACTTTACTATGCCAAAGTCTTCAAGGGGAGCAACAGACGGGCTGGAGACACCCGATAAACAAGAATGAAGTCGGAGATTGCCCATAACTGCGATGCCGAGTCAGTAGGCATTCAAAAAACGGCGGCACGGCAGGTTCGCTCTTCCGACTCTCTGTTCATTCAGCTACGTTCTTTCAAGCTCAAGTCCAAATCACGTGGTATATATTCAAGGATTCCGAGACATTGACGGCAAATTCATACGGATCGAGGTGGCAGTCGTCACCGTCGGTCAACGTTACTCGGCAGATTGGTTAGTATAACTACCATATCCCTCTGCAGATCTATCACTCAAAGAACGTGCCGTGAACAATTACATAACGTGTTACCATCATGACATCGAGTGATTCGAAGGTGACATCACATTGCTTCAACTAGCCGTTATTCTAAGAGAAACTGCACATAAAGCGCATCGAATCTTTGCCTGTGGACGTGAGAAATCAAAATATATTGAAAATGCTACCGCGCGTCATGTATTCAACTTGGAGGACCTCGAATGCTTGGCTTTCGGCAGGCTAGAACGGACTTCGGAATGGTGCTTCTTCCATGGCCTTAGGAAGGAGGAATGTTTCGCGTGTGCAATGGACAACGCACTCAAACTGAAGAAATGGATCAACAATAACGATATTATATCTCAATACGATTATACAGAAGCATCGTCAGCCAGTAAGCGCACAACACCGGAGAGGAGAGTTCGACTAGTAATCAGCCCTCCCAGGTACCAAAAAGAAAGTCCTCGCTACAAGCAGTAATACCAGAGCCCAGTCGCCGTATGAAAATCCCTTCTGAATCGCCTGCACCTACGTTAGACGGCGAAGTTAACATTCCCTACGAACTACGTACTACTACGAGTGACTCATATACGTCCTTACAATCTTTTGCACGTGGTATGATTATCTCCGATAATAAGGACGAAGAAGAAGAAGACAAGGTGCAAAATGGACAGTTCACACATATGGAGCGCGATACCGACGATTCCGATCGGGCAGACCAGGGTTCGTGCAGCGGATCAGATACCTCTCATCTGGACACGCGCAATAGCCTTTGTATGAAACACTGATGGTGTTTTTCGTCAGTTCCTCGAGACACAGTATATACTTCGACAGCTTTGGATTACTACCATTTGTCCCTCACCATAAGCGGACTTCATGAAAAAATTGCAGACGATACGACTGGTACGATGGATAGCTTGAAAGCCTCACTTCTGATGTATGTGGATAATTGTGTATTATGTTTATGCACTTGATGGCTGCTGATTTTCCTCTGCCGGAGTTTCTCAGTATTGTTACGTCCGTGAGTAGGGTTACTCCTGAGCGGTAAGAGTAAACTGGTTGGCTATGCTTTTAAGTTCCAGGACAACCGGAAATCAGGATGAGGATCGAATAACGTAGGGTTTGTTTGAGATATTACTAATATATTTATTTCGAGGAAGTTCAGATGACGGTAAAAACGTAGTGTGCTGTATGAAGCTATGTAAGAAGTCTAGATGTGACGTTGTTGAGAGTTAGAATAGAAGTGTCCCTCGAGACGTGAAACGTACGGGTGCAGAAAAGGTGTGACAATGCTAGGAGTAGGGAATGGAATTTGACGAGTAAGCGTGATAGTGAATAGCGTGAGACTACGTAGAGATAAGAGGACAGGACAGAGACCATGAGATTAATGTAAGAACTGTGGGAGAGTTAGCGAGTAGGAAAAATAGAGAGAAGTGGTATGCTGGACGTAACACCCCCCCCGTCAGAGGGAGCATAGCGGTAGGTATGATCCCGAATATGGGAAGCAAGAAGGTGGAAATGTGAAACATGATTTTAAAGTATGTGCTTAAAATGAGTTTTACAATTTATCTTATTATAGGTAGTGTATGGTTTATATTCTGGATCACGTATGAGCGTAAGGCATATAGTTATAATACTATGGTTACATAATGTTGCTTAAAGCTAGGCGCCTAGGGTTAATGCGCATGGAAGCGAGTTAGTACACTTAAGACTAAACAACAATGATTTCTATGATTAGCTAGCTGGGTACTAAGTAATACTATATTTTTTTTTTTTTCTTGATATATCGAGATACAGAGTTTGACCTATTCGTACAAAGACATCGGTTATGAGTGTAGATATATTTTGGGCTAATTGTAAACTAAGGGTATAAAATCGTCATTACAATCATTTGAGTGCAGTAGTGTACACAAGTATTTATTTTACTTATGTCTGTTTGACAGCGCAACAGCAGATCTTGATAGCAATGTAGTAGTCGCCTATTTGTAATAGGGTTTTCGTAAGGTTTTAAGTTCTGGTGGGTTTAAAGGAAGCGGAGGTGGTGTGTGAGGAACTGCATGATGGGTTTCTACTTCGTTGGGAATGGGTAAGACAGAAGAAGTAGGTGGGTGAATAATATTTAGCTCGATTGGATTGTCATACCCTGTTTGTATGGCTCTAAATGTCTGGTTCGTTTTTTTTGTTTTGCAATGTGTGCACAGAGTAATGACCTTGCCGAGGCATGAGTGACGGTAGAATAAGTATAGGGTTGCGAGAGATAGCAAACCCACACTGCTGTAAGTAAGAGTGTCTTTGATGTGCAACATATAGCGCTGTGTGCGGTGGTGTGTGCTGATATCAGTAGCTTGTTTTGCGATATCCTGCAGCGATAGTCCGGTATTGGCCAAGGCATTTACATCTATGTGCGAGGTTTTGTGGAGTGGGGGGATTGCAATTAAGGATAAGTCGGTGGAAATATTAAAATCAAGACTGAGGGATACTTGACTTAGATCCAAGGTAACTTTGAGGACGTAGGAGAGGGTCTCGGTAGATTGTGAGCGTTTCGAAGTTTTGAGAGTGACCTCAGAAGTACTAGCCGTACACAGGTCGTCTAGGGTGATAATGCCTGAACCGGAAAGTGTGACACGAGAGGTCTGGTCATTTGGGCACAGAGTATGAAGAGTCTCAGGAGTAGAAGCTGAAAAAATCCAAGAATTAGATGTTGATAATTCCGTCCAGTAGGTTCCATCGAATGCGGTCAATCTGATATCACATTGTTTTGAAATTTTTCTGGACGGGTTCAGAAAAAGGTCTACCTCGCAGAGTTTGTGAGTCGACGGTCGGAAAAGCGGTTGTGTCAACTTACATATGAATTTTCCTAAGGATAAAATGCATTTACTAAATTTGGATTCGGAGATTTGAAAGTACGACGCTCGGTTAAGTGCTATAGCTATGTAGTCGCTGCCAGGTTGAATGTAAGCGAATTTGTTATTTGCAGAGTCGTATGTCTGTCTAACGGGGACGGGAAGCAGTCGGTACAGGTCAAAAGCCTCGGAGTTGAGCAACGGAATAGATATCACATAAAGCAGTCTGGGTTCGTAATACGCTATGTCAATTTTAGAGATTCGAATCAGTTCTTCAGCGTAATTTGGTTCCATTGGAATAGGAAACTCTATTTGTGGTCTGAGTGACTGGATATGTTTAAGACTGGAAATAATTTGTTCTGGTGATAGAATTTTAGGGTGGACGATACCTTTTTGAGCGAAGAGGATAGCGTTTACTAAGCTGGACAGGTCAAGTTCGTATTCGTTCAAGTGTCGGTCCAGGTCAATTAGTCGGTTAAGTAAAGTCGTTCTGAAGGTATTGTTGGCGATTAAGGCTTTTGAAATAGCTGCATCAGTCGAGAGGGCCGTGAGTAATTTATGTTGTTCGCGGTCGTGGCTTATCATGCTGTTGATTTCTTTCCCGTAGACGCCCAACGTTGACTACGATATTTGTCTGTTTGTTAAGCAGGGATGCTAAGTGTCTACTGTCGTTGTACAAGTTGTCAATTTGTTGGTTAAAATATTCTCCGTCTTTTACGTCTAGGGTGCCGAATAAGGATTTTGATACGCTACCAATGAAATTAATCGCGCCTCGTGTTCCGCGATGGTGGGCTAATTTAGCAAGTTCGGAGTGAGTGGATTCGCCTGTGCGATGGCCAACTAAATATTCTATTCGGTTTTGGTATAGTTTCATGGTTTTTATTCTATCAGCCAACATTTGAATATGGTCGCCGGTGTAACAGTAGTTTTTGGCGACAGAGCATTTACCTTCTATTATGGTTAAGAAATCTGATGTTTGGTCAAGTCGGTCGAATAAATATTGGAGGTCTATGTAGTTCAGCAAAGTCCATTCTTTGTTATATGTATGTAGGTCTTGCAATTGTTCGAAGAAGATTCCCGGGTTCTGATTCAGTTGCTTAATCGCGACGTTAGTCGAATCGTCTGTCTTGCTGTCGAGAGCACTGCACCTGCAACGATATGCAAGAGTATGAGACGTAATGTAACGCGATCGCAGGCAATTTGGTAGCATGCTATTGTCGGTTGTACTGTAGTAGCTATTGAAGGGGTTAATGTGGGATTTTACTATGTATGTGCGACTTTCAGTTTATTGAGATGAACTATTTTAGTTTTGTTTAGCGTGAGGTATATTTCGGCGTTAACGTCATCTATTATTCGTTTGATTACATACGGGCCTTTATAATGATCTTGGAATTTTGACCTTGTTTCGTTCAATAGGTAGACAGTTTGTCCTACTTCAAATCGTTGTGGGTTAATCGTTCTGTCGTAGTGTTCTTTACTTTTCTGTTTAGCTTGTTTCAGGTTCAACGCGGCGCGTTTACGGATGTCTGTGAGATTCGCTATTAGATCGAGGAGGAATGTATTGTATGTATACGTGGATGTGTTGCTTAGTATCGCATCTGTCGGTAGTTTAGCTTCCGAGCCGAAGATCAGCTGGTGAGGTGAATAATGTGTACTGTCTCGTTTTGCTGTATTATAGCAGAAAATGGCGAAACGTATGAATTCATCCCAATCTTTACCTTCGTTGGTGTAATGTTTGATGTATTCGGTAATTACGAGGTGACTTCTTTCTAATGAGCCGTTTGATTGCGGTCTATAGACGGTTGTTCGTAGTTGTTTAATTTTGAAGAGTTTACAAAGTTGTTTGATGACTGTGCTCATAAAATTCTGTCCTTGGTCTGTAAGTATTGCTCGAGGAGCACCGTAACGTGTAATGTATTTTTTTGCGAATGCTGCGCCTATAGTTTTGGCGGTGGCATCAGGTAAAGGGATGGCGTCCAGGAATTTTGTCAAATTGCATTGTATCGTCAAGAGATATTTGTTGTTCGATTTAGTAAGGGGCAGAGGTCCCACAATATCTAATGCCACTTTGTCAAAGGCCTCTGCGGGCGTGTCAGTGATTGCCATGGGTAATTTTGTTTTGATCCTGACTAGTTTTTTCCTCTGGCAACTGCCGCAAAATCTGATGATATTTTGAATTTGCTTTTTCATATTTGGCCAAAAATATTTTTCTCTTATTTTATTGAAAATTTTTGTAACTCCTTGGTGTCCTCCGATCAGTGACTCGTGGTACTCTTTGATCATGTCTTCGCGTAATCGTTCGTCTGGTATAATTGTAGTATTTCTACAAAGTGTTACACGAATGTCTGAATCCGCAAAAATGTGATAAATGAGTTTTTTAAAGATAGATCGTAAAATATCATCAACTCCTGGTCCTGACATGGGGAATGATATGGACCGAATATCTAGTCCGGACAAGATAATTCTCAAGTTAACTAACGTGTAGAAAATGTCGTCAAGTCTGCCCGGGTCTGATTGACGTGGTTTCACTACGAGGGTAAATATGTATTTGTTGTTTTTCAACCGAGTTTTAATTATGTCGGATATTTCTGGATTCTGGTTTTGAAAGGATTCCATGCTTATTATATTTCCGTCTATCAACTGTTTTTCTAGTCCTTCTGTCCAACCACAATTAGCTGATACGAAATGAGCGTAATTGTCGCACAAGATGAGAAGTCCGTCATTGGTTTCGGTTACGTTGGGTGTTGGTAATATGTCATTTTGATTTTGTATGAAGTAATCTGAGCAACAAAAGTTGTCATCGTCAATATGGGGGCGGTCCGGTTTTCGCTCTTCGGGATTGTCGCGACGTTGTGAGCCTAAAGGTGGTAGCGTTGCCGTAGGTACAACGGAGGCATCGCTATCCGTGTCTTCAACAGCTGACTCCGGATCATGTGTCACGGAGTCACTCACCGAGGTATCAGTTGGGTAGCGTGAGGGAGTAGAAACCGGAGCATGTCTTGGAGCTGACCTAGTGCCGGTCCGACGCATTGGCCGACGAGTTACAGGGGGAGCAGGGATTCTGGGTGTTGATGCGTCTGCTTCAGATTCAGAAGATGTCGAGTCATAAGTCGGGTTTTAATAATTACAAATGGTGATCGTTATGTCGGAGTCTTTAAATATGTAATGGATCATCCGATTAACAAGGTTCCAGTCTAACTTATCTAAGCCGCAGCCTAGTCTTGGAATCGAGAGCGATTTGACTTTGTTTTGTTCTAAGCAATTCTTTAGATTTACTAGGGCGTTGAACAGTGTTTCTTCAGTTGGTTTCTGGTAGTGGTATTTTTTTGTTACTAGATTGTAAATGAGGCGGTTACCATGTGGCAGTGTCAATACGTTCGTTACTTCAGGGTCTAGTTGTTGTAGTTGATCTCGGGTGATTATTTTCCTATTGATTAGTTGTCCCGCGACTCCTCGTGATGTCTTGCAGTCTGCTGAGATGCAGTGGGCTAGGTTATCTTGTCTGTCGAGGAAATTGGCGCGTATCTCTTGAATAAATTTACTATGCGTTAATGGTAGGTGGTTAAGATCTGTTACGAATTCCGTGAATCGAGGGGCGTAATTTCGTCCTTTACTGGTAGTGGCTTCGGGTGTCGGCTTCTTCAGTGTGTCGGACTGTTCTTCACGTATTTTAACACTACGACCCTGGTGCTTACCGGAGTTTTGGTTTGATTCAGATGAGGTGAGTGGTTGAATTCGTTCCGTAGTTTACTTGATCGTTTTATCGACTACGATCGGTGCCTCCGTTGCGCTGCTATTGTCAGTCATACTGGCACTTGAGTCAGAGGTAACAGTAGAAGTCGAAGTGTCTTGTAATGCTTTGTTTCGTCTTCGTGGGGAAGGGCTGGTGGATTCATGTGCAGATCCATGCGCTTGTATTGGGTGCTGGTCTACATGTTTCATTCGCTTGTGAGCGCCGGTAGATGAAGATAGCGTATCCGGTTCGCGAGCACGTGTTGGGTGTTGGTGAGCTATTTTGGTGCGTTTGTGAGCGCTGGTAGACGAAGATAGCGTATCTGGTTCCAACCAGGCACCAGTCTCTTCGGAGGCGTGGGTTCGTATCCCACCGCTGCCACCACTGTTACGGCCGTGAGTAGAGTTACTCCTGAGCGGTAAGAGTAAACTGGTTGGCTTCACTTTTAAGTTCCAGGACAACCGGAAATCAGGATGAGGATCGAATAACGTAGGGTTTGTTTGAGATATTACTTATATATTTATTTCGAGGAAGTTTAGATGACGGTAAAAACGTGGTGTGCTGTATGAAGCTATGTAAGAAGTCTAGATGTGACGTTGTTGAGAGTTAGAATAGAAGTGTCCCTCGAGACGTGAAACGTACGGGTGCAGAAAAGGTGTGACAATGCTAGGAGTAGGGAATGGAATTTGATGAGTAAGCGTGATAGTGAATAGCGAGGTAAGGTCAAACATGCCTGAGCCCTCCTCTCAAAACCGTCAACTGTTCTTAGTAGAACTTCTCTTGAGATCACTCGGCAGGCTGCTCTGATTCGTTCCATCATATTCTCTCGCGTTCTTACCTCCTCGTGGTACATCTTAGATAGCGCTGAAATAGTCAAAAATTGCGTTCTAACTCAAAAATTACTGACTTAACCCGAAAAACGGTCATGCAAAAGTTGTTAGTTTTGATGTGATGAATTTTTTGGTAGAAGAAAAAAGTCATGTTCCCATTTAAAAAAACATGTCTGCCATCGTAGCGCCGCCATTTCGAATTTGAGACTGAAAACAATTTTTTTTTCGAACGTCCCCCATTGAGCCCTAGAAGTTTCACTCGAGTCAATTTTCGATCAGAGCAGTCTTTTTCGAGATAAATCAGGTGGTACTGTAAAATGGGACACCTGGTAGAGGGGGATGATGAGGGGAAATTTTCAGGTGTGGGAGGGGCGGGGGAGACGGTGATAGATTATGTTATGGGAGGCAATGAGGTGAGAGAAAGGGTAAAAAGGCTGGAGATTGGGGATGGAGTTGATTCAGACCACCACCCACTGGTAGTGTGGATGAGGGAGGCAGTGTCCAGGAAAAAAAAGGAAAAAAGGGAAAGGGGAGTTAGTAAAGGGGTCTGGACAGAAGAGGGCAGGCAGAGGTTTGGCCGAAAGGCAAAATTAGAGAGGTAGGGGAAGCGGACGTAGGCAAAGAGATAGAGGAAAAGCTGAGGGAGTTTAGGCGAGCAGTAGAAGCAGGAGGTGAGGAGGGTATAGCGAAAAAGGGTTAGTGGGATGAGGCATGTAGGCGAAGTCCAAGAAATTGGAAAAAGAAGGAGGGTGAGGGAGAAAAATATAGAAAGGAAGGAAGGGAATATGATAGATTATGTGTAGTAAAGGAAAGGAAGGAAAATGAGAGTTTCATAAAAGAAGCAGCAGAAGCAAAGACAGAAAGTAAGTTATGGGACATAGGAAATAGGGAAAGAAAAAAGCGGAAGAGGGTGAATGAGGCAATAGAGAAGGAAGAGTGGAGGAGTATTTCATGGGACTATTGGGTGGAGTGGATAGCAGGGTTGCAGGAGGCGGGGGGACTGCAAGCAGCGAGGGGGACAGTGAAGGGAAGCTACAGATGGAAGAGAGCAGAAAGGCGATGGGAAAGTTCAGAGATCGAAAGGCACCTGGAGGGGATGGAGTAGTTAGTGAGGAATAGCGATATGGGGTAGAAGAAATGGAGCAGTGTGTACAGAAAATCTGTAATAGAGTATGGGTGGGAGAGGGTTGACCGGAACAATAGAGGGGGAAATGGATAGCGCTTATAAAAAAGAAGAGGGAGGAAAAAAGAGTAGAAGAGTACAGTGCAGTAACTCTAATACCGACCTTTTACAAGGTTTACGCGATGGTGTTAGCAGGCAGGTTAGAAAGGGAAGTAGAGGAAAAGGGGGTGGTACCGCACAACCAGTCGGAATTTAGGAAGGGAATGTCGATAATAGATAATGTGTATGGACCTAATTATCTAATCAACAGGCAGGTGGGGGAGGACAAGGGAAAGATAGTCGCGTTTTTTGTTGACTTGAAGGCGGCGTTTGATTTGGTAGAGAAAAAGGTGCTGTGGGAGGCTATGAAAAGAAAAGGGGTGAGGGTAGGGTTGAGGGTAGGGTTAAGGGTGAGAGTAAAAGAGATTTGCAAGGAGACAAAGAGTAGGGTGAGGAGTGGTAGCAAATGTAGCAAAGTCGAAGATCATGAGATTTGGAAAACGGGGAGGTAAAAAGAAAAAAATTGGAAAGGAGATGGATAGGTCAAAAGATAGAGGAGGTGAAAGAGTTTTGTTACCTAAGGTACACGGTGAAGTGTAATGGGGGCAGGAAGCGCACGTGAAAGAGAGGGTGAGGAAAGCAGAGGTAATGAGGCAGGTATGGGGAATAGGGAAAAGAAGAGGATTGGGAGGGACTTGGAGAAAAGGATTTGGTTGTTAGATAGTGTTACAAAGGGTGAAATCACCCGCTTTGCCCCTTTTTAATGATCTAGTAGTCATCATAGATAAAAGACGTTTATAAACCTTTTATGTCTTTCAGAAGAATAAGGTTACTGCGTCAACCAACATTATTGTAAAAACAGTCTTGTTTCAGACTTAAAATGAGAAACACATATTTCGCAATTAAAGCTTTTTCACAACATTTCATTCACGCTTTTGATTTTGGCTTGATAATTAAACTCGCGGATCCATATTTATTTCCGTAACGTCGAAGAACGTTACAATAGGTTAGTCTGGACGGTTATGGAATACGCAGCGGAGATATGGTTGTTGAGGAAGTGGACGAAGATCGAGGCGGTACAGGACAGATATTTGAAATGGTCGTTAGAAGTGGATTTGCGAGCACCGCGGTGTGATAGAGCTGGAACATTTGTCATGAAATGTAACAGTTCTACATCCTCTCGTAGGAACATGCCGGGGATCATTTAGGTGAGTGCGAAATTCATCGTGCAGCATAGCCCGCCTTGCGCGCTTGGCTTCCTTATCGGCAACAGTGCTCAAATTACGCGATTATATGCACTTTATATACACTGTCGCTGAGCCCGGCGAGAAGCCGGGTAGCCAGTCTCAATACTGCTTCCGGGCGTAACGCACGCCTAATTGTGCTTATACATAAATTTGATATAGCGTTAACGCCTGCACTCACAATTGTTGTTATCCATTATAACGTAATCCTCTATTTTTGAATAAACGTATGAATCTATATATTCGTTGCGTAATTTTCGCATGACAAATTTGGCGATCCTGCCAGGATCCGGTTTAAGCCAACGAACGCGGCGCGCGTATCAAACGGCCGGATCATAGTGATGAACATTAGAAGTGAGTGCATAAGCCCAATAAATTCACGCGTGAACCTTCAGCTACGCGTTTATAAGTAATTATTACGAATTGCACCTAGCCAGGGATAGAGTAAAGGGCCGCCTTGCGTAGACAATCAAGGGCTGTGTGTAGACCGCTTGATAATCAGGGACTGAGTGTAGACGGCCTGATTCCACACTGGATAATTTCCATAGTGAACTTGTGTATTTATTAAAAAGGAAGCAAGAAGAAAATTCTGCACTCCTTAGATACAATAAACTTCGCGTTTAAAACATCGAAGCGAAGTGAAGTGAGAATAAGGACACTCAGACGCGAACTGCTCTTATATTCTTGCCCCCGGTGCCTGTCAGAGACTCCAGGACATCGAAGCCTCGTACCGACAGCTACCACGATCTTCGAGAGTGATGTTTCACACCTCAATTTGGCTACTCCTAGCGTAAGTACAAGCATTTTGTTACTTACTCGAGTCACTATAAACGTATCGAAGAAAAATCGTTAACGAAACTAAGAATTTGATGGACAAACTTGAATCATTCAAATAAATAAAGTCAAAGCTTGATTCAAGGTAAATTTAAAAAAATAAATTCACAATGCATGTGAACGAAAACAATGACCGGGGATCGGCAGTACCTCCTACTATTGTTGAGACTGCAGGAGATGGACAGTCCGTCACTTCTGAATCCCGATTTGAAAAGAGATTTTGGGATTTGACAAACCAAATGACTCAGCTTGTGAATAAGCTACAAGAAGCCACCGAACGTAATGATTTAACTGCAATGAGCAGATACCGTCTTGGTCTAGAGCAATTGAACGAAGAGAGGTTAACTGCGCGTCAACTTGCTCACCGTAAAGCTTTGCCTATAGAAGAGGTTACCCGTTTTATTCAATAGAGAAATCAAGAACGCCGTAAACACGACTTCATTCGTCGCAATAATCTAGAAAAAAGTCGAAACTCCGAGACAGTTCCGCGTCCCGAATACACGCTTAAAAGCGTCATCAACCAAATGTTTCAGGAAATGCAACAATCGAATAACCAATTAACCAAAGAAAATCGTCTAGAGGAAGCTCTTACGAATAGTAATACCAATCGAGAAGCAATCAATAACTATTATCGCTTAACAGCTGACGATGATCCGAATGGTTCTTATATTGTGAGACTGCCCGAAAACCATACCGGAGCGATACCGCAAATTCAAGTAGATACCGCGCATCTCGTAGAATCGGAGGTGGAAGGTCCTACTCAGATAGCTCCTTCAACCGTAACGAACCCACCACGTTACTCGGCATTATACGGGCTCGCTCAAAACCGATTGCTGCCACCGACACGCGCATCAATGAGGTGGGCTCCACAGCCAATTCAGACTCGGACCATCAAGGTATAAATACGATGCCTATACCGATCCCTCACCAAAATCGCTTATTAGAAAACGACCGATTCTCCACCGCGCGAGTCAATGTAAACCATGATTTCTTGTCGGATACGGATTCGACACTGCGGTGCGTTCTCGAGGTAAGCCGACGTTTATCACGGATGCCGAACGTACAGCTAACACCGAGGCCGAGTCCACAGTGGCCTATTGGTCCGATGGATTACGAAATCCCATGAGATACTGGTAGCGCAATATCCGTGGCAACGTCCCGCGTCGTCGTCTAGAACAGCAAGAAGAGGACGAACTTCGAAGAGCCTTGGAAATGTCTGCTGCTTTATCACATCGTCGTCCGGACACTGTGAGGTTCAGTATGACCCAGTTGTTGAATGATCCAGAAGCTTTATGCCAACAGCAGGGGATAATAAGGAATATTGAGGAACTCGCTCGAAGAAACCTAACGAGAATTCAACTACCGGCAACTACGCTACCCCGAGACGTGTTTCCCCCTCGGAATACTAGAGACCCAGGCCCGTATGCACGAACGAAAGCTTACTTAAACGATGTCAGCCTACGCCCCGATGCGGCCGGAAGATACCCCGGAGAACCAACTCGCGCAGCGGACGAGCCGCACGCGATCCAAGATTTTCTACCCGCGTTTCAAGCCATCAAGATGATTGATTGCAGACTAAAAGGTGAAGCAGGCGAATATGTACACGCTTGGATCATGCAAGTAAAAGCCGCCGATATGATAGTTATGCCGACCCAACGTTTCCCGTTTTTGAGCATGATAATCAGCTTGAAAACGGGAGGAGCTCTTTAGAAGACCATCAACCAGAGGAGACCTCGTACAATCCTAACTTCACTCGAAGTCATGAGATCAGCCGGCATTTTCGAGAAAAGTGCCGACACATAGGAAATGGAGCTTGGCAGAACAGGCCAAGAGGGGGACGCTGTGGACGCCCACAATCTCAAATTTAATCAGATCTATTAAGATCTTGTAGCTGCCTTCTCGAATCAACAACTACGAGCGAACATCGATCCTAATCTTCAAGACCTCGAAAATAGAGTGTGCCAGTACTATCTGTACGGACTCAATCCGAGAATATTCCATCAAGACGAAAACTGTCCGTAGTTCAAGTTACTCGAAGCCCAGAAGGCCGCGAAAGAAGCCGAAGGCGAGAAATTAAATTTCCGAATGCAACAGCAACAAATGCTGATGAACAGCAACGACACGGCCTCAAAAGCCACGTTTTGGAACAAGTCACAAATTTACGGGCCAGGCAGTGCATCAGATACGCGAAGATTCCACGTACAACAAAGAACCTCGACGAACTCGCCAAGGTCAACTCGTCGACCACCAGCGTCTGTTCATCACCACGACGAAGCGGAACAAAATGAAGATGAAGAACTCCAGAGATGTGAATGCCACACCTGTAACACACATCGGACCGCCCATGAACAACAAGCAGTATGTCATAACTGCGGAAACAAAGGACACTACAGCTGGAACTGTTACGCTCCGCGCCGACCACGGAACGACCAACGCTCCAATACTAATGGCAATAAGCGGGACGCAAATTTTCAATACACCAGCCTCAAAGACAAACTGCCCAACGACCAAGTCAATTGCAAGTCGGCGGAACTCCAGTCAGAGGAAGAGGAAATAGAGGTACAGGAGGACGAACTAGCGGACGAGTGCCAACAGGGGCCCGCGTATGTTCAGTTTCACGGGGGCTACTACAGTGTGCTGTAATAAAATATGGAGAAACAAAGCAAGCAGTAGCCCTTATGCTTATCCGATACCGATAATCGATGATTCACTCGACCACATGGGAAGGGCCAAGTTCTTTACTACTGTCGACATGGCCGCAGGCTTCCACCAGATCAACATGGCTGCTGACTCCAAGAAATATACTGCCTTCTCAACCCCCGACGGGCATTTCGAATACCAACGAATGCCTTTCGGATTACAAAATGCTCCTGCGACCTTCCAACGCATGATGAACGACGCACTGAGAGAATTGAATCAGTAGATTTGTTGCGTCTATATTGATAACATAATAATTTTTGGCGAAACGGAGAAAAAACACCATCGACATGTAAGAACCGTATTTCAGCGTTTAAGACAATGTAATCTGAAACTCCAACCAGAGAAGTGCGCCTTCATGAAAACTGAAGTGAGATACCTCGGATATGTCATCACTGACGAAGGAAGCAAACCAGATCCGGAGAAGACCAGAGCGATTCAACAACTACCCGTTCCAGTCAACGTTAAGACAATTCGATCCTTCCTTGGTTTGACGGAATATTACCAAAAGTTTATACAAAACTATTCGATGTTAGCAAAACCATTAGCAAGGTTAACAAGAAAGGACACCCCATGGGATTAGTCAGCAGTCTGCCAAGAAGCCTTCAAAACCCTGAAAAAAAAGTTGGTCACGCCACCGATACTAGTGAGATCAGACCCATCTAAAGAATACGTCGTAACCACCGACGCGTCAAACGATGGAATCGGAGCCGTACTATCTCAAGACGGCCACCCCATATACTTCTTATCTCGAACCTTGAATGATGCGGAAAAGAATTACAGCACGACAGAGAAGGAGATGCTTGCTGTTGTGTCGTCCGTCAAGAGTCTGAGAGTATATTTGCTTAATACACCGGATAAACCCTTCATCATCCGCACCGATCATCGTGCACTCGTATGGCTGAAAAATTGCGTAGACCCCAGTAAACGCCTGTTGCGTTGGAGATTGAGGTTGGAGGAATATTCATTCCTGATAGAACATGTTTCGGGAAAAAGTAATGTAGTAGCGGATGAGTTGTCTGGAGTCTTTTGCACAAAGGAAGAAAGATTTGGAAAACTCACCGAACTGGAAAAGGAACTATACGAAGTCACACCCATTGACAGGAATCCCAAGTGGGTCCACCATATTGCCGCATGCCACATTGACATCGAGAGATTGTTATTTACAACAGGCAGAACGAAATCTCACATCAAACTCGTTCCCAACCGTAATCGAAAAGGGGAGGACGGCAGATGGGTGAAGATCACCTTTGAAGAAAATGATGCCTCTGACAACACCCTGATTATACCAAAAAATCAGACTGATAGACATGAGAAACTCAAAAACTACATTCACCCGAAAAGGTATGAAAAGATATACTTCTGGATTGACCCTAGAAAAATCACCGAAGAAGAAGCCAATTCGATCATCGAAGATCTTAAGAGAATACGTCAGGATTCGGGTGCAGACATATCATTTTGCTTGACAGGAAAGGACGTGCCTAACAAACAGCAACATAGAGAAATCATGGCCAGCACTCACGACGACATTAATGGACACTTCGGCCTAGCAAAAACGATCGACCGAGTGGAAGAAACGGCCGTATGGTTACGTATGAAGAATGATATCAATACCTTTATCCCGGCATGCCCCACGTGTCAGGTGTATGAAAAAGAAAGGATACAAATGAAATCACCAGCTTTTTTTTTTGAAACCTTCGCTGAAAAACCTAATGATCAAATTTCAATAGATATCGTCGGACCTCTGATCGAATCTTGGAATAAACACCGATATATCCTCAGGATGCAGGATTCAATTACTAAATTTATTAAATGTGCCCCACTTACAAACAAAACCGCGACAGAAGTTATCAAAGCTCAATCAAAGTACTGGATAGGTAACTTCGGGTGCCCCAAAGTAATTCTGACGGACATGGGAAAGGAATTTCGTAACGAGCTGACCGATTCCTTTTTCGAACACCATAATATCAAACATATTACCACGACTGCATATCACCCGCAGTCGAACGGCTCTATAGAACGGATGCATAGTGTCTCAAAAGACTATATCCGAACTGCCTGCAAAGAGAGAGTACACACTTGGGACAAGGTTTTAACAGAAACGGCACGTGCCTATAACACTTCCGTTCATCAATCAACGGGTGAAACGCCTCACAACCTCATGTTTTGTCATGAAGCTAACAATCATGACGGTTTCCGCGAAAACCGATTGGAAACCGTAATTCATGAAAAAATGTTGTGGATACGAAAATGGGAGGAACGGTTCGAGAAAGCCACGGTCGGGCTTGCCAAATCCAGAGAGAAAAACCAAAAACAAGTGGACCAAGGAACACGACGACAAACTCCTTTATATCAAGTGGGAGATAAAGTAATGATCAAGAACCATACACGACAGAACGACTTGGAGAGGATTTGGAATGGACCATTCATTGTCGTCGGGATCAACGAACAAAAAGGAAATATTACTCACAAGAAAACCACGGATGATTCCACAGCATCTCATTGGAAGGCCCATCTGAATAATACTAAACCGTACTACGAATACGACACCGGACCAAGGGAAACCGATCCAATTCCTAGAATTAAATTAAAACGGGTTCAGGGTAACGATTGGATCTCCACGGAATAGAGTCTTAGTTTCTTTTGTTATAGGTGTAGCAGTCTATCCCTAGCCTACTCCGATGTCTCCGTTATCAATGGGACATTACTCCAGGAGGAAGTGGGCGAAGTATACATGTATCAGGAAAGATGGATGATATTCCAATCCATTGACGCAAGTGGGTTCACCAAACCATTACTCGACATCCACAACAAACTCGGAGGCCTCCAGACGATACGGGATACCTATCTGGACCACTGGAATCCTGGTCAGCGATCCCTCGCCTAGTCCGCCCTGGACGCTTTAGATTTAGAATTTGCCCGTGCCTCGTCACACAAGACTATTTTGGAAGTCGTTTTAGTCTTGGGTGCGCCTATTCTTTGAATGACGCGCTGCCCCTGTTAATTAAGTGAATCTTAACCCCACGGAACCAAAACAAGTACTCCGAAAGCGCGCGCGTCGAGCGATGTTACTTACGAAGCATCACGCGAAGTTGAGACAGTATTTGAAAAACATATCCTTCTGACGGGTCTGGCTAATGAAATGTATCCCCCAAGGAAATCTTATCTCTCGCCGAACATCAGACCGAAAAGAGAAATGTTTAACTTTTTGGGAATAATTCAAAAATCAATTCATGGAGCTGCTGACGCGGATGATTTGCAAATCATTAATGGGAATCTAGCCTCACTAAAAAATGTAACGGACACTCTAAATCTTGTGGTAACAAAGTCCTTTCACATCAATCAAGTCCAAATTAACATCTTGAATACAAATTAGCTCAAACTCAAACACTCTTTGGAAACTGTATGGGGACAGTTAGAATCTTTTAAAATAAAAGGTAACGAAGCGCTTGCTTATCAGAAATACATGGAAGCTATAACTCTAAGTTTATTCGAAATTAAGGAACTGCAACGACTAATTGATTTGGTAATGACTGCAATCCAATTAGGAAAGCATGGTATCATCGATAATACCCTTTTTACTCCAAAGGAGCTTATGACAGCTCTTCAAGCTTTCAACGTCAATGGCAAAAAGACACCAATACCTATTAAGAAGGAGAATAACAAAAAGTTCATTGAAATAAGTGATTTAACTATAACCACAAATAAAGGCAAACTTATCTATATACTGACAGTGCCTTACTTAGAAAAGGAACCTTGGGTAATAATTCAGAATACCCTGGTACCCGTAAGAATGAATCATACTTATGTAACGCTCAACCCAACATATGTTTTGAAATTAGTACGTAAGAATTTTATAAGAGAAGTCACATTTTCTCAACTGAAACAGATGACCGATTATTTTATTGCTGATTACCGTGATGTGGGACATCGCAACGATACTATAGAACTTTGTGAGAAAATAACCGATCCCAATACACGAGAATGCACCCTAAGTCGTTTTTTCCTCACAGATATTGTTTATATAAGAACGCAGGGATTACAAATAATCTTACCTTCGAAGCCAATTGAGGTCACCATAACATGCTCTTCGATGCAGACTTTCATTATTCAAATCATCAAGCCATCCCTGATAACCACGAATCAGAGCTGTGAACTTCAAACTTTGACAATGCGAGTCAAATTAATCGTAGAACATATGACTTTTCAATTAACAGAAATAGACGCAGATACCATTTCCCCGCTAAACAAATTTGTAACAAGCCGGGAAATTGTATTACATCACGTGATTATCTTGGATGCCCTCAAGGATCAATGACATGCCATTTTAGACCTTGAGAGTGTCCTCGCGTATAACAAAGCGACCTTTCGGGTCAAGAACACATGGGCTAACTTCAAAGGTATAGGGATCCCATCAATAGCTGCCATTTCTGGAACGATATCCGTCTTGTCGATTTCACTCTTGCTGTTGGAATTTAATATACCCACCTATATTTCAGCGCCCACCGGATATTGTTGCCAAAGGAATCCCTCTGCTTAAGAAGTAGTAGAACGAAAGAAATCAAAACGCAAGATTGAGGAACAGGATAAACGTAACGAAAGAGTCCTACGAGAAATCAGAAGCCGCAGAGACGCGCCTATGTCTTCGTCAGGGGATATGATAGAGTTGGAACACTTGTCATGAAACGTAACAGTTCTATATCCTCTCGTCGGAACATGCCGGGGATCATTTAAATGAGTGCGAAATTCATCGTGCAGCATAGCCCGCCTTGCGCGCTTGGCTTCCTTATCGGCAGCAGTGCTCAAATTACGCGATTATATGCACTTTATATACACTGGCGCTGAGCCCGGCGAGAGGCCGGGTAGCCAGTCTCAATACTGCTTCCCGGCGTAACGCACGCCTAATTCTGCTTATATATAAATTTAATATAGCGTTAACGCCTGCACTCACAATTTTTGTTATCCATTATAACGTAATTCTCTATTTTTGAATAAACGTATGAATATACAGGGTGTCCCTAAATTGCCTCCCACGGACTAGCCAGCAAGATACCTCGTTAAAATCCAACCGAGAATTTCTTTTCCGGAAGCTCGTCCGACGCATAGTTTTTGAATTATAAGCGATAGCGCTAGGTCAATCAGAGTGCACCATTTCATCTAGGTTTGCCGCCACGGAAATTGCTGTTTTGTTCGTCTGGGTAAACTATTATTATTCGTTTACGAATTAAATATCGGCACCTCCCCTCTCTCGCTGCTGTACCCCTTTTCGGGCGCTGACCTCGGTATTGTTGCCGCGGCACACGCTGCCGGCCGCACATCCATGGGCGCACAATTGTGTGTGTAAACAGAAGCGCATCCTCAAGCATAAGGGGTACAGCAGCGAAAAAGGGGAGGTGCCGATATTTAATTCGTAAACGAATAATAATAATTCACCCAGACGAACAAAACAGCAATTTCCGTGGCGGCCAATCTAGATAAAATGGTGCACTCTGATTGGCCTAGCGCTATCGCTTATAATTCAAAAACTATGCGTCGGACGACCATCCGGAAAAAAATTCTCGGTTGGATTTTAACGAGGTACCATGCTGGCTAGTCCGTGGGAGGCAATTTAGAGACACCCTGTATATATTCGTTGCGTAATTTTCGCATGACAGCGGTATGTAGTGAGGGAGGTGTTAGAGAGGGAGAAGCTAGAAATGAAAGTAACAATTGAAGATTATTATAAACAATTGATTTTCAAATATGATTTTCATAATCGTAACCGCGCTGTAAGATTCCAAAAAAAAAAAATACAATCGCATACCTTAATCAATTTTCTAGAAGATAGGTGAGTTTCAAATTAGAGAATCAATGGAGAGTATTTTTTAAATAATAATAATTGAGCCGAGGCACGTGCGCGCGCTGACAATCCCGTTATCCGGCGCGCGGCGTGGATCAATCTTATATAAAGCACACATAAAATGTGAATAGTGTTTATTGAAAACCAAAATATTTCATCACCCGTAATAAGAGTTATTCACCTCCTTATATGTTAGTATTCCTTATGATTGGTTGATATCGTCAAAAAGTAATAAGAAAGTAACAAATTTTGACGTAGGGTACACCTTGATGGTGTGAAATATCGGTAAGTTACAATGTGGCTGATGCAGCTTTGATCAATGCTACGCCACAAAACCATTACGCTGAACTAGTGGGGGTAATAAATTTAGTATTGTGGTTATAAATTAGTAATAAAAAAGTCAGAAAATCTCCCGTTCAGTTTCTTTTAGTGTGTTGATTTGGCCGGTGCAGCTACCATGACGTGACTAACTGTATGTCAGACCTTGACCTGGTCATTGGGATTCAAGTTAGAGAGTTGTCTTACAAATATCGCCAGCATTTAGGTGGCGCTAGCAATTTTCCGCGCCGCGCCGCCACGCTACTACTATGGCTGGTTAGGGCCGGTGAGGGATGTTGTCGCAAGAGGGGCGGGCGGCAGGGGCATGCCAGTGCCGCATAATGCAATCTAAATGGAGCAGTCATAAGCGGACACAGTTCTCTACAAGAATTCATACGAGTGCCAGGGACCTACACTTGATCATGCGCTGTATGAAATGACTGCCTTTCATTGGAAAAGTGTTACAGCGAGACATCAAATGCGCACCTTAAGCTAATGTGGGCTGATCACTTGGCTGCTAGCAGGAAAGATTGCTAAGAGGCTAGGTGCACGAGGCTCGCATCGACATCGCCATGACAAGAACCATGTTGCAGGTGTGAGGTAGCTGGGTTCTTTTTGGATATTGAATTTTAATGTGGCCTTTTTTTATCAATTACGATTTCCATGCTTATACCATTTGGCATTACTGTGGCATGTGGGCTAGCCATTTGGAATATTACATATGGACATGATAATTTGATGGAATGAACCGCTATATAGTCCGGGAGCCAGTGACACTTTTCAGCGACCAATTTGAAAGTGGATGGGCCTTTCAGAAATACTTAAGGTAGGTGTATAAAAAAGAATTATAAGCATTGTTAGCCGCACCAACGATGCAAAAGGTTTCCGCGCGCCCGGAAAAGTCGGAAAAATAGAAAATAGATTTAGTGATGTGAAAGTGGATGGGCCTTTGTCAGATGTTAGTTTATATAATATAATTAAGAAAGAAACACTTTAGCGCGATGTGGGACAATGCAAAACCCCTCAGCTCAAGCATAGAAAGGTGTAAAATTAAATGTAGCGGAGCGCGCGGTTGTCTTAAATAAAAGACATCAGCCGAAGGATTTTGCATTGCCATACAACCAGCTGAAGTTTTTTTTTCTTTTTATATTGTATAAATTTACATTTTACCAAGTTTCAGCCACTTTCAAATGACAAATTATAATTTTATATTAAATAAATCACATATTACGCTTGCAAAAGAAGAGCAGGTCGTAAATTTTGTTTGAATGTTGAAAAAGATAATCCGAAAATTTTTATTTAATAGGAAAAATTATTATGTCATCATAGTTATTCGCACTAAATTTTACTTCCACCCTATTTTAATATACCACGCAAATGTATAAATATATGCTCAAGTATACATACATGTATACCGTATGATTTCGAGCAAAGCGCACAAAGGACAAAGATGTTCACTCAGTGCACTTCTTACTAAACATTGAGGTGAAGCGGTACACTACAACATATATTTATATAAACTTATCGAAATATTAATAAAAAAACAATTATTTAGAAATTAATAAAAAAAAAGATGATTTTTTATTTTATAATAAAATAAATATTATTATTAGCATAGTATTTTAAATATATATGAACTTATAAAAATGTACATGTAAAGTATATTTAATTTTCATCTTCAGTTTCATCACTGTCCATTTCTTTTTCAGATTCGCTCTCACTTGAAGATTCATCATCAGTTTCTTCTTCAGAATTGTAATTGTCGATGACATTATTAATATCGCTATCGTCGTCTGAAAAAAAATCAATTCAATATTAATGAATATTTAAACACTACTAATTTACATATTGATTAAAAGTAATTTCTACCTTCGGCATCCAATTCATCCGGTCGTAAACTGATTTCAGTAATAGATTGTGGTAGCTGGCAGCCATCGAACCAGTAAAAGCCATATCTATAGCCATCAATTTCTTCCCATCCAAAATCTATTGGAGTTTCAGCTGTAGGAATTTTATGATGAGCGTTTGTCCAAATTTGTGCAATAAAACAGCTTCTTAAAAATTGTGGATGTAATTCGTGTTTACACGGTGGTAAAGCGAAACTGATTTAGAAGAAGAAATGATACTCGAAGTTAGAAAGCCTACTTAATAACAGTTATTATTTATTAAGTTTTTACGTACCTTGCATTGGAATCTGCATTGGTGGACACTGAAGTTGATTCTCTGAGATTAGGTGGTAAAGCAGTGAATTTTGCGTAACATTTACTGTGATACAGTTGAAAATTATTACACTCCGTTGGCAAAATCACATCTTTAAAAACTAAATTATTCTCTATACGTACTTTCTAGATAAAAAGTTCAAAGATAACTTTGACACTTGGATAAACTATCTTTAACGAAGGGTAAAAACTTTTTCGGTTTTCTTTTTTTACAAAATACACAATACGGATTAACGTTAGCCATTTTGCAAACTCTACTAAAAGTTCGCCGCCATGTACTTTTTCCTGAACGCGTGTGCTCAATGCTTTGTATGTGTTCAACACACCCACGCTGTACGGAACTTATAGGTTATATTATTCTCGCGCGTGTGAGTATTGGAATAGGACCAAACTACTACATAGTAGTGACGAAGGGGAGATTTTACTATAGAACACAGCACAGCTTAGTCAAACACGATACGAGCCGAGCGCCTTGGTGCAAAGTAACTTAGAGAGCACGCACTGTTGTTTAGAGCTTACGAATGCTACCGAACGCTGCAAGGTATATGCAGGACAATGCATGCATCGTCAAACATGTGTGTACAGCGTGCAACGTGTTTGACGGAGCTGTGTTGTGCTCTATAGTGAAATACCCTCTCTTCGTGTGTAGAAAATTTTTTTCGAACTCATCTATTAGTATAGATCTTCACACGTGCGCTTTGCTCGAAATCATACGGTATACATGTATGTATACTTGAGCATATATTTATACATTTGCGTGGTATATTAAAATAGGGTGGAAGTAAAATTTAGTGCGAATAACTATGATGACATAATAATTTTTCCTATTAAATAAAAATTTTCGGATTATCTTTTTCAACATTCAAACAAAATTTACGACCTGCTCTCCTTTTGCAAGCGTAATATGTGATTTATTTAATATAAAATTATAATTTGTCATTTGAAAGTGGCTGAAACTTGGTAAAATGTAAATTTATACAATATAAAAAGAAAAAAAAACTTCAGCTGGTTGTATGGCAATGCAAAATCCTTCGGCTGATGTCTTTTATTTAAGACAACCGCGCGCTCCGCTACATTTAATTTTACACCTTTCTATGCTTGAGCTGAGGGGTTTTGCATTGTCCCACATCGCGCTGAAGTGTTTCTTTCTTAATTATATTATATAAACTAACATGTGACAAAGGCCCATCCACTTTCACATCACTAAATCTATTTTCTATTTTTCCGACTTTTCCGGGCGCGCGGAAGGGTTTTGCATTGTCCCACATCGCGCTAAAGTGTTTCTTTCTTAATTATATTATATAAACTAACATCTGACAAAGGCCCATCCACTTTCACATCACTAAATCTATTTTCTATTTTTCCGACTTTTCCGGGCGCGCGGAAACCTTTTGCATCGTTGGTGCGGCTAACAATGCTTATAATTCTTTTTTATACACCTACCTTAAGTATTTCTGAAAGGCCCATCCACTTTCAAATGATCAACCTAAAAATGTCATTGGCTCCCGGAGTAATACGACAATCATCTGATATTAGTAAAAGTATCGATGTTCGGCAAACCAAATAATTTCTTCGGAGATTAAGATAAGGGCATGGATTTGAAATATGTGTGTAACTCAAAATTTTGGTGTACTTATTTTACAAGATAAATTAACATCATCACAAACTTCTTACAGCTGTGAGCCTCTTCGTCGACTACGTCGATCATCGTCAAGGACGAGGGCTGGTGCTTGGGACGCTGTGACTTCGGACGTCAGCGCCGTGTCCAGGTTTATTACTTTCTCTTCATCCGCCTCCATGTCGTACGGTAGAACCGACTTGACCGCACGGAATGATGGTCGTCGTGAGGGCACTGATCTTTCTTCAGGTTCCCGCGCACCTGCTGTCAAAGTTTTAAAAGCACGTTTAATAAGAGAAGGGCATTTCATAGATAACAAAAAATGTTTCAAAATTTTGCTTTTATCCGACATCGTTCAACTTTCAACTTCCTGGAAAGTATCACCTTCTTATTAAATTTTCGCAACAAAGTTTATAACTAGGTATTACGCTGAACGGTATTAATGGTGAATTTCAAGATATACGAATATTTGAGAAATAAATACTGTTATTGGATTTTTTTTACTCTTATTGAATTATTCAGTGACTTCATTTTCTGTTTTCACTTTTTATCGCCCATGATAACATAAGAAGAGTATTTGTTTCGGTCAAGACTCCCTTTTTATAATTTCAACAAATCTTCACATTATCTAACCTCTAGAGTTTTAAAAACAGGTTCTAAGAGAAATGTAAGTCTAGATATTGGTCTGTCGATTTGTCCAACGAACTCCTGCGATGATGTGGAAGCAGCGCAATGAAAAAATCTGTCACTTTCAGGATTTTACAACCACAAATGTGTATGAAAAATTGTCATGGACTGTTTGACTTAAACTTACGGTTCTATCGAACATAAATCGAATTTGAATCTTTGACCGACAATCCTGTTTTTAAAAAATGTCATGAATTTGTTTTTTTTTTTTCAACATCTTTTCATACTCTTTTTATTTAGTTGCCAAGTTATGTTAGTTTCAGATTTTTCATCAAGCCGTTTTCAAGATTATCGCGAAACTTTTTCGGACCGATTGATAGACCCTTTTTATGGTAGTAAAAAGTAACGCTAAAAAAAATGTTTTCCGACGTGTTTCTCTCAGACCAACGTGAAGTCCGTTTTTCGCTCTACTAGTAGTTTGGTAGGCCGTAACTTCGAAACGATCATTTTGAGAGTGAAGTTCTGTTGGATTTTCTTTTGCCTTATTCACCTGTCTGGCAGATTTTTTTTTTCTTTTCATTGCGAAGGGAGCTATCGTAAAATCTTTTTATTTTTTAATAAACCAGTACTTGAGCAATTCATAGCTCCCTTTTGAAGCAGTTACACCAGAGAAGCTAGCTTTGACTTAGTTATGCTGTAAACTTCTGGACAATACTAGAAAATACCTATTTACTCTATTCGAGATTTACACCTGGAAGTGAGGTACACATGGACCTTGATTTAACGATTAGTCGCGGGATCGGCTCTACATGACATCTTATCAAATCGAGGTTGCATACGCGCCGCCTATGCTGTATTAAGGTACCGGCTGCATATGTAACGGTCAGCTGGACGGCCTACCCAAAAGCCACCAGCTGAGCCGTACATATAAGCGGTACGACGACTAACAATTAATAATTAACTCGAAAGCAGCGACGACACACATACAGAGTTAGCAGGCATAGCCATGCTCGCGGCACACAGACGAGGAATTGTCAGACTGACCACAGCGGCGCGATATGGCGGACGAACCACAAGGAGTGTAAATAGAGGTGCGCAGGAGACCTAAGATGTGAAGTTGGCAACCCGCGGAACGGTAAGGTATTTATTTTTTGTTTTCATCGATTGTAGTCGGTGTGTACCGTCTTGTACTATCTCAAATTTCGTTTGTACCTGAAGGGGGAAAAAATATGGGGGAAGAAAAATTGGTCCGCAACTCATGTTAAAATATAGAATTTGCGTTGATGCCATTGTGAAGAGAATCGTCTGCACTCGTTTTTACCAATGTTATTTTGAGAAAAAAATTTTTTTTCGATTTTTTATTCTTGTTTTTACTAATATGTATCGAAGGGTATATCATTTGTACCTGCTTGTACCACCAAGATATCGTTTGTACCTGCTTGTACGAACAAGTAATCATTTGTACTAGCTTGTACCGACGATTATATCGTTTGTACGTGCTTGTATCACCGATAAATTCTTTGTACCCATTTGTACCGACGAGTAATCGTTTGTACTAGCTTATATCAACGATGATATAGATTGTACCTGTTTGTAACAGCGATAAATCGTTTTTGCATGTTTGTACCAACGAGTAATCGTTTGTACTAGTAGTCTACTCAACAGGCACCTTTCTTTTCGTGAATATTTCGTAAACTGTTGCACATGTAGCAAATGTAAAAAGAGATTCTTAAAGAGCAGGAAATTTCCAACAAAAAGTCCCCGAAACTCTACCACCAATATTTATAATTTCAATCTAGATATGAAGATAGGGCTGAAAACGGGTGACGTGACGACCGTGCTCTTGGCACGATTCGCTGATATTCACAAGAAGATTTTTTTAACCCATTAAATATGAATGTCAAGGAACAAAAAAGTTCATGTACCATTTAGAAACACAAATGAACGATAATCTGTAGAAAAAAAAATTTGCATTTTTTCGATTAATCATGCTCTTGTTAATCAAGTCATTTTCACAACTTGTAAATCAACACAAAAACCTCTTTCGGTTTGAAACTAAAAATGCGAAAATTTTTACAACTTCGGGAATCCATTCTTCAAAGGGTTTAAAAGAAATTCCGTGTTATAAACAATCTATTATAAACAACTGAACATCCGTGCTATATTTTTTTTCGAGAATAAAGAAAAAAAATCAAAACAACCATTCTGACTTTTTGATGAAAATATTTTTTTCCTATTTACCACATAATTTCAAATATTCTCATGTCTACGAAGTTGCCATTTTTTTGGGTTATTTATCACTCACAATCGTTTTTATACACTATTAAGTAGTAAATGAAGTGAGCTTTGAGTCGAAGCTCGAACTTGATTATTTATTGAATTATTTTCATTTATTTATAAAAAAATATGCGAAAATTTCTTTCCGACTTTCAAATCAAAATGCTTATAACCTATTGCAAATACGGCAATGACATCCCCGTTTATTTATTTGAAAAGGTTGTCAACATTTTTTTCCACCTTTGAAATTGAAATATCTCAGAAACTATTAAAAATACAAGGACATCGGCATTTATTTATGAAGAAGCATGGAAAAATTTTTGTAACAAAAGATACAATTCAATGGACAGGAGCTGAAATCAAAAGGTTACTGCTGGTAGCGCTATTTGATTTTTTAACATATTCATTCCTTAAATTCTTGATTAAAACATGAAAAATCTAAATTAAAAAAGTTTATAAACGGGGATCTCTTTCAAACCCTCTAAAGAATGAATTCCAGACGTTTGAACAATTTTCAGGTTTTTAGTGTGAAAATTATAGGGGTTTTAATGTTGATCCACTAATTGTAAGAATGACTTGATTACCAAGAGCATAATTAATTGAAAAATTGTGGAAGAATTTTTTTTTCCACATATCATTGTTCATTCATGTATCTTAAATGGTACCTGAACTTTTGGTTCCTTATTATTCATACTAGCTGTAAAACTCTCGCTCGCTATGGCTTGCTCGGGGTCGGATGCCTAGTGTACCTGGATTTTGTGCTCGTGCGTTCGCTGCACTTGCTTACTCGTTATCAGTGTTTTACCAGATGTTATGAGATCAATGAGATACCTCACGCCATCAGAGCTCACTGCACTGAGCAGGAACTACGAAACACTCGTCCTGGAGGTCGAAAGTAGATAAGCAAGGCGGGTTCTACACGCAGATTCCGGTTACCGACACTTACCGACCGAGCCGACCAGTCCGCCTATACATTCTCCCCAGACTCAAACCCTTTTCCGCTCCGCGCAGCCCAGACTCAAACCCTTTTCCGCGATGACGTCACAGTCTGACGTACCGAAGGTCAAAACCGTGCAACCTTACCGACAGTTGTATCGATCGAGGGTCAAAATCGTGCTGTCTTACCTACAATCTTACCGACAGTTGTATCGATCAAGGGTCAAAATCGTGCTGTTTTACCGACAATCTTACCGACCGAAGGTCTGTAGTGTTCGCCTGTCCCACGATAGGACTGCTGATGTGTAACATGAACCACTCCGAATTCCTTTCCCACGGTAGGACTGCTGACGTGTAACGTCAACCACCTCACATTCCTTTCCCACCTTATCAACCACATGACATTCCAAAATTAATGGTTCCGAGAATTAGTCGCGGTACAGAGCCTGCGGTGTCGGGTTACTATCGCTCTTGTAATGTCAAAAGGTGCGCGCGCATCCGTACAGCTGCCCTATAACTATGCGATCCCCCTCTACTTCCACAAAATTCATCCACGGTTCAAACAATGTTCTGTGTGTAAGTCTTACGTATAATAAACAAAAAAGATTGAAATTATGAATATTTTTTCATTTATCCATCCTGTATACCTTTAATCCTACGTACGTTTTGTATCTAGAATTAAGTCTCAAAATCTAAGAAAATGTCCGAACACCACTAAGCAACGACGGAGGGTTTCGAGCTGCAACTCTACGATGAGTATTTGGACGGGTTCAGACCGGAGTGCAAGGTCGGCCGATAGCCGCGGTACAGAGCCTGCGGTGTTGGGTTACTATCGCTCTAGGAATGCAAAACTCGGTTTGAGTACAGCTCGGTCAAGGATGGAGAGCAAGGTCGAATCTTACATAAGCTTCTGAAAAAAATTCTCTCTTAAGAGCTAAGGTGAAGGTATAAAATTATTTCATGAATATTCTTTAAAAGTTTTATTGAGTACAATTTTTAGAGTACGGTTGACAATTACTTCACAAAAAATAGTACAATAATTCTGTTCAACAGTGTCATGACCAGGGTGATATATTCGCCAGGAATGCGGGACCGTTCTTGTAGACGCTTCTGCGCAGTAACACAAATCGTACAGCCTCGCCATCCGGACAGTACGATGATTTTGTAGCCAATTCTGGAGTATGCAAACGTTTCGTGCTGCACAGATTGCGTTGGGTATGGTGTGAAGGTCGCATCTCAGAGCTGAAGTTTTTTGCAGGGTTTCAAGCGACGGGCAGTCAAAGTCCAACATATCGATGATTTCAACTTTCGGAACGATCTTGAGCAACCAATCTCGTTTTTCTTCTCCTTTTACGTACACGGTTTGAGCTTTGCACAGCCTGTCTTGAATGGTCCGCTCAACTTCCTCAAAAGGTACGGTTCCACAGCTCCAACGTAAGCCGTGAAAATCGCGTTCTAACCAAGAATTTTGGCTTTTATATTTGACGTCCAGTAAATTCCATTTGTAAGGTGGTTTGAAGAAAAACACTGAAGGAGATGCTTCCGAGTAGATTGAAATTACAGCCAATTCTTTTAACGTGAAGGTGTTGTTGAGAGGTCTACGAAAGCCTTGTACGTCAACGATGAGCTCCATCTTTGAACTGTGCGAGATGGTGGAAACGGGTCAGCTTTTATACCAACTTTTTCACCCCACCACTGAGCGGGTTGTATTCGACAATACGATCGTGAACGATCAAGCAGTACGCCGATGTTTCAGCGGGAAAGTTGGCTTTAGCTTCAAATTCAAGACGGATGTCGACGGGTCCGTACTTCAAAGATTCGTTTTGTTTCGAACAGTCGATAACGAATAAGGGGACGTCTCGAAGGAATTCACTCTTTGTCAGCAACGGCTCGGGGTTCTTGTCGTAGTAGGTAGCTTGGAAGTTTGCGTACATCTCGTACAGGAGCGCGTAGAGATTACGACTCATGTTGAGGTTCAGGTTACCGTACGGATAAGATTGAGAGTTTAAGAATAGCTTGACGTCCGTGATATTGCAATGATCGAAATGACTTGCGTTCTTGCCGGTCTTGTTCTTTCTACTTGTTTGGAAACTCAAAATGACGTACCGAGGTTTTTCAAGCTGAGTGGAAGTTTTCACAGTCCAAACGTGTTTCGATGTTGTGGGAAGTAAGGGATATTCGTACAATTCCCAACTGCGGAAGCTCATCGAAACAGGCGGATCTCTCTGAATGAAATTTAGTAGGTCAACTTTTTTCTGATCCGCGAGTTTCAAATACGGTATTAGCCATTCCACTGCATTGATCGTGATTTTGAATTCCTCCTCCTGAGTCTGCATGGTGGCGTTGACGTCAGTTTTTGATCTCGTCAAAATTAACTCATGTTTAGCGTTGACAACGATCTTGCGGTAGTCTTCGGCGAAACCCAATATCATGCTGAGCGGTATCAGTACGTCAAAGTTACCATCGGCATCGGTTAATTTTTTCTTCTCTTCTACATCGAGCCATCCAGCGTTCTCCATCAGCCAAGTTTGACCAGGGTGCAGGGAAGCGTAACCCTTCATGAGACTTGTCAAGCCAACGTTCTTGCTTCTATCAACCTCAACTGCGTTAATTTCGTAGCGAATTTCTTCAAACAGATGACAGATGGCGTTGTTTACGAGCTGTGTGTTCACAGTAGCTGTACCATCAGGTTTGAGGAGTCGTCCGTGGATATGTACCGAACTTTTGCTGGGTAATATGCATAAATCCTGATGCTGAACGGTGATTCGAATTTCATCGCTGTTGTTGAAAGTTGACGAGGCGTAAGGTTTGTGAGCGTGAATCTCGTAATGCGCAACGGATTCGTCAAAGACGACTGGTGTTTGAATGCTCAAGATTTCCTCCTCCATGGCACGTAGCAGATGATAAAAAAGCAAAATCGGATTTTTATTTGTCGGAAATTCCTCTTCCAAAAGGTGTCAGTTTCAGACCCAGAGCTATCAGGAACTCCACGTTTCGAGGTGTTAGCGGTTCGGGAATCGAACGACGACTGACTTGATCGGGGCATGTCGACTTACTGATATACCTACTCTTTGACAGTCTGTTATATACGATTCCCATCGTTTATTGCGATTTGATGTGTAGTCTCACAGTGATAACTTCTCCACGAAAATTAACCAGGTCTCCGTCTTGATCCACTAACCGGAGCTGAACGTGATCTATGGTCTTGACGGTGATCGGAAGGTAAATGACGTGCGACGGTACTTCCACGATCTTATATCCTGGTGGGACGGTCGGGAAAAACTCGTGAATAGTGTGTACTTTGTGTCCATTGACGTAGGCGCCCGTTGTAATGCTACACTCGACTCGCAACGCGTTGACCTTGAGTATAGTTACAGGCACGTCCGATTCGTGAGTTTTGTCAACCTTCAGTACACGTGGTGTAAATCCCAAAAGTTGAGCAATGGAATCATTCGGCTCAAAGTTGATCGTGTGGTTGCATGTGATTTCGCTGCGTAATGTATTATTGTTGGGTTTGATGGCGAGCCTGATATCTGTATTTCTTAGCACGTTTTGAAGATACTTCTCTATGTCCTCGATCTCGTAGCTGCCGGTAGGTATGGTGATTACTTTGTCAGCTACGTAAATTTTATTGTGACCGACATCAACGTTGGGAATCGAATTAAAGGTTAACAGCTCTACCAAGCCAAGAGCATAACTTTTATCACGAGCAAGTTCGATCGGTGGGAAATATTGTGCCTCGAGTATCGAAGAGGTTCCCGAAATCGTTAACGTTAACGAATCATCCATGACTGCGAGTGGTAGACTGACTTTGACGAATCACGCACCATGTTTATATAGCTCGCCACTTAGAAATTTCAGACACAAGTGTCCGCATTCAAATGTATCGTAATCCTGGTACCTCTCATGATTGTATTTGACGCTACCAACGCCGAGGTATTTTATGAGGTCCGAGGGTGGTTGAAGGTTGCCGAAACTGTCAAAGTAATCGATATTATTGTCGCGTTTCTTGTACGCAACCCAGTGTGTTCCCGGACCGTCTTTGTCGTCAAGGTTGATTATAGCTGACTCGTTTTTTCGTGGACCGTTTTCGGGCATTTCGTTTCGCATGAAAACACCGCGAAAATGCGGAACCCTCAAGATTTTTGCATATTTCAACAAGTCCCAATCAGTCAACGCTCGACGTGGTAGCGTCGCATCTAGTTTTTTGAAAGATGGAGACCAAGACCTGTTCTGTACGGTTTCATGTGAAGCCCTTTGCCCAACGCGATAGCTTCCATAGTTTTGTTGTGTCGTTTGCTTTCCTCCAATTCTCGTTTAGCCGCGCTCGCATCGTTCACAGCTTTTGCTTTACCGGCCGCACCACCGGCTAACGCACCCGTAGCGCTGAGACCGGCAAAAATAGGAATCAGAAACGGTAGAAAACCACCGACTTTCGAAGGTACCGGTAGGACGCGAGGTGTTCGCACTTTACATTTACCACCCGCTTTTTTAACGGCGTTTTCAGCTCCCTTCAGCGCAGATTCGATAGCTACTTTTGCATCGTTGCTTGGAACCATAGAACGTTTTGCAGCATTTACAATTTTTCTCAAGGTCACATTTTTTTTTGACTTTCGCATTCCCATTCCGAGTTTTGATTTTACTTTCATTGTATTAGCTACTGCCCAAGCGGCTGCCTTCTCACCCAAATTTGCGTCCTTTGCGAGAACCAGTTTCCAAGCTTTCTCAGCCAACACCCTATCAGCCTCGTTTCTAACCTCAAGGTTCTCACGATTTTTCGAATACGCTATATCGTGTTCCTTACACGCTGCATCGAGAGGATTGATACCGGAATCGCCTCTCGCGAGTCTTTTCGTCAACTTCGTACCGGGACCGCAGTATTGGTAACCGGGAACATGCAACTCGATCGGAAGTTTGTTGATGATTCTATTCACCAGACCCTTGCCACGATGTTGCCGCCTGCTGCTGCTGCTTCGTTTACCTCTGTACGCGATCATGTTCGTGCGTTGATTGAAGAAAAGTGCTTTAAAACGGGGTATTTATAGCAAATCCGATCAGTCATGTCCGAGATGCGGTTTGAGGAACAACCTACCAAGCTTCCCGTGATCAATTTTGACAAACTTTCGGAGCAAAATGTCGAAAAGCACAAACGCCACGGTGAATTACTCCCGAACAGTGTACGTGCGATATTCTGTGGACCGTCGAATTGTGGTAAAACTAATGCGTTGCTCACACTTATAACCCATCCCAACGGACTCAGATTTGAAAATATCTACATCTACTCGAAATCTCTCAACCAACCTAAATACCGATTGTTGAAGCAATTGCTGGACCATGTTAAGAGTACGGAGTATTTTGCGTTTACCGAGCGTGAGCAAGTGATTCCACCGGAAGAAGCACGGCCCAACTCAATAATCATATTTGACGATGTAGCGTGCGAGAAGCAGGACAATATTAGAGCCTACTTTTGCATGGGTAGACATCACGACGTTGACTGTTTCTATCTCTGTCAGACGTACGCGCGTATTCCCAAACATCTCGTGCGCGACAACGTAAACTTACTCGTGTTATTCAAACAAGACGATATGAACCTGAGACACGTATACAACGATCATGTGAACACCGATATGTCTTACACAGAGTTTAAAAGTGTGTGCTCTGCATGCTGGAACGGTGAGAAGTACGGGTTTCTGGTGATCGACAAAGACAGTGAGCTCAACGAAGGACGATACAGGAGGGGATTCGATTCTTTTGTTAGCCTGGAAAAGGAATAAAATTTACCGTTTTCGAGCGAGAGACGCAGTAGCGCTGCAGACTCAGTTGCGTCAACATGCAGAGCTCTGAAATTTCCAAGCAAAAAGATGTCCTACATCAGATCGCTCAAGCAAGTGCTGCGATCCGTCGAAAACACAGATTGCTCAAGTCGAGCAGGGAATCTACGACTCAGAAATTGAGTGACGTTTTCAAACCAGTAGTGACTCCGTTGCAAGAACTGGTGAATGTTACAAAAGACACCAAACCTGTCAAACAAGAGGTGGAAGAAATTAAAGAAGAAATAAAGGAGATGAAAAATGAAACGAAAAATGAAACTGTCTCGGAAATGGACGATTCCTTTGCTTCGGCGGGGGATGAAACAGTCGTAGAAACACCGGTCGAGGACGAGTATTTTGCACTGATGAGAGATGCGAAGACAAAAGGCGAATTGGACAACGTGTACGGTGTACGCAACCTCTCAAACGGACTGATGATCGGTGATTCGTTGATATCTTTTGAGAGTGACTACGTTCGTATTGGCGACACGCGTTACCCGAGAACGAAGGGTTTGCTGGAACTTTTGTTCAAAAAGAAGCCCGACGGTTCTTCCGTGAGCGCCGGAGATCGGGAAAATTTTAAAAACATAATCCTCGCAACGAACGCGCATAAGAAGTATTACTCATCCGACGGGGCTGTTCGAAACGATAACAGTTACAAATTTAGAAATGTCATTTCCGAATTAATGGATTATTCTCCGTCACCTCGCCGAAAGGGTAAAGGTCTACTTCCGCAAGCTATGATCACTCGACAAGGTGTTGAAACGGAATACGTCTTCTGGGATGATCCAAACGAGTTGGTGGAGCGTCTTCGTTTACTCCTGGCATCTCAGGCAGCGGGAAATCCGAGTCACAATAACGAAATAATCTCCATTATCGAAGAGCTACGCGAAGCAGGAATCATTTATTAAGCAGCTCCCGTCATTTTTGCATTCATTACCGAGATGAGCGTCGACGTGTTTGGACGTCAGCTGAATAAAAACACGACCGCGAACACTCGCGGTCCTCCGGGTGTCGGGTTTCAAATAACAGCGGACGGGCATTACGATATACGGAACAAGAGACTGTGCAACGTCGCGGATCCCGCAGAGCCGAACAATGCTGTAACTTTAAAAACCTTGAGACGAAAATTCAGCGTGCTGCAAAAACGAATCGACAACCTCGATCAAATGATCAAAGCTTTGGAGATCACCACGGAGAAAGCCTTGGATACCTTCTACACAGACTTTAAAACAGGCAGAGACTTGTCGATTCGAAACGCGGAAATTATTTCCAAATTGGACACCAGACTAATAGCGTTGGAATATGAACGAGGAAAAGCAAGCACTGGTGACGGAACTGCATAAGCCTGCACGCCGGAATTACCCGCGTCGACGTGTAGACGTGCGCGGCATCGACGAGACCTGGCAGGCGGATCTTGTTGATATGACGTCGTACGCTGGACAAAACAAAGGCTACAAGTACATGCTCACAGTCATTGATATCTTTTCAAAGTATGCGTGGGCTGTACCGATAAAGAGCAAGTCTGGAGATGATGTTACGAAGGCAATGGAATCTGTGCTTGTCCAAGGACGGGTACCGAAAAATTTACACGTCGACAGAGGAACGGAATTTTACAACTCGAAATTCGAATCGCTTATGACACGCTACGGAATCAAACTTTACTCCACGTACAGTAATTTGAAGGCTTCGATCTGTGAACGTTTCAATCGCACGCTGAAAGGTAAAATGTGGACACGGTTCAGCATGCAAGGAAGCTACAAGTGGCTCGATATCTTATCCGATTTGGTTTCGGCTTACAACAACGTCAAACACCGAACCATAAGAATGAAACCGTCGGATGTCACCGTTGCAAACGAGAGGCTGTTGTTACGTCAGGCGTACGGAGGGCTTCGAGCGATACCTACCGTATCGGCAAAGTTCAAATCCGGCGACAAAGTTCGAATCAGCAAATTCAAAAATGTCTTCGAGAAAGGTTACACTCCCAATTGGACGACCGAAATATTCACGATAAGTCGAGTGGAAAATACTCATCATGTGACGTACAAGCTCAAAGACTACCGAGATCAACCCATCGCTGGTGGTTTCTACGAACAAGAGCTCCTCAAGGTTAAGCATCCGGATATCTATCTGGTGGAGAAGGTGCTCAAGAAGCGTGGAAGAAAAATATACGTTAAGTGGTTAGGTTTTGACAATACACACAACAGTAGGATAAACGAATCGGACATGTAACATTTTAATAAATGAATTTTTTTTGTAAAAACGTATGTCCCTCTTTATTTTATATCCGATACACACAACAAGTATGCGTCTTTTTTAGACAATCGACAGACATGGTACAGTTATAAAGCTAAGGTGTAGGCTTGTAGCCCCACGGAAGCGTGTCGGTTGTATTTTGAAACACGATCCGCTTGTCGTCATTCCATTTCAGTGCTACTTTCTGCTGTTCTACGGTGTATACCTCGTGCTTTCGACTCATGATCAAATGCTGATTTGAGGATAGATTTTCACGTTTCAACGCACAGTCCAAATAATCGTCAAAGGTTATTTTTCTTAACGCTGATCCTCTGACTCCTTTGGCACGTTTAGTGTCTGTCTCATCTCCCATGACTCGGAATGCGTACAGTTTAGCTCGTAACCCTACAAATTCGAGCATGATTTTGCCGTTGTTCTCGTCTTTCATCAAACCGAGAACTTTTTTGTTCGCTAGAGGCATTCCATAAGCGTTGTCAAGAGGATAATCCGACGTGTCAAATTTATGCAAGTCCTCCTTCATATGTTCGTATATGTCGGGGACGGTAAAATTGTAAATCAAACTGTCTGTATCTGTGTACATTAATTTTGCCAAGTTGCCGAATTTCTGTTTAATGTAATTATAATGAAAATCGTAGATGTATGTTTTAGCCAGATCCATAATGGAGAAACCTGCATACGATGGTTTATTCAACTTAACTTTCATCTTATTCATTTCAACGATAACCATCTCTTTGTCGAACACGGTGCAGCTGTGAAAATTAGGCTTGGCTATGGTAGCTCTCGCACCGTACCGTCCATCCCATTCGGTGATCAATCGAACATCTCTGTACTTTCGCACGTTTTCCATAGTTTTGCCAAAAACTGCGTTGTTCATTAGCTTGTAAAAATTTTTCTCAAATTCGTCGTCAGATTTTTTTCGCAAATCGGTATTTAAATCTATATATTTTTTCAGCCACGGAGTTTGCTTGAATTTGAGAACTCTATGAATTTTGAGTAATTTTAAACCTAATTGTAAACATTGTTTCAGAACGCGGTAGTGAACAACGTAGTTTTTCTTGGAAAATAGCGTGGGCGTCAATTTTGGCTGTTTATTGGTCGAAATCGGAGGTACATAGTGCTCCGGACACAATGGTAAATCCTTATGAGTTTCATGCAGTTCCGCAGGATATTCCAAATCTACCTCCAGCACGTAACCAAACTCTGCATCGTCCGAGATGGTAAGAACGTCGCATTGTCTGAAGTCTGATACCCATTCGAAGGAACTGTATGGCAGAGCAAAGCTCATAGCTGCACCGTACAAATTATTAACGTCAAAGTACATGAGATAAGATTCTTCGATCTCAGGATCGAATTTCTCTCCCATGTACCTGTTGTTGGCCTTTGCATATCTGTTCGAACACTGTGATACACCACCACGAATACCTTTTTCGATAAACATAACCATGTCTATGTCGGTGAGAAGCTCGAGTTCGATGCCTGTACATTTTAACATTGCATCAAACGACAGACCGGGCGCTGTGTAGTAATGTAACGGGTCCAGTTTGTACGTCGTCCAACAGCTCTGTCGAAAATTTTGAAAAACGTCAGCCAGTAAAAACACGTCCGTCTGTAAATACAAGTCCGAATACTCTCCCAAAGTTTGGACGTTAAAAGTTTGCCATACGTCGCACGCATGCGCGTAATCGTCGTCCGATATATTCCGGTCGTTCAATTTTGAATAAAACTGTTCTTTGGCTGGTAAATGTTTCTCCTCGAGCTTCTCCCAACTGTCTATGTATTCGTACGGGAAGACACCTTTCCTAGTCAATAAACGAAATTTGTTCAAGCTACTGCAGAATTTACGTGTTATTGTTTTTCGACAATCGTCCAGATACGATGATAATTTATCGAGACTGCTAGGCATGAAACGGTACGAATCTATGAAACGGAACGTTACATCCGTTCCCTTAACGAATTCAGTGAAGGAAATGTACTTTTCTTTGTTGACAGGTAATAGTTTAACAGTACCTTCGAATGACGTACCCAGAGCTTTGATCAGAAAATGCAAATCGTAACCCGAAAGATTGTGGAATATCACTGGGATGGTGTGCGAATTTTGGTAATTTAGATTACAGCTGCGGTGAGCAGCACCACGGTACTTTCCTGTATAATGACAGTGATCCCGATGTTTCACGTCTGTGAGAGTAAACGGTTTTTCACAAATATGACAGACCGCTGACAAATCAAATTCGTTGATCTGATTGAAATTTAGTGGTTCCATCGGTACAACAGTCTTGTAATATCCCTCTAACGAAAGTGCCAATTCCTTTAACTCGTTCACAAACCATTGGATGCAAGTTTCTCCACGATTAATTTTGAATTTTGAAAGCGAATCGTCAAACGCGCAATGTAGATAGTAAGCTATACTATACGGAAGATGCTTCTGATAAATTGTTCTATTTTCCCCAAAACTTTCATGTGTGGGTTGCAGTAAACATTCGAGATCCGCGTAAATGCAGAATGGAACGGTTTCTTTGTGCTTGAAATTTTTGAATTTCAGTGTTTTTTTCTCATCTGTAGGTAGAATAACTTTGGTTTTGTTTAAATTCATGCAATCAGCTCGGTGCTTCAACAAACATCTTTCGAAATTGAAATGAGACAGACACCTATCGCACAACCAAGTTTGACGTTTATGCTTGGAAATTTGAGAACTTGTCAATCGAGACAGATTTCGAATACAAGTGAAATGAAAGATTCTATTTTTTTCATAATTTACCATTTCATCATCATCGTCATCGTCAGTGGTTTCAGTTTCTATCGCCAAAAGATGAATTACAGGTTTATCAGACTCAGTCTGACTCAGGTGAATCGGTACCATTTCACTTTTTTTCCGATCACCTTGGACTATACCATAAACGTTAATTGATAGGTCGTTAAGCTTCTCAAATTTTGAAATGGTGTTTTTGTCTAGAGACATAGGAAACGTTATACCATCATACCGTAGCACTGAGCTGAAACGTGGGTACGAGCTGGTCGCGTTAGGATGGTTGTTGTCGGCTGGGAACAGAGCTGCGGTGACCGACCAAAGAAAGCAATACGAGTCGTTGTTTCTGATGTTTACTACAGCCTTCTTATCACTGATATGCTTAGGTAACGGGGTGTATGTGAAGACACCACCTCGTAGTGGCACGTACTTGTTGATATTCACAGTCAAATTGATTATTTCGGTCAGCGACCAGCCCGAATCCTTTTCCTGGAAATCTTCCACCTTTTTCAACAAACGCTCCGTCGCGTTTTCGATGAACCATTCGCTGATATCCGTTGTCTGGAGGATGATTTCATTTCTCGTATTAAAAAATTTGATCTCTTCCACCGTGCGATCAACTTTTCTAAGTTCAAATTTACAAGCCAGGATAACGTTGGCTTTCAAGCTCCCGTCTTTCTTCAGAGCGTTTTTCAGTCTCGCCACAGCTAGTACCTTTGCGTCTTCTAGAAATCTCTCCACATCTTTATGCTTCAAATTGACGATGGATCCAGTTCGAATTCTCCTCTCGAAAGCTGATTCCAAATCTTCCCACCGTACTCGATCGCTTCTTCGTCGGCTTCGTAATCCGTCACCCACTTTCTGCAATTGTTGAAATTTGACTGTCAACGATTTCAGAATTCCAATTGTAGTCAAAATTTTTGTCTTCTCCCCGATCGTTGAGGCGTTGTTGCGTAAGATTCTATTCAAAAGCCTGATATTTTGGGTTCCGAGTCGAATCCATTTCGCAATCTCTGTCGGCGACGATTTTTCCGATAAAATCTTGAACGCCGATTCCATAATATCGATCAATCTCAAACACTTCGCGGATTTCATCTTGAGCTCTTTCCTCACGTATGCTTGACAGCTTGTGACGTAATGATCGTTTGCTGTGATGAGCGTCCTTTTTATAGGGCAGCTGTACGGATGCGCGCGCACCTTTTGGCATTCCAAGAGCGATAGTAACCCGACACCGCAGGCTCTGTACCGCGACTATCGGCCGACCTTGGATATCAAACCGAGTAAGTGAAAAACAATTCTCGGAACTATTAATTTTGGAATGTCACGCGGTTGATAAGGTGGGAAAGGAATGTGAGGTGGTTGACGTTACACGTCAGCAGTCCTACCGTGGTAAAGGAATGTGGGGTGGTTCATGTTACACATCAGCAAATTCTCGGAACCATTAATTTTGGAATGTCACGTGGTTGATAAGGTGGTTAGACAAAACAATGCGTTCGACAAGTTTCGACGGCGAGCGGTATGCGGTCAAAGGATTTCGGTGCGACGTTGAGACAAACAATTCTCGGAACCATTAATTTTGGAATGTCACGTGGTTGATAAGGTGGGAAAGGAATGTGAGGTGGTTGACGTTACACGTCAGCAGTCCTACCGTGGGAAAGGAATTCGGAGTGGTTCATGTTACACATCAGCAGTCCTATCGTGGGACAGGCGAGCACTACAGACCTTCGGTCGGTAAGATTGTCGGTAAAACAGCACGATTTTGACCCTCGATCGATACAACTGTCGGTAAGATTGTAGGTAAAACAGCATGATTTTGACCCTCGATCGATACAACTGTCGGTAAGGTTGCACGGTTTTGACCTTCGGTACGTCAGACTGAGACGTCATCGCGGAAAAGGGTTTGAGTCTGGGCTGCGCGGAGCCGAAAAGGGTTTGAGTCTGGGGAGAATGTATAGGCGGACTGGTCGGCTCGGTCGGTAAGTGTCGGTAACCGGAATCTGCGTGTAGAACCCGCCTTGCTTATCTACTGTCGAAATTCACCATGTAAAGGACTTGAAACGCAGGAACTACGGAGCACTGGTCCTGGAGGTCGAAATTCACCAGGTGAAGGACCTGAGGCGCAAAAACTACAGTGCGCTTCTCCGGAAGTTCAACATTCACCATGTAGACGATCTGTAACGCAGAAACTATGGTGCGCTTCTCATGGAAGTTCATTCACCAGAAGGTGAATGGTACTAACAAGGACACTCACCAGAACTACGGAGTGCGAGACTTGGAGGTCGAGATCCACCAGGTGGAGGACCTGGACAGCCAGAACTACGGAAAATTATTCCTGAAGGTCTAAAGTCAAGGACCTGGAGTGCAGAAAATACGGAGCGCTTGTCCTAGAAGTCACGTTTCACCAGGTAGTGGACGTGGCACGCAGAAAATACGGAGCGCCTGCCCTGGAAGTTGAGTTACACCAGGTAGCGAACCTGGAGCGCAGGAACTATGGAGCGCTTGTCCTGGAAGTCGTGTTTCACCAGGTAGCGGAGCGCACGAGGATCCACGAGGTAGACCTGGTACTCGAAATCTGTGGAGCGCGATTCTCATACGTCTTCTCTACTCCACGGTTGTTTCTGAACCAAGGGATTCTACTAGCTTATTTTCGTCGACGACGATTACGATAGATCGATGACGTCATGGGAGAAAAAATTTCGGTGACGTCACTTTTCGAACATCCGAACATCCGAACATCCGAACATCCAAAATTGTGTTTCGAACTTTAATACTATGTATGATGTATGATGTATGATGTGATTTGTTGGGTTGAAAAGAATTTTGTTGTCAATACGAGCGAATGGTGCCGAGCGCATGGTCGTCACATCGCCCGTTTTCAGCCCTATCTTCACCTTCAAATTCAAATTATAAATATTGGTGGTAGAGTTTTGGGAGTGCGGAGTTTTTTGTTGGAAATTTCCTGCTTCTTGAAAATATTTTTTTTACATTTGCTATATGTGTGTTACGGGGTGAGTGATAGTGATCACGATGAGCGGCTATCGATGACCGCATCCACACCCAGCCGTGATGTTATTACTGCCTATTTCGGGTTCTACACACGTCGACTACAGAAGACTACGAAGAATCAGAGGAAACGAGAGAAAGTTATATTGAGGATATGAATGTTGCGTCTACAATTGATTTATTTTCGAAGATATGGAGAGTGTAACGAGAAGACGAGAGGAAGGAATAGGGGAGAGAGATGAATATAATGTTGTCTGAATGAGTGAAGACTTGAGAGTTAGTATATGGGGAGAAGCATGCGAAGGACTGGCTGGCTGCAGTGCAGGGGTAGAGGGAGCATTCTGCTGACGCGTTATGGAATCTGAGCAGTGAAGTGATAAGAAATGAATACATGGTATAAGGTAGAAGTAGTAGTGTGGGAAAAGAATCTAAGGTCTGGAGGACGTAACATGTGCAATAGTTTTCGAGATATTCGCGAAAAACAAAATCTTTTTTTTTCCCAAAATTATTGATGTTTTGCATTTTGTTGTTCCCCATCTTGAATTTTCTTGTGAAGTTCGAACACGCAATTTCGAATCGAATGACGGTTCAACCATATGCTTAGGAGAATTGTAACGGAAAATCGTAAAAAACGGTGCTTGTTGACTAGACCACTAGTACAAACTATTATTCGTTGGTACAAGCAGGTACAAACGATTCCTCGATGGTACAAACTGTTTAGAGAGATGGCAAAAAGATATGGATCATCGACATAGTATCCGCGAGCTAGTGATTGAGGACGAGTGTAAATGAAACGAAATAATGTTGAGATGGAGAGGGATAATGATTAACAATAGCCGAGATTTTGATTGTTATTGATGCGGCGATACAGACCGTATCGCAAGAGAACGTTACACAGACTGATGGCTTACAGAGCGAGAGAACACATAGATTACACACATACATGATTTCGAGACAGTAGACAATACATGAGATACAGCTGATAGGTTTTGAGTTGCGACACGGGCAAGCGGCGAGATTTGACGCAGAGACGGCAAGTAAACATTGCACGCGAGTGTGCGTACATGTACGAAAACGATTTTGAGTGTCGCGAGACACACATTTACCTATTCGATACTTTGCCGAAACATACCGCCCGCTTCGCTATCGGTAACGATCGCGAAATTAGATTATGCCGCCCGCCGTGCGTTATTCATTCTTAGAGTCAATAATTGTCTTAAGAGGACACTGGAAGCACACACAATTTTACGATTGGACGTTTTAACACAGCGGATTTCGTTTCAACGGTCACAACGCGAACGAGGACGTCGGTTCCCGGATGCACTTCGATCACTTTCGCGAGGGGCCACACAGATGAAGGTAGATTTTCGTTTTTTACGAGAACGATGGATCCGATTTTGATGTTCCCGCAATGAGTCTGCCATTTCGAGAGGTTTTGGAGGGACTGAAGATACTCCGTACTCCACCGTTTCCAAAAATGCTCCAGCATTTGACGCGAGTGTTGCCAATGCGATAGCCGTTAAACTGGCACCTCGATGAGTGACGGCTCAGGAATTGTGTTCAATGCTGAGCCGAAGAAAAATTGTCCTGGAGTCAAGGCACTTGGATCCCGTGGATCGTCCGAGATAGCGCAAAGAGGTCGAGAATTAAGCGTGGCTTCTACTTGCGTGAGGAACGTCGCGAATTGCTCGAACGTTTGAGTAGCTTCTCCGATGACTCGTTTGAGGTGAAATTTGACCGATTTCACTCCGGCTTCCCATTTTCCACCGAAATGAGGCGCGGAGGGAGGATTGAACCGCCGCTGAGTTCCGTGTGATGCGAGGATGTTTGCGATTTCTGAGAACTCCTTTGACGATGCAGTGAGAAGACGGCGAAGTTCTGAGTCTGCGCCGACGAGATTCGTTCCACAATCGCTTGCGATCGAGACGCGAATTCCTCGTCGAGTTGTGAAGCGTTTGTACGCCGCGATGAATGCCGCCGTCGTGTAGTCCGAAACTAGTTCGAGATGTACAGCCGGATCGTAAGGCAGATGAAGATAACGATATATCCCTTGCATGATTTCGCTCCTCTTCCGCGGGAGGCTCGAATCGAGAATGGACCAGCGTAGTCAACGCCAGAGTGAAGAAACGGCCTTGATTGCGTGACTCGAGACTGAGGGAGTTGGCCCATCTGTTGGCTGCTGAGGGTGGCGCGATGACGCGCACAAGGAACGCAACGATGTATGAACATGCGGATCGGTACTCTTCCTCCCAGGATCCAGTACCGCTGTCGGATTGTAGTGAGAGTGAGTTGCGGACCTCCGTGGAGCGTCAACCGATGATGATGATCGATGATCAATGTGGAGAACGATGATTCGCAAGGCAAGATGAACGGGTGCTTTTCGTCATACGAAAGCAATGAGTGATTCAGTCGACCACCGACTCGGAGGAATCCGTTCGAATCGATGAACGGCGTGAGTCGCGATAGTGGATGACTTCGAGTGAGACTTGAGCTTGTCTCGATTTGGCGAATTTCTTCTGCAAAGTACGCCTGCTGGGTCACCTTGGTCCAAAACAGTTGGGCGTCGCTCAATTCGAGAGTAGAGATCGGTCCGACAGTGATAGACGTGTTTACGCGATTCGATGTCGTCTTCGCGAGGAACCGATTTGCTGCGCGTTTACACAATAATGTAACTTTGAGGAGAGTCGATAGTTTTGAGTAGCGATCGACGAGATCCCAGATTTGTAGCGGCTTAGCTGTTGCGATGTGCGTCGACAGCCCTTTTCTTTCCTCGAGATGAATGTTTTCTTTCGGTCGCGGAGATAAGGATGGCCAATTGACAGAAGGCTTCGAGAGCCAGGATGGTCCGAAGGTCCAAAGTTCTGATTTTTGGAGTTGCTCCGAAGATGCACCACGAGACGCAAGATCAGCGGGGTTTTCAGAACCCAAGATGTGATACCAACGAGCGCGCGCGAACTCTTGGATTTCCGTTACGCGATTACGAACGAATTCCTTCCACCGCGATGGGTGGCTTTTGATCCACGCAAGCGCGACTGTGGAATCCGTCCACAGATAAACCGGGGTGTTTTCGAAATTAAGAGTCTTTTGCACATGACACATCAACCGGACGAGAAGATTCGCAGCACATAGTTCGAAACGAGGAATTGTCACCTTCTTTAGCGGCGCTACTTTAGTTTTCGCGCACACTAGTGAAACGTGCACTTCGTGAGTATTGATATACGTTTGCGCGTAGATCACTGCGCCTAATGCATTTTGAGAGGCGTCCGCGAAACCGTGGATCTCTATCCCGAGAGATGCTGAACTTAACCTGATCCATCGTGGGATGGTGATAGCTGAGATGCCTTGAAGATCTTGTAGAAACTCAATCCATCGCGAGGACAATGAAGCTAAGAGCGGCTCATCCCAGTCGAAACCGAGTGCCCACAATTCCTGCATAAAGATTTTGGCTCTGATCGTGATCGGCGAGAGCCATCCGAGAGGATCAAAGAGCTGTGCGGCTTGTGAGAGAACTTTTCGTTTCGTGAAATCGTCCCGAGTTTGATGAATTTGCGGAGAGAACGCGAACGCGTCGATGTCTGGTCTCCACGCAAGACCGAGAGCCCGAAAGAATGGACTTTGATCGAGATTCAGATGCATTGCGATCTCTTGATGGTTTCGAGAAATGTCAACGAGAGTTTCTTGGTGGCTTGAAGTCCACTTTTGAAGTTTCAAGCCGCCCGCCTTGAGCAATTGGTTGAATTCTTTGATTTTCTCGCGACCTTGATCAACGTCCTCTGCTCCTGAGAGGGTGTCGTCGACGTACGTGTTCTCGAGAATGACGTGGCTCGCAAAGGGATACTGCTTACCTTCGTCCTGAACGAGTTGATGTAGAACACGGATCGCGAGATACGGAGCGCTTGCAAGACCATACGTTACCGTAGTCAGTTGATATTCTTTAATCGGTAGCTCTGGTTCTTCCCTCCAGAGGATTCGCTGAAAATCTTGGTCATCATTGTGGACCAAAATTTATCGGTACATCTTGACGATGTCTGATGAGAACGCGGCTGGATATTGTCGCCAGCGTAAGAGAACGTCCGCGAGGTCGGTTTGCACTTTTGGACCGATGAGAAGATTGTCATTGAGAGAGAGTCCGAGGTTGGTTCTTTGAGACCCGTTGAACACGACACGCAACTTTATTGTTGAACTGCTGTCGCGAACTACACCGTGATGGGGAAGATAAAACACGCGAGAATTGTCTTCAGGTACATTGATAGCGCGCCGCATGTGCCCAAGTTCACGATATTCACGAAGGAAGCTCGAATAAGCCTCCTTGAGTTTCGCGTCGCTACCGAACCGTTTCTCCAAACGAAGGAGCATTTGATACGCGGGATTCCGCGAGTTGCCGAGCTCCACCGAATTGTCCTTGAGCGGCAGCCGAACTACATAACGACCGGACGCAGTTCGAGAAACCGTTTCGCGAAAGAGTTGCTCACAACGCTCTTCCTCGGAAGTTAGTGCCAAAGGTTTCGACACTTTTTCCTGCTTCCAAAACTGCTGCACGAGATCGAGCAGTTTGTAATCAAGGGAGCATTGGAAGCCTTGGACTGCGCCATACGAGGGGCTTGCTGCTTCCGCTGAAACGCAGCTGGAGAGGACCCAACCGAACTGAGTTTCTTGCGCGATTGGTGTTCCTGGTGTTCCTCTTCGAACTCCTTGACCAATGACGTTGCTGTAGATGTCAGCTTCGAGAATTATATCGATTTGACTGGGATACGCAAAGATTGGATCCGCGAGGTTGAGTCCTCGTAGATGAGGCCAGTCTTCGACGACAATTCGAAATGAGGGTAGATACGATGTGAGTCGTGGAAGCACGAGTGCCTCCACCTGACATGAGAACGAGGTGTGAGCACGAGATTGGAGTTGCAATGTCGCGATGCCGCGAGTCACTGCCGATTGATGAGCTCCGACGCCAATGATCGGTATCGTTGCTTGATGCCGACGTAGTCGCAATTGTTGTGATAGCGACTCCGTGACGAATGAACTTTCGGATCCTTGATCGAGTAGAGCGCGAGCGATGATTCTTTCTCCAGTCTCCGGATTCGAAGCGATCAATTGCACTGTGGCGAGAAGAACTGGAGAGCGCTTGATCATTGTAGGCTGAGCTGAGTGGTTGCTCACCTGAGAGGCGCTGTTCGAGATTGGTGCGTTCTGAACTGCAGGTTGCGCTACTGCGGCCTGTCCTTGAGATGTGCCGCTGTTGGCAGCTGTCGAGATTGAGGAAGAGTTTCGATGCAGCAAGGAATGATGTCGACCGTTGCACACGCGACACGTTTTGTTGGATCGACAGTCCTTTTGCTGATGTGGACCGAGACAAATGAAGCAAAGCTTTTTCGCAGAAACCACTTCCCTTCTTTGATCGAGAGATTTGTCGCAAAAGGTCGAACAGAACGCGATGTAGTGGTTGCCTTTGCAACAAGCACACGACTGTTCCTTTGATTGCGCCGTATGTGACCTTGTCGTCTGAAGATTTGACCTTCCTCGCGATATGTGCGGTTTCGACGTCGCGATTTGATTATGAGCATAAGCTTGCTCCACGGCTTCGAGGGTATGGATGCGACCGATGAGAGACGACTTGAGCTCCGCAAACGTGGGGGGCTCGAGTTTCTCGCTAATACTTTTCTCCCACTCTTCGAGAGATGCTGGGTCGAGCTTGCAAATCATCATGTGCACGATGATGTGATCCCCTAATTTCTCGGGACTATCGAGAAGTTCGAGCGCGCCAAGAGCTTCGCAAGTGTTGCTGTGCAAGCTCTTTAGTTCCGATGATGTTTTTCTTGTGACACAACGAATCGCAAAAAGTGTCGCGAGATGAGAATCAGTCAGAAGCCGCTTGTTTTCGTATCGTGTTACGAGAGTTTCCCAGGCTCGAGGGAAGTTTTCTGCCGTGAGAGAAATGTTTTTGATGAGTTGTAACGGTTCATCGGTCACACTGGTTTTGAGGTAGTGCAGCTTTTCCACTTCCGAAAGTTGCGAATTTTCGCAAACCATCGACGAGAAGAGGTCGTGAAACGGCTTCCATTCTGAGTAGCTGCCCGCGAAAGTGGGCAGTTCGATACGCGGTAACCGTTTTGATGATCCTCCTGCTGGTGCGTCTTGAAGAGCTGCAGCGGCTTGCGCGGTTGCTGCAGGCGCAGGCTTCAGCGATTCGAGAAGATCAAGCATCACTCTTTCGCCACTCAAGAAGTGCTCTTCACACAGTCCGTAATGATCTTTCGTGAAGTACGAAAGCTTTTTGATCGCGTCGAGTTGATCACCTTTTGCTGCGAACTTGATCTCGCTGATCTTTTCGTGATTATCCTGGAACTTATTCAAACTTGAATTTAAAGCATTAAGCCGCGACTTCACCTGCCCGTAAGTGATTTTTGCCTCGCCGAGCTCGCGCAGGTTGTCAACGGCGCGAGAGATGCGCCAAATGTAGTCGTTTTGACGTTCGATATGTTCTTCGATCGACATGTTGATGTACGAGAGGATTTAAACTCACGCGACGAACTGAGTTTTCACGAACGAGACTCAAACACACTGATAGTAGGGCGACGCGATACACACTTCGAGAGATCGGTGTTGTTGACGCTCAGATCTTAGTCACGGTCACTACAGAGGACACCGCACGTTTGAATTTAACGGACGCGACTGATTTGGGTGATGGTTTTCACCGATAACGAGATTGTTCACTTTGATAACGTGAACTTTCACAACTTGATGCACACGCGATAGTTCCGTTTCACTCACTAGCTAATTCGTTTTCCCGTAAGTCGCAACGATTCGAAAGATTAGACTCGATTTGCGAATGATCCGATTCGATTCGCGACTGATCCGGCTCGAAGGACCAAAAAATGTTTAGAGAGAAGGCAAAAAGATATGGATCATCGACGTGGGAATCGCGAATTAGTGATGAGAACGAGTGTAAATGAAACGAAAGTGATGTTGAGACGGAGAGAGATAATGAATACCGATAAACGAGACTTTTATTGGTTTCGATGAGGCGATACACACCGTATCGCAAGAGAACGTTACGGAGAGTGATGATTTTACAGAGCGAGAGAACACATAGATTACACACATACATGATTTCGAGACAGTAGACAATACATGAGATACAGCTGATAGGTTTTGAGTTGCGACACGGGCGAACGGCGAGATTTGACGCAGAGACGGCAAGTAAACATTGCACGCGAGTGTGGGTCCATGCGTGAGGACGGTTTTGAGTGTCGCGAGACACACATTTAACTAATTCGATACCTTGCAGAAACATACAGGTACAGGTATTTTTAAGAGAATCGTAACGGAAAATCGTAAAAAACAGTGCTTGTTGACTAGACTATCGTACCAGAGTGCCGCACGAATTGGGGTATATTCAGGGTAGCTCGGCCCTGTTCGGCCTCGCTTAGCGGGTTTGGGGTTCATTGCGACGTGCATATGAGTCAATTCACGTCAAACCGAACGAAATCGGCCAAAAATTTTCATCGATCTTTTCGGTTGTTGTGAATTTTTTCTTCAGAGATTCTATCGGTGAAATAAATTCATCAAACAATTTTAATTTCTTTGACCTTCAATATTTCAAAAGTTATTTGTTTACAACAACATTGTGAACGCAACTCGTTGGTCGCGCGCCTTCCAACCCACGCGAGGCAACCAGCCTTTCACACTTTCCAATCACGCGACTCAGAAGAAAGTGTGACGTCACGCGCGCCGCTCACGCCACCCACGCAGCCGAGCGCGTTGCGTAATCAACCAACGTGGTCTCCCGCTGCCAAAGACCAACCGAGGCTGCAATAAGAGACGACCGATCAGACCGATCGGCAGGACACTTCGGGTTCACCTCGTCTTGACCAACCCTACCTACGCTGACGCTACAACGCCACGCGCCGTACTTACGCCTCAACGCTACGCCGACGTTACGCCACTCCGACGATTGACTGACGCTACGACGACACGTTATAAGACAGACCGGACAGCAGACAGATTGCATGACGGATCCTGTTTATTAGTCGAGGAAATAAAGCACTAAAAACGGCGCAACTGTCGATTTTTTGAGCAGTAAGACGGATTTTAATGCGGTTTTTTGCATTCGCTTCGTTAGAGCGCCTACAAACTTTGTGAACTAAGTTGATTAATCAATTTTTTGAAAATGCATTATGGCATTAATAATATGCATTTTACAAGTGCACTTCCAAGAGACACTAAATAAAAAATTTGCTACTCGGGGGTTTTTGGGGTCGCTGAACACGAATATCGATACGGCAACCGTCTCCGAGGTACGTGGTGCCCAGGGTGAACGTTTCAACGTCTTTTTCTGGAATTATCTTGAGTATTATCATTTTTACCTCAATTAAAGTATATTGTTCTTAATTCAATCACAAATTCGATCACAATTTTCGCCAAAACTCTAGGAGAAGACGTTGATACTGTCCACCCTGGGCACCAGGTACCTCGGAGACGGTTGCCGTATCGATATTCGTATTCAGTGACCCCAAAAACCTCCAAGCAACGAGTTTCGACAAATTCGATCACAATTTTCGCCAAAACTCTAGGAGAAGACGTTGATACTGTCCACCCTGGGCACCAGGTACCTCGGAGACGGTTGCCGTGGCGATATTCGTGTTCAGCGACCCCAAAAACCCCCGAGTAGCAAATTTTTTATTTAGTGTCTCTTGGAAGTGCACTTGCAAAATGCATATTATTAATGCCATAATGCATTTTCAAAAAATTAATTAATCAATTTAGTTCACAAAGTTTGTAGGCGCTCTTACGAAGCGAATGCAAAAAACCGCATTAAAATCCGTCTTACTGCTTAAAAAATCGACAGTCCATTGCTTTATTTCCTCGACTATATCTGGCTGCGGCCAGCCCACTGACAAACACAGCAGCTTCAAACCCGCCAGTTCCTTGGGTACTGCATCCTATCGAGATCCCGTCACGGCCTCTCACTAGACCTCCAGCCGTGTTACTTTCCTTGTGGGATGTCCGGAGAGCTCGACTGACTTCACCAAGCTACCACAGACGCATCCCGGCTCCAGTCTCCCCATTTCCCGAGCCGCAGCGCTCGTTTGTGTCGACTGCCACCCAGACGACCGACAGTGAGTGGGAGTCTTCTGTGAAGACGACTGAGAACCGCCGTCCCCCGACACCACCAAGCTCTCCAGAGAGCCGGTACACGCCACCACCAAGGACTGAGACCGACCCCCCTCGACGCCCGACATCCTCGCTGCAGCCTCCACCACAATTTAAAAGGACACAAGCCTCTCCTATTATCACTTAGCAACCTTTACTTTAACTGTACATATCTAAATAAAATAAATAAGATGTAAAAATAAACTCAAAAACAAAAACTCATCTTTGACTTCAGCGACCCACACCTTCCACGCGGTTCGGTCGAACTACGAGCTATCAAATAGCGAACATTATTCCAGGTTAAAAATTGCTCAAAATGCCAAAAACCGCCACGCGCTCTCCTTCAACTCTTCATATCTCAAGTTCTATTAGTCTGACTAACTTGTTCAGTGCCTGAGCGTCGTTTTGTGCCCGTGTCATTACGATCTCCGTGCGAGCCGCGCTCGAACGATTCGTCTCCGCAGGGATGCCAAATCTCGCGTAGACGAGGGAGCGAGCGCGCATCACGCATTTTGCAAAACAGTCAAGTTAAGTCGTCCGTCTAGTGACGATCGTGAGTGATGCCGTGCCTTCTCTCGTACCACAACCAAAAGACGAGAGGCCCAAATATACTCTCGTATACGTTCGCTCTACGGAGTAAGGTAGATGAGTACGGCCCGAGTGTCTCTCATTCTACACGGGATCGAGTGCCCATACACACATACCAAGGGTCTTGCACCCTTTCATCATACAACGAGCCCGAGCGCTCTTGGTGTACTACCAACACCAATCATACTCTCATACACGTTCGGTCCTCGGAGTAAGGCAAACGCAAATCATACGAAATTCGATCGAATCGAATAAAACAAAAATCGCAGTACGAAACGCACTCGAGATCGCGGTGGCACGAGCCAAACGGGCTGTAACCGGCATATACACATTCATATACACAATCGACACATGCGTTTATACGTTTACAAATACACGTTCATACTTCGTGGGTTTTTATGCCGCAAGGCTTTTCCCACAAGAGCCAATAAACATTCATAATTCGATGGCTCAAACGCGAGAGTTTTTTATTCAAGAAAACCTCAACCTCTATCCTTCACACTAATAAAAAAGGTCCAATTCAAAACTACGAGGCAACTTCGCCTATGAAGAAGCTTCGACTATACATAACTCGTTCATGGGTTCATTCGAAACAGCTGGAATTGGGCTTCCATTTTATGCTACTATAAATCTTATAATAACAACAATTGAAGATTATTATAAGCAATTAATTTTCAAACACGATTTTCCTAATCGAAACCCCGTTGTAAAATTCTCAAAAAAATACAAGCGTTTTCCTTGACCAATTCCCTATGAGATAGGTGAGTTCCAAATTAGAGAATTACTGGAGAGTATTTTTTGAATGTTAATGATCGAGCAGAGGCGCGCGCATGCGCCGACAATCGAGTTATCTGGCAAGCGGCGTGGATCAATCTTATACCAATCACACATGAAATGGAAATAATGTTTATTGAGAACCAACAGATTCCGCTGGTTTGAATTGTTTTTTAAACTATTCGTATTATATTACTTCATGATATGAATTCTTAATACTATATCAAATTTACATCTAAAATACTATTGATTTTAAATTTATATAAATTCATATAAATTATATAATTTCGATAGTATTTGAGAGGTAAGTTTGAACCCATGAATGAGTTGATCAGACAAATAAAACCTGAGATATGAAGATTTGAAGCAGTACGCGTTTGGTGGTTTTTGGTATTTTGGGCAATTTACAACCTGAAATAACTTTTGAAATAATAAAGGTTAAAAGAAATTAAAAGAATCATTGTATGATTTTATTTCACCCACAGAATCCGTTAACAAATTCACCACAATCGAAAAGATCGATGAAAATTTGTAGTCAATTTCGTTCGGTTTGACGTGGAGTGATTCATATGCCGGTGCAACGTAACAGTTCTATATGCTTGACCGTCTCTCCGTCTATGCCTTACACCCTTGAACAAAAGCGAACGAAATTCTCATCAGAGATGAGTAGGGAGATCTCCAACGCTCGGCTTTTCACGATACCAGCTAGGTTGGAGCGTCGACGTGAAACCTAGGCGACCACGCACCGAAGGTGGCCCATTTCCGACCTGACACCTAGGCGGCCATGCACCGAAGGTGGCCCACAATCGTGTATATATATGTAGATATACTCGGCTGCTCGAGCAAGTGGTTGACAATCGCATCCTTGTCCACGCTCGCACAGATGTTTCCAGGAATGCAAGAATTGGGATTTTTTTTGTTTCAGTTATGAATGTCAGCGAATAAAAGTATCTCCAGATTTGATGCATCTTGGATTCAATAAGCGGACGCTGAACCAAAATAATTGACCAATCCCAGCCCGAATACTTTTTTCTTTTTTTAATAAATATTATTTTTTTATTGATATGAAAATATGTGACGCCTGGTGTTCTCGAATATTTTTACACGCAGTCTACGGAAAAATATACGAAGCCAGCTCGATAACAATTATGCAAAATGTGCAATGGGCAAGTGGTTAGGGGAAATTTTTTTTTTCTCGAACTGAATCTTCCAGAGAACCATCAGCGAATTCCAAGCAAGCTCCATAAGCATACCGAGCAACCGCGCGATCACGAACGTAGCTGTGGTGTGGCTGAGTGGATACCATACGAGGATGAATTTTCAATAACAGGTTTTTGCGCGAAGTTTTCTTGTATTAAAGTTAATTACTGCTGCCTTTGCTATAATACTGCATTCAAGTCTTAAACAAAACACCAAAAAATAAGTTAACCACTTAATGTAAAACAAAATGTTAGATTGAGCTCAAAATTTAAGCCGGAGTTACATAAACTAAGATAATTACAAGTGCAACATTATAAATATTGTACATTTATTGTTCATCTAAATAAATGTGGTTTCCTCCTCCTCAAAAAAAAAAAAAAAAAACATGAGGATGGAGTGATGCGGGACACGGGTTCGATCGCAGTTCACTCTTTATTTTTTTTTTTTTTAATTCAATCCCGGCTTTTTTTGTACTTTCGGAGAGAAAAAACAAATGAAAGAAAGAAAATTTCGAGAGCCGGTCGATTTTTTCCTTCTTTCCTTTTGCTTTTTTTTTACTGAACCCACCTTTTTTGTAGTGGGGGTAACCCAGAAGAGAACAAATAATTGAAACAATAAAATTCCGAGAGTGAATCGATTTGTTCCCCATTTTTGGCGCCCCTTTTTTAATTTTTTTTTTCTTAACAAATTTTTTTTTAACAAATGTATTGTTTTTTAATAACACCGGCCCACAAAAAAAAGTGGTCTGTACTTTTGACCGGACCTACCTATCTTTATGTATTTTGACGCGCTGAATCCGAATCTGAAGTCAGTTTTGCCCGAACACCCTCAAAATTTTGAGTAAATTGCAAAAAACCATAAAAATCGCCAAAAATTAGCAGTTTTGGTAAGAAAAAAATTTGTGGAACTGTAGACCAAGTATGATTTTTATGCATTTTGGTCCGCTAAACCCAAATCTGAAGTTTATTCAACCATAAGCCTTTTAAAATTTAATTGGGCCGGTGTTATTAAAAAACAATACATTTGTTTTTAGTAACCTCTATTTTCCATTACCGTCAAAACTTTTCCTTATTAAAAAAAAAACATGCCCATTTTATATCAGTCTTGACAAACATTTTTTAAGAATTTTGAGAGATGCGAGATCGGAACGACAAAATTATTTCAGTAGCAACAATGTATGGACCCTTCTCCTTTTCTGATAATGGCCGCCAGTTAAGAGGCTTCACAGTGTTCAGTTTAGTGCCAGCAGCTCTCGAGGTATCAAGATGGTAAGTGAATTACATAATTATTTTACATGTATGAAAAAACCGGCAGGTTTGACGCTCGTCTATTTACTTTATAGATTAAGAAGAGAAAAAAAAGGAAGGACCTGTAGTCGTATTTTATACTTTATTTAATTTTCCTTGAATTGTCAAACGTTTTTATTTTTGATTGTATAGGAAGAAGATGTGTGGGGAATTCCATTCTAGTGCCCAAGAATATAGTACACATTTTCGATCATTTTTTCAGTTTTTTTTGGGAAAACATTTTCCTCAATTTCAAAATTTCCTTAATTTTTTGGTATTGAAATCGATTCCTAACAATTTTGCGCACAGGTGGGATTTATTTAATTATTTTTTCTCTAATTCTGAGGTTATTTCCTATCTGAGACCACTGTCGATATGCGAGATTCCGGAAATCATAAAATTACCTTTTTTTCTAATTAAAAAGAAAATCACATAAGGCCACTAAGAGCTCGAATTGGAAATCTGAAAAAATTAGAGATAGTTTTTTATATTCGAAGCCATTAACGTAAAAAAACCGTTTAACGACCATCCTAATAGATATACATTGTATATGGGGCATTCCACGTCAAATTTGCAACCCATGTACCTCACCCTCTTCGATTTTGATAATTGCTTAGTATGATGTTGAAACGACGGTTTCAATCGAGTTTAAACAGTGTCGGAATTTTTTGCAGATTTTTTTAGCCACCACTGAAAGAGAAAAAAAAATGAAAAACCAATTCCGAAAACGCTTCTTTTGAAATTCTGAAAAAATTCACACTGATTTTATAATTAAAAATATGATTGTTAAGCATGACACGATAATGGGATCTCTATAATAATTTTGTTGCCATCTTCCATTTTGCATTCAGCTGCACAAAACTCACCAACTGATGTCACCGTCGAACTTGCCAATTCTGCCTGCCTTAGAGTCATATCAGTGTTTGGAGTAATGATATTGGTAGTGTCGTGCATATTCTGATAAATGGCAACTCCTCCAGCTCGAACATTTGATAGCTCGAATTGTATTATTCAACTGAAATTTGGTATACTGATCGACTCTTCATTGGCTAACCAGGTTTCATTCAAAAGTAAAACATTCGATTATAGCATAATTGGATCAATGAGATCAATGAAATGAGCACGGAGACTTTGACAGTTGAAAGTATATATTGCCAACCCTCTCCTTTGATTGATAAAATCTAACAGATCATTGGTGATAGTTTGTCAGCGATCAAGCGAGAGTCTTCGGAATTCTTCTTGAAGACTATTTATAGCTGTGGATGCTCTTCGGCCATGATAGAAAGTTTTATCATTGTCTTTTGTTGTACTGTAAAAACCTCGAAGACTAGTCACCGGCGTCAATGCAACATACACTAATGACAGTTGATGTTTTCTATCATATTCATAAACAATTTCAGGGTATGTACTTCTCTGAGATTTATGAATCGTAGTTGCGCAAGCGCAAACTAAGGTTAGGTGCGATCGTTTAACATTTATCGTTTTGTTGTTATTAAATGGAATAGTTGCAGATCTTCTTCCTATCGGTACAGCAGTTGTACTAATTTGATGAGAAGCTACATGTCCAGCGACTTTTTTCTTTATTTTTTGACCAATTTTTGGTAAGTCTGGGAAATCAAGCCATACAACATTCAGATCTCCTTCATCATTAAATTCAAGATGAACTAATTTTTCAACAGCTTCATTTGCTAAGCCATCTGACACATCGATGTTTGTTGTAATCATACAAAAAATATTCAGCACAAATACGGTTGCATAAGGTAACCCTCCAGTATCAATGAGCGACATTTTATATAATTTTTGACGTACAAAAGCTGTTCAACTAACAAATACGTCTTTAGCAATTGAAGTAGTTTTATTTTGAACAACACTTAAAATTTGGTTATTATATCTTGTGACAGCCTCTTTTGTATTGAATAATCTGATTCCATGTGGACATTTTACTTCGGCCTCTTGAGTTGTTACAAATCGCGATTCCAATAAAATCAATTCGCGATCGTCGAGTTGTTGACCATTCCGAATTTTTGTCAATATTGAATAAAACTCTTGGTTTGCCTGCCGCATAACTTGATCTATTTCATAAAATTTGATTCCACGCCATAAAATAGGTCCAAGACTTTTCTGCTTCTGCTGTTTGTAAATTGGAGTAGCTCGTAGTGGTGGTAACTGGCGTAGATCTCCAATCAAAATAACATCTAAACCACCAAAATTAGTTTTGAAATTTCCAGTAATCTGCTTCAATCTAGAGTCAATCTGAAGAAGTAATTCAGCACCAATCATACTTATTTCATCAATGATTGACACTTTGACGTATTTGAATAATCCTCTATATTGATGTGCTACTTCAGTGCTTAGTGAAAGTCATCTCGACAAAGATATTTTTAGGGCAGTATGTACGGTAGTTCCGTCAATGGCAACAGCAGCTTTGCCTGTTGAAGCACAGGCGATGTACGAGTTACAGCATCCATCATTCTCATTATATCGATTATAAATTTCCATGATAAGTTTTATGATGAAAGTCTTACCAGATCCAGCTAGACCCGTAAAAAATATTTGAAATGGACTACTGTTTGGAGTTAATAGATTTGAAATGACATGTAGCAAGGGCTCTCTTTGCTTATCATTTGCCATTCTCATCAATTCGTAAAACTCCATATTAGGCATTAAATTTTCTGGTTTTTGAGCAATAGGTCCAAGTTTATCAAGTACAGATAGATGAAGATCACTATTCATATCGGAAAGAGGATTGTTATACAAATTTTGAAATGGATTTGGTTCAGATGGGATGTTAGCAACATCTTGTACTTCAGTTTCATCATTGAAACCATCTTCTCGGCATAAATTTCGACAAATTTCAATTACTTTCTGGATATCCAAATTAGATTCAAATTATTTTCGATTATTTGACATTTCATTTTCATTCCTATTATATTGTAACAACGGGGAAAATTAAGAAAGGTCTAAGAGAATCAAAGAGTTCTCTGTGCGATTTAAGCGCACGCCGAGCCAAAGAAGTCTCACGAACAAGGAATATTTTAGAAAGACATTAGATGTATTTGGATACGAAGTTCTCTTTTTAAAGTCTAGAGACTGACTGTTTTTACAATAATGTCGGTTGACGCAGCAACCTTATTCTTTTTAAAGACATAGGAGGTTTATAAACGTCTTTTATCTATGATGACTACTAGATCATTTAAAAGGGGACAAAACGGGTGATTTCACCCTTTGTAACATTACTCCCCCTCGAGGAAAAGAGTCGACCCGACTCGGAAAAGATAAACAATTACAAAGAAAAAAAAGTGATCTAGCAGTCAGTGCTCGAAGGTGAGTTGGAGCTGTGGCTCTAAAAATGAAAAGACTCCCTTTTTACTATCTGGCATTTGCTCACATTCTCAAGGTAAACCACAGAAAACCTTGAGCAGATAGTTGAGCGTTCAATTGAATTTCAAAATTTGTGTGCCTTGTTTTATAAAGGTAAGTGTTAAGGGTGAGTTAGTGAGTTCTTCATGAATTTGAAGACATCAAAATCATCCGGATCGTCGTCGAAAAGGAAATTCATTCCTCTTCAGGGAAAATAGTCCGATGAACCAAACACAAATGAGTACGACGAGGCGGGAAACCATAACTGGGAAAACTCTGAGTCCTAGACAACGTAAAGGCTGATTCCCTCTTAGAACCGGCACAGGAAACAGGAAAAAGGAATGGGTGACTGAATCCAAGACTTCTTAAAAACAGCACACCCTAGAGTTTGGAGGACAAATGTGAGTAGTGGTAAAACAATTCAAATTCACTAAGTGAATTTGGAAGAATACACGAATAAAATAAATTAAATATGTATTCAAAAGAAAAGGAACGATCTCATCTGAATCATTTCTGCGTCCTTCTTCAAAATAATTCCACCAGTCATCTTCAGGAATCGGGGAAAGATTGGATGGGAAAAGGCTGTGTCAAGTAACCTGAAAAGTACTCACAAAAACTGACGTATGGGTTAGAAAAATAAGAGAGGATCGACCGAACGCTCACTACTTCAATCAAGCGCAGAACCGAAACACTCTTCAAGCCAAAGAAATCGATGTATCAAAATTTCTCGAATCGAACAACATCGAACTAACCTTAACCTGTCAACGAACTTTCTAACCTTCAGAGAGCTACTGAAACGATGCTCTTGACTGATAAGGAGCTAAGCGATCCAGATGAACGACTTTAGATTTCGAACACGGGGAACGTCTAATTCTAAAAACAACGTCGTTAATCCGGTCAACAATAAAATAAGGACCTTCCCAATTACTTTGGAGTTTGGGACAACGCCCTTGTTGCCGACGAGGTTGAAATAACCAAACGGAATCTCCCTTCTCAAATTTTAAATTTCTAGCTCTAATATCATAACGATCCTTAGTCTTATCAGAGACCATACGAATTCTTTCCCTAGCAAATTCATGAACCTCGTCCAATTTTTGACGGAAAACGGAATTAAAATACACCTGGGACGAAGCCACGGAAGGATTGACGCCCTTTTCTAAATCTGACGGAAGTCGAAGATCCCGACCTGTCAACATCATAGCCGGAGAAAAATCGGTAGAGTCGTGAATTGCAGAGCGATACGATAAAAGAAATAAGGGAATCCACTCATCCCAATCTTTCTGATCCTGATCAACGAAAGAAGAAAGATAACGAAGAAGCGTCCTATTCAATCTTTCTACCATTACATTAGACTGCGGATGCAAAGCGGTGGTACGAGTTTTTCTAATCCCTAAAATTTGAAGGAACTCCTTCATCAAATTCGACTCAAAATTTCGACCCTGATCTGTGTGTAATTCAAGAGGAGCTCCGTAACGACAGACGAATTCTCGAACGAAAGCTCGAGCAACGGTGCTACCTTCTTGATTCGGAATCGGGACTACTTCTAACCACTTTGTAAAATAATCTGCTATCACCAGGGCATAGCGATTTCCTGACCTAGAAAGACGAAGAGGGCCTAGGATATCCATTGCGACTCTTTCAAATGGGGCTCCTACGTTATATATTTGAAGAGAGCTCTTCCCTTTTTCACGAGGTCCCTTCTTGGCTAAACAAACCGTGCAAGTTCTGCACCAATTTTCAACGTCAGCTCGGCAGTGAGCCCAAAAATACCTTTCTCTGATCCTACCTAAAGTCTTATTAGAAGCGAAATGGCCACCGACAGGTGAATCATGAAAGCTTGACAAAATCTCGGTTATCTTTTCTCTAGGAACCAGAAGCTGCCAACGTACCGACCTGGAGTCAGGTGATTCCCATTTCCTATAAAGCAACTGATCGGGGAGAAACAAGGAGTCCCACTGCCCCCAGTAAATTTTCAAAGACTGACTCATAGAAGATACTTTTTCCCACTGAAGCCTAACTTCTGTGGATTTTCAATTCCTGACTAGAAGGAGATCTGGATCTTTCTCCTGGGCGATGATCCACTCTTCTTTATTTTCAACGAGAGAAATTTGACGAACGTTAAGCGAGGGATCTAGCTGTTTATTTAAACGAGAGCACTGTTTGCAATCATCCCCGCACGGACGACGAGAAAGTGCATCAGCATTACCATGCAGAACTCCGGGACGGTGTTTAATTTCGGAGTCATATTGACCTAACCTCTCCAACCATCGAGCTACTTGGCCTTTAGGTGATTTGAACGAAAGAAGCCAAGTTAAGGAAGCATTGTCTGTCCGAATCAAAAATTTCCTTCCATAAAGATAATGATGGAAATGGCAAATAGATTTTACCATCGCCAATAACTCCCTGCGGGTAACACTATAATTGCGTTCCGGTTTAGACAAGACCTGACTGAAATAACTAATAACGCGCTCTTGGTTATCCTGAATTTGAGATAAAACCCCACCTATACCACAGAGAGAAGCGTCAGAATCTACGGTGAATTGAGAATCGGAGATGGGATAAGCTAATATCGGTGACGAAGTTAATAATTTTTTAAGGAGAACAAAGGCTCCTTCGCATTCGGAAGTCCAATCAAAAACAACTTTAATTCCTGTAAGAGCATGGAGGGGTCTCGCTATAGAAGCAAAGCTCTTAACGAAACGTCTGTAATAAGTACAAAGTCCTAAGAAACTTTGAACCTTTGTTTTTGAATCGGGATGAGGCCAATTCAAGACCTTTTCTATTTTAGAAGGATCTGTCTTGACACCTTCCGCTGAAACGACGTGTCCGAGAAAAGATACTTCCTTTTTGAAAAAATGACATTTTTTGGGACTCATTTTTAGACCAGCTTGGAATAAACGACTAAAAACCTGCTTAAGATTTTCCAATTCCTCATCAAAAGTCTTACCAAACACAATAATGTCATCGAGATAAACTAAACAAATCTTGCCAGTCAGACCTTGAAGGGCAAATTCCATCGCTCTTTCGAAGGTAGCTGGTGCATTACAAAGGCCAAAAGGCATAACTTTAAATTGTCAAAGTCCACCTAACCCTGTGACAGAAGCTGTTTTCGCTTTGTCTAACGGATTCATTTCGACTTGCCAATAACCACTCTGTAAATCAATCGTAGAGAACCAACGGGCACCAGAAATTAAATCAAGGGTATCTCCTATCTGAGGAAGCGGATATGCATCTTTCTTGGTGATCTCGTTCAACTTCCTGTAATCTATACAAAACCTCTTGGAACCATCTTTTTTATTGACTAAGACAATGGGCGAAGCCCACGGACTAGAAGACGGCTCAATAACATCTGCTGTTCTCATATCCTCTACTAATTTTTCAACTTCCCTGCGACCGTTTGAAGGAAGCCATTTAGCCTGTTTAATCGGAGCGTTATTCCCTACATCTATCGAATGCTTAGCTATGGTACATCTCCCGATGTCGGCAGAGTCTTTAGCAAAAGTCTCTTTAAAATCGTTAAAAAGGCAAACGAGACTGTTAGTCTGAGCGATACCTAAATCTTTAGAAGACCTAGTAAAGAGTTCCGTCAGATAAGAAGGAACGACTAAAGAGTCCGAAACATGTTCTAAACCGCGCAAAGACGAGAGGGTTTCTTTCTGTTCAGAAGAGTTAATAAACCTAGACGTTTCGAGGTTGATTTTACGGTAACCAGAACAGAGAGTCGAATCCCTGGTAGAAATGACGCAGTTGTGAGCGGAAAGAAAATCTACGCCTAAAATGCCTTCATCTCCTATATCAGCTACTAGAACTTCATGTGGGGATTGAACACAATCCGCTACTGTTACCTGCACGACCATCTTACCTACGACAGGGGTAGTTGCTCCGGTAGCAGTGCGAATAGACACATAAGGATTAATTGAAGCAAGAGACGAAATCATATCAGGACGAACAACGGAAATTTCGGCTCCAGTATCTATCACCCACAAACAACTTAGTCCGTTAACGGAACCTTTAGCATACAGGCTGGTACGACGCAGGCCTCTAACCACGAACTGTGAAGCAATAGGGCTAAGGAACTTGGAAGAAACCGATGATATCCGCCCTTTCGAAACATCGGTAGCTAGTTTCCCGAATTCTGAGGAACAGAAGGTTGCGCTGCCCAAACCGGATTAGAGGGAGCCCTCTTGGAGGCATTTTTGCGCCACGAATCTTCCGCAGTCTTCAACTGACGGTCGAGTTTAAAACAATTCTTCGCGATATGTCCTCTTACGCCGCAAAACTGGCACTCTGAGACAGTCCGATTCGAGTTTGATCTATTGTAACGAGAAAAACCACTATTTTTCCTTCCTGGAAGAGAATCTGAGCTAGGCTGATTGACTGAAGGACGGGACGAAGAATTTTCTGAAGGTTCAGCTTGGCTCAATCGATGAAGTTGACGCGAACCTAAATCCGCCTCGTTTATGGCTTCTAATTGTAAGCCCTTAATAATTGCTTCGTGTAGAGAAGTTGGAGCTGCGAGCCTCAAATGATATCGAAGCTCCGGATTCCGAATCGCATTAATGAATTTCGCCCGAGCTATCTGATCTCTAGCTCTTTCTGCACAATCAGTAAGGGAATGTCGAGCGAGACGTTCGATGTCATTTCCGAGAGAGGCCAAATCTTCCTTGGGCCCTTGACGTCTTTTTTCAAACTGAGTGAAATAAAGTTTGTAAAGATGTTCTTCGCCAAACCGGAGTTTAAGAGCCGCACAAATGCTGTCGAAATTTTCAAAATCCGAATCTGAAAGCAATCCAAGAACTACCAAGGCCGGACCAGACAAAGACGCTGTCAAATTAGATGTTTTCTGGGACGGATTCCAACTATTAACCTTACTAATCATGTTGAATTGACGTTCGTATAGACTCCAAGCAGACGAACCGTCATACGAACCGGGCTTCAAATTCGTTTGTTTTGAGAGCAACTCTACAATACTCGCGGCAGGTACAGGGACCTGATTGAGTCCGAACGAGCTCTGAGTCTGCGGAGGGAAAACATTGACAGTTCCGCGCGATTTTAAAAAGGCCAAGAACTCTGACTGAATATCTACGCTAGGATGAGACGACGCGACAGGAGGCTCAACTACTTTTGAAATATCACGTGACGGAACATCGTGGCATCGCGAAAAAGAGCTAACCTGAGCTTGTCGCGAGACATGAGCAGGTGGAAAATTTTTAGCAACAGGGGGAATTCCGCCTCCCCCATAAATAGCGTCAGACCTTGATTGATCCGGAATTTAATGAATGGAGGTCCTCCTTGCTGGGACCGGGACTGAAGGAAGAGAAGTCCTTCTACCTGGGGACGGAACTGGGCGTATCGGGAATTCCTGCGGCCGCTCCTGAAGCTTCTGCACACCTTGCAGGATCCCGATCAGCGCCCGGGACACGATTTCTTGTTGTTGACGCTGTTGCGAGAGGAGTTCATGCAGAAGATTCTGCTGTTCTTGTTGCTGCTGTTGTAGCAGTTGTCGATGTCGTTGTTGCTGTTGTTGATGTTGTTGTTGCTGTTGTTGATGTTGTTCTTGCTGCTGAATCTGACGCATCAGTAAATCTTGGTTTCCCTGGATGAGCTCTGCCAAGAGAGCTAGTTGGGGCTGGGGCTGAACCTCAGCTTCCGAACGACGAGAAACGGGAGGAAACGCTGGTTCAGGAGAACGCTGGCACGACGAAACGCGTCCGGCAGCTCGTCGCTCCGCGCGTGATGCTCTCGACGTAGGAGTTCGTTGCATTATTGTTTTGTATACTTCTTTACACTCAAAATCCACTCAAATGGCACAGAAGAGATCCCGCTTCTGACACCAATGTAACAACGGGGGAAATTAAGAAAGGTCTAAGAGAATCAAAGAGTTCTCTGTGCGATTTAAGCGAACGCCAAGCCAAAGAAGTCTCACGAACAAGGAATATTTTAGAAAGAAAATAGATGTATTTGGATACGAAGTTCTCTTTTTAAAGTCTAGAGACTGACTGTTTTTACAATAATGTCGGTTGACGCAGCAACCTTATTCTTTTTAAAGACATAAGAGGTTTATAAACGTCTTTTATCTATGATGACTACTAGCTCATTTAAAAGGGGACAAAACGGGTGATTTCACCCTTTGTAACAATATATGTCGATGAATTCAATTTCATTGAGTATTTCCGCATCTTCATTTCGGAAAGGAATATGTAACGTAATCATTTCACGTTTGTATTCATTAAGATCTTGTCCCATACCAAAATTTCGGTATCGGATAACACGTGGCACTTTTCTTTTTGTGTAAGTACCATCTGCCTTAATGGTGTAATTAGCAACAAATTGGGCAAGAGTAATATTTTCCAAATCTTCGGGTCGGCGTTCACATTTGTCAAACTAATTTTCTTTACAATTATCAGTTGAATCTTGTCCTACGCCTATCGCGTCTAAATCTTTTTGTGTTTTTCTTATACGTTGACGATCACATGGCCACATAGTGGGAATAGTGGTGACAACAGTAGAACGCTTTGACATCGGTTCTCGCAAGAGATACCAAGCCGCCTCTTGACTTGTTATCTCAACACTATTGAGCATATTTACACCTATTTTCCGTGTAATTTCAACGACATCAAACTCTGGATGTTCATTCATAGTTTCAATAATCAATCGCTAAAGATGACTAATGCCTCTGTTAGTTTTATTGACATACTCTACGACATAACTAGCACATGAATATTCTTCAGTAATGGATTGGATATCTATATTGGATTTAACAATGTTGAATATAAAGGGGTTAAACGGATTATGCCATTTTTCACATGTTTGACGCTTGACATAAACTCGTGGCCTCTTAATTCCAGCTCGAAGTATATTGTGATAATCATCATCTGAATTAATGTTGTTACTCTTATAAAAAGAATCAATATCATGATAATCATTATTTTCGAAATTAATCCGGATATCTTTGTAACGTTTAACATAATTCTTGAATCCAGGCTCCTCTTTCTGCATAGGTAATAGAATTGTAGTAGATCGGCAAGGCACAAAAGGTGCTTCAAATATGCAATGCTGAGGTTGATTCGCCACTATTTTTTTATAGCATGTGAATGTATGCTTATGTCTTTGTACTTTAATGTTACTTGATGCTTCTAGAGATGAAATAGATATCAAGTTATCAATTGATGCGATAGAATTCAACCTATTTTTATCAAGTGCATCCACTGGAGCATTAGCTAGACACAATAGTATATGTGCATGTGGACTACCACGATGCTGGAACTCAATACGTTTAAAATAATGAACAACATAATATTTCCCAAACGAACTGAATTTTGGTAATTGTAAAAGATTCATTAATACATTGACCAATTTGTTAAAATATACAGCACAAGTGTTCGCTATTTGTTAGCTAGTTGTTCAACCGAGCCGCGTGGAAGGAGTGGGTCGCTGTAGTCAAAGATGAGTTTTTGGTTTTATTATATGTACTGTAACGTGGCATTTTTGATGCCCGTTACAAGGAGCTCCTTGAACCCTGGGCGGAACTAAAAATTTAGGAATTTCCGAAATTGAGTCGCGAGGTTTTTGGAAAAGAGCGCCAGGACTAAAGTCACGCATCCGAAACTACGAGAGGGGACACTTTAGCGACCAGCGTAAGATATTTCAGTTTTTTTTGTTTTTTTATTTTTCGAGCTACAACGGCATCAGGCAAGAAATCGACACCGAATTCGAGGAAATTGCGAAATGGCGGACTAGCAACAATTGCGAAGGAAGGATGTCGAGGCTGCGGAGGGGGAGCCGACGCAGATCCCCGCATCGCGGGAATCCAAGGTGGACGCGATTCCCGCTGGCGGCCGGCGCGCCGCAGCCTCTTCCCCTTCACCCCGCCAACAATTGACCAGCGGACTTGCGACGGACCGACTAGCGACGAGGGAGCACCACGCTCACCGCCAAGACGTCATGGAGCTGCGCGGAGGACGAGATTGCGAGCTAGCTTTAAGTTCTGCGCAGCGATGCGATCGAAGGTGCGCGTCGAGTTGCGCGATCGACGAAATCGATGACGGATCGATTATTGCGTATTCTTGGGGGTATGACGTCACGTGTGGGATGGCGTATCGAGATCCGTGTTGCGGCAGGTGGTAGGTTTTTGAAACCACTCTAGTTCTGGCGGTCGTGATTAGTAGTCACGTTCTGGGGGAGTTTCGCGAAGCAATGGAGTCGCCCAAAAATCGCGAAGGGAATGGAAAGGGGGTTGCAAGGATGTAGAAGGTAAGCGCTGCTTCTATCCCCGCGATTGAATTTCGAGCATAATTGCGAAAAGGCTTGCCGAGTAACGGATAGCCGTTTTGGATTTGCGTTGTAGAAAAGTACTCGAAATTCTTTTGCCGATTCTCTTGCTTGATGACCGTAGCCTGAGTACGCGGGTTAGAGTAAAGTAAATTTTGAGTTTCTGAAAAAGTTGAGTAGAGTCACGGGTTTTAGTAGAATCTTTCTCGTTAGTGAAACCAAGTATAGCCGACTTTCGCCGTACCGGGTCAAGCCGCGTTATCGTTTTTTTTTAGTGTCACCTCTCGAGTAGGTCGGGAAGTGCCGAATTGGAGTGCTCGGATTAGCGGGTAACGTTTTGGAGGATTTTGAAAAGAATTAAGTTCGGATGCGTTGCGATTGCGTATAGTTTAGGTTACGTTTAGTTGCGCCTGCATTGAGTTCCGTACCCGTTAGTTAAGATAATGTAGGTTGAGTTGAGTTACTTTGAGCTTGTGTATAGTTGAAGTTAAATGTAGTGGTGCTTGCGCTTAGTTAAGTTTACGTTTAGTTAAGATAGTGTTTAGTCGAGGTTAGGTGATGTATAGTCGAAATTGCCGTTGCGTTGAGCAGCAGTTGAGACGAGAAGTTTGAGCATTGCGTTTTAGTTGCGTTTAAAATAAAGTAACGTTTGCGGATTCGTTTAGATTTAGGGCAGCTGGCGGTAGCTTCGAAGCTCCGAGTCGGGTGAGATCTCGAGTGAAATTGAGGATGCCATCTGTTCGGTAGCCCGACGGCGCACCGTCGAATAATTAGTTTTAGTTTCGTTTCAAGCAATAATCGCCATGGAGAACAAATGGCGAATTTGCAAATTGAGAATTGCGTATGAGGATTTTGTGATCGTTGAGTGACGTTTTAGTTAGGGAGCCACGAGCTCATCAGAGTAAGAAATAGAGTAGGTTACGTGTAATTTTCTGTTTAGTTTTAGACTCGTGATGAGCGATTTTTGGATTATATTTTTTTGTTGTTTTGTATCACCGCTTTTGTGAAATATAAGATTTCATTTTACTTTTGTTAAATAGCGTGTGTATTTCGAGTGTCTCTCTCTCTCTCCAAAAATTACTCCTCCCCTCTCCGCGGTACTGAGCTATCGGGCATATGCTCGAGGAATAGCGTATTAATGATTTCGAGGCGTGTTAATCACGCCAGGCGCCCAACAAAAACTTTGCGATATTGTTTTAGATCCAGGGTACATCGTGGACGCCAAATTATTGTGCACGCGGTAAGTTCTCGGTCATTTTCTCCGAGTGACCGAGGAGCGGGAAAAATCCACGTCAAAGTACATCTTATTTATTAACTATTTTATTTACATGTATACAAGATTTAATGTATTGGTTGCCACGGTAGGGAAGGGGTAGTCGTCGTCCGATTGTACCGCGGTGGAGGCTGTAGTGACGATGTGATGCGTTGAGTGGGCTCGGTCCTCGGGGGCGGCGTATACCGGCTTTCCGGAGAGCTCGGCCGTGTCGGGGGGCGGCGATTCTCAGGCTCGGTGGTCTTTTTTGGAGACTCCCACTCGCTATCCGACTGGGTCGTCTGGGTGGCCGTCGAGACGTAGGAGCGCTGTGGTTCGGGGAACGGAGAGACCGCTGCTGGAATGCGGCGAAAGTAGCTAGGTGACGTCACTCTCGCTCTCCTCACGTCCCACAATGAGAGCAGCACCGCCGGGGGCCTGGTGAGAGGCCTTGACGGGAGGTCTATTTGATGCAACACCCACGGAGCTGGAGGGTTGCAGGCTCTTGTGCTTCGGAGTGGGCTGACTGGTGACAGAGAAACAGGGTCCGTCATGCAGGAGGTTCTGCGGTCAGGTCTGGAGTGTAGCGTTGCGCAGCGTAGCGTCGTGTAGCGTAGCGTGTCAGTTAAGGGCGGTCAATTCTGGCGAACCCGAAGTGTCCTGCCGATTGGTCCGATCGGTCGTCTCTTATCGCAGCCTCGGTTGGTCTTCAGCAGCGGAAGACCACGTTGGCTGATGACGCGACGCGCTCGGCTGCGTGGGTGGCGTAAGCGGTGCGCGTGACGTAACACTTTCTTCTGTGTCGCGCGACTAGAAAGTGTGAAGTACTTGTTGCGGCGCGTGGGTTGTAAGGCGCGCGACCGACTAGCTGCTTTCACAATGTTGTTGTGAACAACAAGTAACTGCATCCTCATTGACAAGAGTTGTTTTTTCAAGATAATGGAGAAGCTCGGCCATTTCTTCTGAAATACATTCACCGTTGTGTTCGAATTTGTAGAACTTTTGAAGCAGAACGTTCCATCCAAGTTCATTGACACTGACAGTGAGAAATATAGTCGGGTTTCCAAACTGTCTGATCGTAGCAAAAAGATCTTTTTTGCGATCCATCCAATACCATGTTGAATTTGGAATTGCTCTTAGAAAGGCAAGATTGGTTTCAATACAATTATGAACGTACTGATCATCTTCTATTTGTTTCCGAGTAATTTTGGTATCTTTATCAACGTGTTTGAAGGCCACTGTGAGAAAATCACGAACTCGCATCCTCATAATCTTCATCGCCATATATAATCAATGATACGGTGTAACAACTGCACGACGATCAGATCGTCTCAGCTCACTAGAAGCCGTCATGAAAGGGGTTACTCTAACACCATCCCTAAAATTACGAAACTGACCCAAGTAAATTGCGGGAAAGGAAAGTTCCTCTGCATGTTCATCAAATAATAAACTTTCAGGTACATTGCCTTCACCAGGTGACATACGTAAGTATTGTTCTTAATTCCACAATAATGTCTGCTGTTGAGCCGTAAAACTTTCTTCTATAGGAATATGTTCGCTGAAATCATGTTTCTGAATTTCGTTGTGAATTTGATTATCATTAAAGAATGACTCATCAACTTGAACATTGTACAAAGTATACAATGGTGACGGAATTAAAAATCGTAGCCAACTTTTAATAGTACGCTTATTAACAATACTTTGTAAGTAGCTAGATTGATGAATTTTCTTACGTTTGATATGTACATTTATACAATAGTCGTCATCAATATTCCTCGGAAAAGATTTAACCATATTATCAACTGAAACAGGAACATTAATTATTAGACCGAAAATACCGTACTGACCATTAACATGCCTCAATCTTCTAATTTGTATTAAAGGAATACGAGGTGAAATTAGTCTTTTAAAAACAAAATCTCAAGGTGGTAGATGTTGAGGTACATCTGGATATTTAAAACCATTGAATGTGGACATCAAAGGAATATTTTTCTTGTTCAACGCTTGCACGCATGTGTTGCAAAGCTTCGTATTTATCGCTGGTATATTAAATATAATTTTTGATAGAATTTTCTTATGTTCAGGAGACGGCGTTTTCAAATCATCTTGAAACCACAACCTGTCACACACTGAACATGGATATCCAAAAGGATTGTCTGGAAACTTTTTTTTAAATTCCTGATGAGCTCTTTCTAATCGTCGAAAATTACTATACGGCAAAGAAGTATCTACGTCTATATCAATTTGTTCATCAATGGGAATATGAATAAACTGTTCCCGAGAATTGGAATGAATGGCTTGTCCGTCTGGTGGAGGTGATTCCTGGTCCATAATCGTGTCTTTATTTAATAAATCACGCTCCTGATCGTGTACAATGTCTTGAGTGAATAAAATATGTACATTCGGGGCATCAGCTAATTGCTCAATAGTTTCTTGGGCTTGAAGCAGTTGGTTTTGCTCCATGTCTGCTAAAAAGTATTTTCTGATGTACGGTGATTATACAGCACAGGAGAATTAGCCATATGCACCTCAGCTTGTACAATTATAAAGTTGAGATTGTCGTGTGTTGAAGTAGATAAAAATGAAACGTGTAAATTATCACCATCATGATCACTAATACCAGTACTGGACACCGTTGAGACATCCGGTCGATTTGTACTAGCACTGGTTGTAGCTAACTGAAATGATGGTTCAAAACTCCTTATTCGTGCATTTAAAGTTGACGGGATAGATAAGATCTCAGTGACGGATGATTCGTTTACTTGTGAAAGCATTTTTTTTCGCAGTCTTCAAGCACGAGTACGTTCTGCTCCTGCTCTTTTTTTTTATTAGTTTTTGTACTGACAAGCCTTGCCGAATTCTTTCAGCTTCTTTGGAAGCTTGCTTTCGATTATAATAGTTTTTACACATTTCCGCATTTGTTTTACCCATCTTGAAAACTGAAATAGAAATTGAATAAATAATTTATAAATAATAATACATACGAATAGTTAACGTCAATTATATTGGAGCACTTGAAAAAGTATATAAACACAATTTTTTTCACTAATATTTACAAATAGTAAACAATATTAATCAAAGTATTCAACTCAAATCACTACTGAATATAGTTTTTTAGCACATATATAATTCGCACTTGTATGAAAATGTTACGAACGGCCCTTTTGACTTTCGCGACACGCGTTAGGCGTCAAGCTGCTTGCTCAGCGCATTCCTCCGAGAGTCGCTGCCCCGCACACAACTAGATGAGTCAGAAAATGCATCGACACAGGAAGGTGGCGCGATGGCTACTCTGCAGAATAACGCCCCACCACCGACGAAACCGATCCGTACTCGGTAATCCGTCGACACCATCAAATCAGTCGTAATTGAGGAGTGTGAGATCATCGAGATCTCAGCCTGGAGATAAGTGAGTGGTGCACCCCATCGATCGAACCGGTCACTGGAAAGGACCTTCCATCACTCAGAAAAGGCAACGTGGAGACTCAGGATTTCCTGACGGAACGGCTCGGCAAATCGGTGGTGTGTCCTAAGAGTTACCCTCGCGCTACCCATGTGGCCCACTCCTTGACTCACCTTTTCCTCAACCGTAACGTAGTACTTAGTCATACTTGATTCGCTCTGTCATATTTAATAGTTTATTTGATTACACTACTCGTTCTTAATCTCTCTTTGTCGTTTGCAATAGTCTACTTAATACAATTGAGTATACAAAATATAAACCATTGTGGACAATATGAGTCCCATCTGTTCGTCCTGTCCATACCACTGAGATCCTGTCACCCAGAATACTAGACTTTTATCACAGCTGGTGTGTTTACACTTTATGCAAGCGAAGCCCGAAATAATCTATTTCTAACCGCTCGGGAATAGATTATATATTGTGACGTGGATTTTTCCCGCTCCTCGGTCACTCGGAGAAAATGACCGAGAACTTACCGCGTGCACAATAATTTGGCGTCCACGATGTACCCTGGATCTAAAACAATATCGCAAAGTTTTTGTTGGGCGCCTGGCGTGATTAACACGCCTCGAAATCATTAATACGCTATTCCTCGGGCATATGCTCGATAGCTCAGTACCGCGGAGAGGGGAGGGGTAATTTTTGGAGAGAGAGAGAGACACTCGAAATACACACGCTATTCAACAAAAGTAAAAGAAAATCTTATATTTCATAATAGCGGTGATACAAAACAAAAAAAAAAATATAATCCAAAAATCGCTCATCGCGAGTCTAAAACTGAACAGAAAATTACACATAACCTACTCTATTTCTTACTCTAATGAGCTCGCGGCTCCCTAACTAAAACGTCACTCGACGATCACAAACATCCTCATACGCAATTCTCAAAACGTCACTCGACGATTGCAACATCCTCATACGCAATTCTCAAAACGTCACTCGACGATCGCAACATCCTCATACGCAATTCTCAATTCGCAAATTCGCCATTTGTTCTCCATGGCGATGATTGCTCGAAACGAAACTAAAACTAATTATTCGACGGTGCGCCGTCAGGTCTCGCAACTTAAAACACCATGCTCAAACTTCTCGTTCGACACGCTCGGGCCAATCATAGATTCATGGGAACAGATTTTGATCCAAACAAAGCGGAATCGTATCTCACGTATTTTGACGTGAATAACCTGTACGGAGCGGCTATAAGCGTGCATTTACCGGTCGGCTCGTTCGAGTTAGAGTATCAGCACATCGATATAACAAACCATCCGGACGATTCGCCGATCGGTTACTTTCTGGAGGTAGATTTGGACTATCCTGCAGAACTCCACGAGGATCACAAAGACTTGCCTCTTTGTCCCGAGCAGTTTACTCCTCCAGGTGGTGAAAACGCCAAACTCGCGACCACCCTCCACCCCAAAACAAAGTATATATTGCACTACAGAAATTTGAAGCGGTGTTTGAGTTTAGGATTGAAAGTAACGAAAGTGCACAGAGTATTAAAGTTTGCACAATCTCGATGGCTCGAACCTTACGTCACGCTCAACACGGACATGCGGAAGCGGTCTAGGAATGAATTTGAGAAAAACTTTTACAAACTCATGAATAACGCGGTGTTCGGCAAGACTATGGAGAACGTGCGAAATCATAAAGATGTAAAATTGGTCACAAAATGGGAGGGACGAGGTGGTGCGAGAACGCTTATTGCCAGGGCAAACTTTCACAGCTGCACCGTATTTGGCGCTGATATGGTCATCATTGAAATGAATCGCGTCAAAGTTCGCTTCGCTAAACCTATTTACGTCGGTGCATCGATTCTAGATCTGTCAAAAATCATTCTTCACGATTTCCACTATAATTATGTGAAATCCAACTTCTCGAACAGCGAGGTCAAATTGTTGTATACCGATACAGATAGCCCTATTTATCAATTTAACGTATCGAACATCTACGATATCATCAAACGTAATGTGAATACAATGTTTGATACCTCTGACTATCCGCCCGACAATGTGTATGGCATTTCGCTGAAAAACAAGAAACGACTAGGGCTAATGAAGGATGAAAATAATGGTAAAATTATGACAGAGTTTGTGGGACTGCGAGCAAAGCTGTACACATTTACTACGATGGGCGGGGATGGGGAAACAGTGAGTAAGCGCGCCAAGGGTGTAAAAAATTCTTCGATAAATAGCATCACGTTTGATGATTATAAGCGCTGTCTGATGGCTTACCAAGAGTTGACCCTCCCCCAGTGTTTGATACGAAGTAAGAAACATGAAGTAAGCACGATCGTACAAAAAAAATTGGCTCTCAGTTGGCAGGATGACAAGCGGCAATTGATACCTGGACAGACCGACACCCAACCCTGGGGGTTTGTCCCAGCCCCCCCATAGCTATAGGATAAAACTGTAGACGTAGAATTATTGTGAATATTTACGTTTGACGCCTCGGGCGATCCGCCATCATGCGGAAACGATATTTGACTGGATTTGAAAATGTGAATTCATATACTTAATATTTATTTATTTATTTATTATCAATATATTGAGAAATTATTCATTTTTATTCGTTTACCGCGAGAAAAGTTTTAAGAAAACGAAAAAAAGTTTTCAGAAAATGAAAAAAAGTTTTCAGAAAACGAAAAAAAGTTTTCAGAAAATGAAAAAAAGTTTTCTGAAAATGAAAAAAAGTTTTCCAAAGAATAAAATGTAATAGTAATAATCGTATGGAAAATTGCAGATTATTATTATTATTATTTTCATGGTATCGAGTATGGCACATGTGCATGCAAAGGAGATAAGTGTGGAAATATTTGAATATCCAAATCTTTTATTGTAATTCGGAAAATACATACAAATTGTGTTACATGTCTGTTTTATTCATCCAGCTATTGTGCGAACTATCAAAACCCAACCACTTCACATAGACCCGATTCCCCCGTTTGCGTAATACTTTCTCCACAAGATAGCCGTCGGGGTATTTTACTTTGCCGAGCTCCTCCTCGTAGAAACCCCCCTCGATGGGATGATCTTGATAATCGGTAAGTTTGTACGTCGGTGGATTGGTATCTTTCACCTCACTCACGGTGAATATTTCAGTCGTCCAATTGGGCGTTTAGCCTTTTTCGAATACATTCTTGTACTTGCTGATTCGAACTCGATCGCCCACACTGAATTTCCGCGCCCGATCACTTCGTTTGATTTGCCGAGGCTTGTACACGCTACGATACAGCTGTTTTTCATTCTCCGTGCTAACATCCACCGGTTTTATTCGAATCGTGCGATGTCTGTTGTTGTTGTAGGACTTTATTAAATCAGTCAAAATATTAATCCACTCGTACGATCCTCGGAGAGTGAACCGCTTCCACATTTCATTTGTCAATGTTCGATTAAAACGTTCGCATATCGACGCCTTTAAGTTGGTAAATGTCGAATACATGTTGATATTGTGATGCTTCACGAGGGCTTTGAATTCGCTGTTGTAAAATTCTTTGCCTCGATCAACGTGTAGATGTGTAGGTATACGGCTCTGAGTCAGTACAGATTTCATGGCAGCAGTAACATCTTTCCCACTCTTGAACTTTATCGGCACAGCCCACGCGTACTTGGAAAATATATCGATGATTGTTGGTAGGTATTTGTATCCCCCGTTGTGCAAGCTGTATGCGGTCATATCGACGAGATCAGCTTGCCAGGTCTCATCCAGTCCACGTACATCTACGAATCGGCGCGGATAGTTGCGTCGAGCCTGTCTGTGAAGTTCGGCAGCTATTACAGCCTTCATTGTTCCCCGTTCTTCACCTTTCAATTTTTCGAATCGCCATCCAACCACTCTGGTTCCTCAATCGATACTAATTCCCGGCTGGCCTACCACCAGCGTCGGTGTTGCTTGCTCCCCAATATGTTTGATGCGACTTAATTCATTTTCTATGATTTTTTTGAATCCAACACCCGGGGACCGCGAATAAATTTTTTACCCCCACCACGCCCCGAGTGTCGTCCAAATATGTCTATACTCATCACTGGACGATCACTGAACAAACGATGATTCTATGTTTACACGCCGCTAATAAACGATTCCAGCCTCGCGCAACTCTTCAACGATGGCGACTATTTCGTTGGAATAGTTGGGACTTTTTCATTTCGTTTAATTATCGACCATGCCATGCCTTCAACGGTTTTCCGCAACAAATTCAAATCGCTCCTTAAACTTTTGATACTTTCAAGCATGGATCCTATAACCTCGCGAATTTCTTCGGCGTTATTTGCAATCTTCACCACAATGATACGAATTCCTCCCTCGATATCGTTCTGGAGCACATCATTCGCTCGCCGTACACTTTGGTTGAGTACTCTCATAGAAACCGCATCGATTTCCATCTGAGGATCGGCGATATTACACAATCGTTTGCTGTCTATATCGTAGTGGTTATCGGCGGTGGTTTTGAATCCAACACCCGGAGGTCCCCGAATAAATTTTTTACCCCCACCACGCTTCGAGTGTCGTCCAAATATATCTATTCTCATCACTGGACGGCCACTGAACAAATGATGATTCTATGTTCATCCGCCGCTAATAAACGATTCCAGCCTCGCGCAACTCCTCGATAATGGTGACTATTTCGTTATAATGGCTGGTATTGTCTGCAGCCTGTGACGCCATTAGCAGTCGGAGAAAATCTACAATTTCATTCGGATCATCCCAGTAGACATAATCAGTAATAAGTATTTTTATTCCTTCAACAGATGCTGCCTCTAACAATACATTCATATATGTATATATTTATTTTACATTCATCTGAATAAATTATATTACTTAAAATTAAGTGTAACTGTAATTCGAAATACATATATATATATATAACTACAATAAATTCTATTAATATTTTTTCTGTTTTTCGAAAAGACAGAGCGATTTCGTAAGAGACCCCGTGCACTCCTCGACATACCACTTCTTCAAACGCTGAACATTTTCGAAGGCGCAGTTGTATCCCGTTGAAGCGTTTCCATGATAATCACAGCACCAGCCCGCCTCTTCCATATGTTTCAGTTTTTCCAGTGATGGTGGTGAAATGTGTAAATCTTCCATGTTTATTACTTGTTTTGTCCCACCAAGGATCTCTGTCAGCCACCGTTTCTTCTCCTCACCTTTGACATATACATAGCATGCATATTTAACAGCCTTTCTTACAGTTTTTGGCACCTCAGCATAAGGTTCGATTCCCGCATTCCAGGGTATTCCATGAAAATTGTGTGTTAGCCAAGCGTTAGTAGCTTTGTGTTGAGCTGGTAGATCCGCCCAAGCGTACGGCGGTTCGAAGAGAATGCGGCTCAAACCCGATGAGTTTATGTTCATGATGCAAAGTTCCTTGGGTATAAATTTATCGTTGGGGCCAACGAAACTTTGGATGTCCATAATCATCTCCATATTGCAAGTTGGAACAGTGCTGTTTGTTACGCTCAAATTGCTCATCTGTCACACAAAAATTCAAATTTGTTGTATTCGCCTCCTTGATATTCCATTCGTAAAATGCCCTCGATTATCGTCTTTTGCATGGCGTTGAATTGCACCACATCATTTTTCATGAGGCTTACAATTCGTAGGGGTAAAAATATTTCGAATTGTTCATTGAGCGCGAGAAGAATACTCGTGCCGTACTTAGTATTTACGCGTCTTACCCCCGTCACTCTGTACTCCTCCCCAACCTCCAGATCTGACATTCTCTTGGTGGGTAGCGTTTCCAGGCGACAGACGAGGTTGATTTTATTTAGATCCATCACGTTCGATGTAGATTTTATAAATTTGACGTACTATGGATACTGAAGTTCACAATGGGAAAAGTTTGAGAACAATATAACGTGTTGAATGAGCTCGCGATTTATATACCAACTAACCACACTCTCCCCCCTAATAAATTCTTGAAAGCGAAAGTTCACGAATCATCATCAACATCCCCAGCCTATCTAATTGTGGCATCACCATCCGGTCAATTAACACAAAAGAGTGTATTCGAAGTACGTGGAAAATATTATTTTTCGCTCTGGGGAGTAAGACTATTAGCGTGAAAGTTTACGAATCGCCATCAACATTCCCGACCTATCTAATTGTGGCGAACATCCCCAGCTTCACTTGAAATTAGGTGTAACTGTAATTCGAAATATATATTTATATATAACTACAATAAATTCTATTAATATTTTTCGAATGTGAAATTTTCGCTCTGAGGGTAAACTATTAGCGTGAAAGTTTACGAATCGTCATCAGCATTCCCTGTCTATCTAATTGCGATGTCACCATCCGGTCGATTAACGTAAAAGAATGTAGTCGAAGTATGTGGAAAATATTATTTTTCGCCTGGGGCAAACTATTAGCGCGAAATCTAATTGCGATGTCGCCATCCGGTCGAATTACGTAAAAGAATGTATTCGAAGTACGTGGAAAATATTATTTTTCGCCTGGGGCAAACTATTAGCGCGAAAGTTTACGGGTAACGGCGAAAAATCAAAATGGCTATTCGTCCGGCCAAGAAATAAATCACATTATCAAACTGTCTGACGATAAAAATCAAAATGGCCGCCCATTCGACTGAGCAAAAATCAAAATGGCCGCCGTCAGACGGTAAAATCGGTCGATTATACTGGTGACGTCATAGCAAAAATCACATTATCAAACTGTCCGACGATAAAAAATCAAAATGGCTGCTCATCTGGCTGAGCAAAAATCAAAATGGCCGCTGTCTGAATGGCTGCTCGTCAGACGGCAAAATCGGCCGATTATGCTGATGACGTCATAGCGAAAATCATATTATCAAACTGTCGGACGATGAAAAATCAAAATGGCTGCGCATCCGGCTAAGCAAAAATCAAAATGGCCGCTGTGTGAATGGCCGCTCATCTGACAAAGCAAAAATCAAAATGGCCGCCGTCAAAATGGCCGCCGTCGAAATGACCGCCATTTTCAAAATGGCCGCCTTGGGCACGTCAGCCGGTTACCTCACATCCGGCAAAAATCAAAATGGCTGCTCATCCGGCTGAGCAAAATGGCGATTATACTGGTGACGTCATTGGGAAAGGCTTGCTATGGTGGGGGTAACATACCGGCTGCCCGTGAGGGTGGTGGGAGGACCCGGCACGCCGCCATTTTTTTTGATCTAGAACTGTCATATCTATACTACTTATATATATATAAAAATATATTGTGACGTGGTATTTCGTACCCCGTCACACGGCCTAATTATTGCACTTTCCTACGTACGGAATAGCGCTAAAAATAACGGAAACACGTCTGAGGCCAATACTCCAAAAATGAACGACTAATTATCTTTAAGTGAAATTCTCTTTATTAAGCTAATTTTATCCTATTTTCTAATTCTGTAACGCTCTACAAGAACCATTTACGAGACCTCCGCTTCGAGATACCAGGACACTGCCCGACAGGGGTCACGTACCAGCTCAACACCGACCACCACCGACTACAGACGAACGAATACCGCTGAAACCACTCCCGATGGATGCCTATCTAAGTTGTTGAACAGGGTCGTGCGTGATGCACAAACAGTACCTCCAACTATTTGAGACTTATCGGCCAGGAGCCGAACCACTAATCAATGCTTCCACCGCTCGGATGCATCGCCAGACGGCGTACAGGGCTGTGCGTCAAAAACACAACAAAGCCTCCCGTCGACGATACTTAACAGCCTGGAGCTGAACCGACCATGACATCTACTAAGTCGTTGTCTATCAAATAGAGTACGGTTTTCTCTTAATAAACCGTCCTATCGAAGGGCTGTGGCGTGGAATAGGCTAGACTATGCTGACCACGTGGATCTGGTGGATATAGTGTGGGGATCCGGGTCGAGGGCCATCACCACCAAATCGTTCCGGCATGAGGGCTCCGATGAGCGAGGGCCGGGATGCAGCGCCAACGAAATAGCTACAACGGGGAATACCAGTAAAGCAAGGAGTGAAGTACAATCGGTCGCAAGTCCAAGAGATCGGTGACGCAATATTATCGCACACCTCAATATCGCAACACATGAGCGGTACGACCTCCCCTCTCACCAACGATGCAGCACAGCTGAGGGTAAACATCTCCGACCACCTTCTGACGTCCCGATACCTCAATACCTGTCAGCGAGGAAGAAGAAAAACAAGCGGCGAGGAATTATCGCCGCCTACCTGTAGACCAGACCTATGCGACCTGCTGGCCCAATTAAAATAACGCAAATTTGAGGAAGAATCATGTGACAGCAGCACGACGAAAATCAGGATCATCGCTCGTCTCGACACTCTACGTTGAGTTCTCGATTAATAAAGACGTGCTCTCGTAGTATCTAGTGTTATTACCGGTATCAACAGGTTCCGTTTATCGCTTTCGTACCGCATCTTCGGTGCCGGTTATATCTTCTTTTCACGTAAGTGAGGTTCCTTTTCTATTTTGTGAAGCCACGAAATTACTTGCAATATATCGTATCTTTATCTCTCTCTCTCTCTCTATCTTGCAGTTGGTCTGCGTGAGCCTCCTGGGCTCGTACATTATTCTCTACTATTTCTTATCTTGTCCCTTTCTATTTCTTATTGCAAGTAACTTCGCGACTGGTTGACTATTACTTACGCATTGTTAGTGACTATTGCTTTATTTTACTATCTTTCTCTTCTAGAATACCTAAATATCTAATACCGCTGTATAGCAGCGTGTTCTGTTAAATTGTCAATTCTTATCTTAGCTATTGAGCATTACTATTTCGTTATACTTTTTTGATTAATTCATAACTGTTTCTTTACCTATTATCTTTGATTAATTTATCTTAGTGAGTGTACCGCGTGAGCGATCTTACATCGTCGCGCGGTCTCGCTCGTCGTTCTTTTGATTTTGGAGTATTGCGCCGTATCGCATAACATCTTTTTCATTATTTTCTTCGCGAATACCGCTGATGGTAGTTGTCCGTAGTCTCTTTGGTTTGTTGTATGTTGCGTATTAATTCTCTTGAGTATTATTTGTCTCAATCCCGAAATTATCTTTTACCGTACCGAATATTATCTCTCTTTCTTCCCGCACTTACCGCAAACTAGAGACTATGTATTATCTGTTAGTTTCTATATCTTATAATAATTTTCTACTTGACCTGTTTGCTTGAATTTACTTCGTAATTAATAATTCCCTGCCTCTGTTATATCTCTGATAATTCTGGTAATGTGATAACTATTACAATTTTTGTATTTCGCATGTTTCTTATAATCGCCTCTCATATTTTATGGTTTGCTTGATCAATGCTTAATTCAAGTACCGTATACCTTTTCTGTTCTGCCTGTTCATTAGAAAACCGTGCTAATTATTACCCCGAATCATAGTATCGCGAGCCTACACATATCTCTCGTTTATTCGGAAAACGTTCTGTTATTTGTTAAATCTCTCGCTTAACTTTTCTCTGGCTGTAAATTAATTATCTCACCTATCTTAATCGTATCTCAATCTCTTCAGTTGTTTGCTTGTTATTAAGATTTATCGCTTCTTGGCCAATATATTCGATACTATTTCTGCTTCACCTGTTTCTTATTTTATTTATTGGATTCAACCTCTCCCCTCTACCATTATCTTGTCTATACTGAGCAAGCTGTGCAAAACCGTCGTAGAACCTGATCTTGTCTTTATCTATATCTTTTTCTCTAATTATCTATTTTCTGACGCATGTGCGTCTGGCGCCCAACAATCATATCTTTCCCTTTTCTTATCTCTTAATATCTAATTATTCAGGTTAGTAACTGCGCCGTAGGGTAACCAATATCATCTCACTTATTCCTTAACCCTCGCACACAAAATATTGGTTACGATGTATATATACATATAATATAATATAATATAAATATAACCGAAAACAGTGTTCAATTTCACTGAATACACACACACACACACATATATATACATATATATATTGTAACCAATTTTTGGGGTGAGGGTAAAACGAAGAAATGAGATAATTGGTTACCCTACGGCGCAGTCACTAACCTGAATAATTAGATATAGAGAGATAAGAAAAGAGAAAGATATGATTGTTGGGCGCCAGACGCACATGCGTCAGAAAATAGATATTCGGAGAAAAAGATAAAGGTAAAGGTAAAGGTAATAGATAAAGGTAAGGTCAGGTTCTACGACGGTTTTGCACAGCTTGCTCAGTATAGACAAGATAATGGTAGAGGGGAGGGGTTGAATCCAATAGATACAATAAGAAGCAGGTGAAGCAGAAATAGCATCGAATATATTGCTTAAGAAGCGATAAATTTTAATAACAAGCAAACAACTGAAGAGATTGAGATACAATTAAGATAGATGCGATAATTAACAATATTTACAGCCAGAGAAAAGTTAAGCGAGGGATTTAACAAATAACAGAGCAGTTTCCGAATAAGCGGGAAATATGCGTCGGCTCGCGATACGATGATTCGAGGCAATGATCAACACGGTTTTAGAATGAATAGGCAGAACAGGGAAAGATATACGGTACTTAAATTAAGCATTGATCAAATAAGCCATAAAATATGAAAAGCGATGATAAGAAACATGCGAAATACAGAAACCGTGATAGTTATCACATTACCAAAATTATCGGCGATATAACAGAGGCAGGGAATTATTAATTACAAGGTAAATTCAAGGGAACAGGCCACGTAGAGAATTATTATAAGATATAGAGAATAACAGATAATACGTAGTCTCTAGTTTGCGGTAAGTGCGAGGGAAAGAGAGATAATATTCGGTACGATAAAGGACAATTTAAGATAAGACAAAGAATATTCAAGAGAATTAATATGCAGCATACGGCAAACCAAAGAGACTACGGACAACTACGATCAGCAATGTTAGCGAAGAAAATAATGAAAAGGATGTGAGGCGATACGGCGCAATACTCCAATGTCAAATGAACGACGAGCGGGACCACGCGGCGATGTAAGATCGCTCACGCGGTACACTCACTAAGATAAATCAATCAAAGGTAATAGGTAAAGAAACAGATATGAATTAATCAGAGAAAGTATTGCGAAATAGTAATGCTCAATAACCAAGATAAAAATTGATCATTTAAGAGAACACGCTGCTATACAGCGATATTAGACATTTAGACATTCTAGAAGAGAACGACAATAAAATAAAGCGATAGTCACTAACAATGCGTAAGTAATACTCAACCAGTCGCGAAGGAACTTGCAATAAGGAATAGAAAGGGACAAGATAAGAGATAATAGAGAATAAGGTACGAGCCCAGGTGGCTCACGCAGACCAACTGCAAGATAGAGAGAAAGAGAGCGAGATAAAGATACGATATATTGCAAGTAATTTCGTGGCTTCACAAAACAGAAAAGGAACCTCACTTACGTAAAAGAAGATATAACAGGTACTAGAGAATGCGATACGATAGCGGTACGACGAACTTTGGTAGCGATAACAAGAACACGTCTGCTATTAACGAAAACTGAAGGTAGAGTGTCGAGACGAGCGATGATCCTGGTTTTCGTCGAGCTGCTGGCACGTGATTCTTCCTCAAATTTGCGGTATTCTAATTGGACCAGCAGGTCGCGTAGGTCTGGTCTACGGATAGGCGGCGATAATCCCTTGCCGCTAATTTTTCTTCTTCCGCGACGACAGGTACCGAGGTATCGGGACGTCGGAAGGTGGTCGGAGATGTTTTCCCTCAGCTGTGCGGTATCGTTGGTGAGAGGGTAGGTCGTACCGCTCATGTGTTGCGATATTGAGGTGTGCAACAATATTACGTCACCGATCTTTTGGACTTGCGACCGACTGTACTTCACTCCTTGCTTTACTGGTACTCCCCGTTGTAGCTATTTCGTTGGCGCTGCATCCCGGCCCTCGCTCATTGAAGCCCTCATGCCGGAACGATCTGGTGGTGATGGCCCTCAACCCGGATCCCCACACTATATCCACCAGATCCACGTGGTCAGCATATCCTAGCCTATTCCACGCCGCAGTCCTTTGATAGGACGCTTCGTGAAGAGAAAACCGTCCTCTATTTGATAGACAACGACTCAGTAGGTGTCATGGTCGGTTCAGCTCCAGGCTGATAAGTACCGTCGACAGGAGGCTTTGTTGTGTTTTTGACGCACAACCCAGTACACCGCCTGACGATGCATCCAAGCGGTAGAAGCATTGATTCGTGGTTCGGCTCCTGGCCGATAAGTCTTAAATAGTTGGAGGTACTGCTTGTGCATCACGCACGACCCTGTTCGACAACTAGATAGGCATCCATCGGGAGTGGTTTCAGCGGTATTTGTTCGTCTGTAGTCGGTGGTGGTCGGTGTTGAGCTGGTACGAGACCCCTGACAGGCAGTGTCCTGGTATCTTGACGCGAAGGTCTCGTAGATGGTTCTCGTAGAGCGTTACAGTATTAGAAAGTAAAATAAAATTAGCTCAATAGAGAGAATTCAACTTGAAGATACTTAGTCGTTCATTTTTGGAGTATTCGCCTCAGACGTGCTTCCGTTATTTTTAGCGATATTTGTACCTAGGGAAGCGCGATAATCAAACAATGTGACGGGGTACGAAATACCACGTCACAATATATATATATATATATTTAAATTATAAGCGTGACTCTCAGAACTTAAAAAGGGTTGCGGAAATAATAATTCCTGAGTCTCAACGACTTGGGTTGATGTAGAAACGATACTTAAACATTATATTAACACCAATCACAAATAATTACATAAATAATAACAAAAATAATTATAACACTTATAGTCACCTAAATCAACAACAATGTCGGTTTTGACGATCGGGAATGTAGGCTTAGTCAACAGTGATGACAAAGAATAATTTACAATAGACAATATATTTTGCGGAGCATTCACTATGACGCTAGTGGATGTCTCGAGCGCCTGTCAATCACTCCCCTCCCGAGGCGATGACTCCGCGATGGTCACTCTTGGTTATCCTTTCCGTAACCCGTTCAGCGTGTTTGTTGTTTTTCATGGATAAGTTTGGGTAAACAGGCCACAAGGCCACGTGTGTGTGTGTGTGTGTGTGTGTGTGTGTGTGTGTGGGTGGGTGTGGGTGTGTGTGTGTGCGCGTGCGCGTGCGCGTGCGCGTGTGCGTGTGCGTGTGCGTGTGCGTGTGCGTGTGCGTGTGCGTGTGCGTGTGCGTGCGCGTGTGCGTGTGTGTGTGTGTGTGTGTGTGGAGTATGTTTGGCGGATGAGAACGTATCTCACAAACAGTTGCGACAAGATGCCAGTATCCTGCGAAATATACACAATTGCAATGAAGATTTCTAAAATAATTTTTATGGCAATTTTCATCATCAAAGAAGAATGTGTATCTAATGTTTTGCCAAGTTTTCACGTTACGGAAAATCTCAGTCAAGATATTTCACATGATTTCTATGAAGGAGTTTTGGGATATGACATACCAAAAATTTTGAATAAATTAATGATACAAGAAAAATTATTTTCCCTTGATATTCTGAATCACAGAATAAAATTTTTTGATTCTGACATTTCAACTGGAATGAATTATTTCTCCCTTAGTATCTGAAAATGCTCTTAAAAAAGAAATGTTGTTGCTTACAGCTTCCGAAATGTCATTTTTAGTGCGTAACCTAGGCTTAATTATTGGAGATTTAATTCCAGTCGGTAACCAAACTTGGGAGTTGTACATAATTCTGCGGGAAATACTTTGTATCTTATCGGCACCTGTTATCACCAATAAAACCTGTGAACTACTTGCAATTTCGATATCGGAACATCACCAATTATATTTACAACTATTCAATGAACACTTGAAACCAAAGAATTATTTTCAGTACACTACCCTTACGTGATACAGAATATTGGTCCTATCAAAAATATCTCTTGCATTCGATTTGAAGCGAAACACAAAGAGCTCAAAGATACCGCAAAAGTTGTGACTTCCCGTGTGAACCAATCACATACACTTGCACTGAAGCATCAATTGAACTTATGTTTGCAATCGAGCATTCTCAAATCGCCTATCTTCGGGTGTTAGGTATGATGTAGAGAAAAGCATGATGAAGGATTATAACAACATCAAAAGTGTACTTCCTGAAAATTTTTGTGATGACTTAACTTCTGTATCATGGGTGAACGTAGATGGCACAGTTTACAAGCCAAATATGATTGTAACTTTGGATGGAGGTGATAATTTTCTTTAATTCGGAAAAATTCAACATATATTCATTGACAGCACTAATGAGGTGCATTTTTCATTTTCACAAATGGAAACATTGTTATTCACGCGCCACTTACATGCATTCCGAATTCAAAACAGGGTAGCCTGGGGATTTGTGTCACAAAAAAAATTATGGCATTATATACCTCGCAACTTTCACATCATGTCGGATGGCAAAACTTGTGTAGTATGTGAGTAAATAGTTCGAAATGACGAAACTTGGACAGCATCTATTTGTCGTCATTTCAAATAATATTTTTCAGTTGAATTATAAAATAAAAAATATGACATTTTTTTTTTACACTCCAAGGTATACTATTAGCAATTGCCTGATATAGGTAATACAATATTTCTAACAATAAGTGTGTAGATAACGAGATATGTGAAATAGTTTTCTAGCTTGAATAGTACTCGATCACTCGAAAATCACTCACGTGGTGTTAAAGCACCATATAGACTGATATTGTTATGTATTTTTGAGTTTAATATAGTATATATTTTATTTCATTATTCAAAGTTGAATGAATATATATGTTACGTGTTGACGTCAATGAATAAGAACATATGACACTTGAGTGACCAATTACTCGGATTTTTATGTATCCACACCATTTTGCGCAGTTAATCTCATTTATATGTAGTACGACTGCCTGGAGTCATTCTTTGGGACGTACTCATTTTTTCTTGTATACAGAAGTTGATGATCCGATAATCGCTAAATTAGAAAAACGAGTGTTTAAACATTGGGTTCGTTCAGTAAGCAAAGATAAGTAAAATGATCAACTTCAAAGACAAGCACGGAGTTGTCAATACCTGAAAACTCGAATATGATAACCCTAAGGGATGGATTCAGCCCGACTGGTCTCGAGGAGGAACGGGGTATAAAGGCTGCTTTAACTGGGGCTGAAGCAGCCCCTAGCGTTCAGTATCTTTTTCGAAATTCTTGACAAAACGTCCAATCGATCCAATTGCAAATTATGATTTTTCAAATATGTATCGTATTCAGGAAATTAATTCATTTTTTTACAGCAATCCAATAATTTCTCTATTGTAGAATACAACCTATCAAATGACCGGTAGAGTCCGCAGAAATTGGAACGTTGACTTGCATCAACATATTACTTATTTCACTCAATAGTATTGTTATTAAAATGAAACCAGCATTCGAAACAATTTACAAAATCGTCGAAACATCCTTGTTTCCAAACAATGAATATTCGATGATTTTAAAACGTCATCATGTTAGAATAATTGTACGTTTCTTTCAATAGACCAATTTGAACATTGGTGCAACTAAGTGTCATTGTTGAAGAGGATGAATTTTTTTTGACTCAAAGAAATAATTTTTGTTTTGACGGTGTTCAGAGAGAAGGCAAAAGGATGTGGATCATCGACGTGGGTTCCGCGAATTAGTAATGAGGACGAGTATAAATGAAACGAAAATGATGTTGAGATGGAGAGAGATAATGATTACCGATAAACGAGAATTTCATTGATTTCTATGCGGCGATACAGACTGTATCGCAAGAGAACGTTACAGAGAGTGAAGATTTACAGAGCGAGAGAACACATAGATTACACACATACATGATTTCGAGACAGTAGACAATACATGAGATACAGCTGATAGGTTTTAAGTCGTGACACGGGCAAGCGGCGAGATTTGACGCAGAAACGGCAAGTTAACATTGCACGCGAGTGTGCGTACATGCGTGAGGACGATTTTGAGTGCGCGAGACACGCATTTAACTATTCGATACTTTGCCGAAACAGACAGAAATATTTCTTCGGATTGAAGGTCATTTTTCTTTTATATCGGAAAATACTTCGTTGCATTCTAATAATGTACAACTTTATCTGAAACATGTAGTTTTAGATTGATGGCATATTTCGTCTTCTTGAGAAAATGTGGCCTTATCGTAACATATTTCATTGTTTATACGCTTTGTCAATTTGAATGAGCGATCGCCTTATGTGAATTCATTTCATTATATACAATGCCATGTCGTCTCCGATCAAAAAAATATCCCATTAAACCTTGTAAATATTATTTGAGTGAACAGTTTGTCTGACATAAAGCATGTAGCGCTTGGATAAAAATATCAAACTATAAGAGCAACTCAGTAAATTTGTAGCTGAATATTTATTTAATTCATTTCAATTTTTTTTCATTTGTCTTGAGTACGGAATTCTTTGATCAAAAATTACGTAAATTGTCACTTTAAGTGAATGTGCTTTCAGTACTATCCAAACACATGGATTATTTGGATCGATTAATATTTACTAAATCCAATAACTTTTTTTTCTCAGTGTGTGTATTGTAACGTGGCATTTCTTCTATGCATGCCCACTACAAGGTGTTCCCTGAATCTTGGGCGAAACCCAGGGATAAGGGCTTCAGGGATCGGATTGCGAAATAATAACAAAAGAGGGCCAGAACTGGAGTCACGCATCCGAGCTTCGACAGAGACGCGATAGCGAATCACGATTGACATATTGCAGGATTTCGTTTTTTCTTTTTTTTTTCGGGTACACCGGCCACAGGCCAACGACCAACTCCGGCGCCAAGGATATTTCGAAGCGAGGCGAAACCGCGACGATCTTGCGGAAAGGATGCCGAGGCTGCGGAGGGGGAGCTAACGCAGATCCCTGCTGCGCGGGAATCCAAGGCGCACGCGATTCCCGTTGGCGGCCAGCATGCCGCAGCTTCCCCGCTCACCCCGCCTACACCTGATCAAGGCAACCGCGAGAGACCGGCTAGCGACGAGGGAGCACCATTCCACCCAACCCCGGGACACCGTAGAGCTGCGCGGAAGACTAGATCGCGATCTAGCGTTAAGTTCTGCGCCACGAAGCGACGACAGGTGCACGCCAAGCTGCGCAATCTCCAAAATCGATAACGGATCGATTGTTGCGAATTCTTAGGGTTATGACATCATGAAGGGATTAGCGTTACGAGATTGGCGTTATAGTAGGGGAGGAAAAGAGGCTAAATGGTAAGTCACTCGAGCGCTGCGAGAACCTATTGGATCATAAAGATTAGATACTAAAAATAAAAAAAGTTCATATGATATATGCTCTTTTACTGCCGGGGGAAGTAGCTACTGATTTTCAAAAATGTAAAAAAAATTTATTATAAAGAAATACTCGAGCGCGTCAGACATTAATATCGTATACGCCCTATGTGCTTCCGGTAACAGAGAAGTATTAATCTGACGGCTTACAAGTCGGGGGTGGCAGCACGAAGGGGTAGAAAATGAAAAAAAAAAAAAGTTATTCAAGCTCGTCAGATATTCAGGGGGAATGTTAAGTGACCTCTAAAAGGTATCCTATTCAAAAGACTGACGATTTGGATGCCGTCAGAACTCACAGCCGATTTTTGAAAATGTAAAAAAAAATAGTGACCTTGAAATACTCAAGCTCATCAGATTTATATGCAGACAGTTCAGCTGGATGTCCTTGTTGTGCTAACCTATAATCTGATAATTATGTGGAGGAATTTCATTGTTCTGACAGCTTAAGGTAGTACCGTGACATGTAAAGGACACCAATAGTCAATGGCTGTTGTTTTCTTTCTCACTCACTAGTGCTGTCTTTCTTTACCGACTATCACTCACTTACTTCCACTCACGTGAATCATCGCAAGTCACCAACTTTAAAAATTATTTACAAAAAAATAAATACTGCTTGTTTATGTTTTTTTTGAAAAAAATTACTTGTTATATCCTCAATTAATAATTCTCAGTTTTTGAAAACAATCCTAAGAAAAATATGGCTGTTATTAAATAAAATAACTTTTAACTTTTAAACACAATAAACAAACCAAAGCGTCACAAATCTACGAACACGACCGCGTAGTATTGTGATCAGCCGCAGAAAGTAGTGGGGGGACGGTGCGAGAGAGTGAGAAATAGAGAAAAAGTGAGAAGGGCAGAGAGGCGCGGAGTGGGAAATACATAGTTCTCAGCACTTGCACGTACCTCACTTTATCAATAATTTTAGCTTTTTTACGGTGTAGAAACCGTCAGATTATATTATATCCGTAATTTTTACATGATTTCCTTCAAATTAAAAAAAAAAATAACCGCGCTCGAATACTTCCAGGTGACGTTTTTTTTTTTGCAAACTAATTACTCGCTTATTCTCTTATACCATGATCAAATCGTCAGAATATTGAAATTGACGCTTTTTTCCATGTAATTAACTTACCTTCTATTAATCTGACGAGCTCGAATTAATTTGAGGATCGATTTTTTTTTACTAATCTGATTGGCTACCCTAAACGCACCCTTGTATATTAAGGGTTCATATATAGTGGTCGTTCATAACAGGGTGCAAGGTTTCCTCCCTTATATTGTTCTGACGCGCTTGAATAACACCCAAAATCCCCTCTTGGGCTCCCCTACTATTACGGCCGATCGGCTATCCCAAAGACACTATAGTTCTGGCGATTAACCAAGGCGGTTGCACCCTTTAATAGTCGAGTCGACTTTGAGTTTCGTTTTGTTTCTTTCCAAAAGTTTTGGTTGTATTGCGAGGGACAATGTCCGACAAAAACCAGGAGGGGGTTGGAAATGTACTGAACGTGGAGCGGTAAGCGGGGTTAATATTCTCGTGAAAGAATTTCGAGAGGCATTGAATAACTGCTTGCCGGAGAACGGATAGCTATCGAGGATTTGCGTTTTCGAAAGTACTCGAAATTCTTTGGCCGATACATATGCTTAGTGACCGTAGCCTGAGTTGTGCGTAATAACGTAGAGCCAATTTTGAGCGATTGAGAAGGTCGAGAAGAGCCACGGGTCTGAGTCGAGGCACTATTGTCTCAAATTGAGTGTAACCAAATTCCGTTGGACGGGGTCATATCGAGTCCGTTAAAATAAAGTGTCACCTCTCGAGTAGGTCGCGAATCGCCAAAGGGGGAACGTTCAAACTTGCGAACCGCGTTCAGACGTCGCGGATAAAGTTGAGCTCTTATGCGTGATAATAAGTTGTAACTGAGCACGAGTAAGAACATATTAGTTAAGATAATAATTAAGATTATAAATAACGCAGTCCGCGCGATAAGAGCGAGTTTCTTTTTTTTTTGTTTCTTGCCCTTGAGGCTAATAGTCATGGTGCGCGCAGTGGCGAGTACCGCGACACCGTAGAGGACGATTGCGGTCAGCGCGTCGGGTCAAATTCTGTTTTCGGTTTTGAGTTACTGTTTATTGTTAGGGCAGCGACTAGCGCACGTAGGCATTAGAAGTCGTTCAGGTTTAGTCATTTTTTTTCTTTCTGATATATTATTTTTTTTTGTTAGATCTAAGTATCAGATTTTGAATTGCGAAGAGCGAATTGTGAATTATTATTTCTATTGTTTTGCCCTTTGAATCGCGAAAAGCGACTGTTGAATTATTATTTCCCTGATTTGTATTTTGGATCGCGAAGAGCGACTTGTGAATTATTATTTCTCTTGTTTTGTATTTTGAGTCGGAAAGAATGAAGTTTAAATTCTTATTTTTTTTTTCTTTTGTATTATCGTTGGCTGGAAATATATTATTCTGATTTTATAATAGCTTGGTAAACTAACGTGTTGGTATTGCGTATCTCGTGCTCTCTTTCTACACAAAAATTACCCCTCCCTTCTCCACGGTACGGTACTCCCTACGTTGACGATTTCAAGGCGTGTTCACCACGCCAGGCGCCCAACAACATTTTGCAGTATTGTTTTCTGGATCCAGGTTATATCATGCACGCCAAACTATTGTGCACGCGGTGAGTTCTCGGTCATCTTCTGCGAGTGGCAAAGATGCGGGAAAACTCCACGTCACAGTATATATAAAGCAATACGTTTTGACGTAAAATATGTGTGAAGTATCTTCAATTTGGTATCTTGGTTGACAGGTGGATGCAAGTATACTATTGCCTCTCTCGTGTGGGTTCACCAACGAAGCGTAGATCTGGCATCTACAGAAATCAACTGATACTGGCAAAAAGCGAAGGACAAGGGTTGGAATATGCAGGAAACTGAGCTCTCATTGAACAGCGCGATTTAAAAACAATCCGTCAGCTGCGTGGCACATGATGCGGAATATGTTCGCCATTCTGTACAACAAACAAGTTGCTGTACAAGCATTTGCTGGCCTTGGTATTTCCTTTTTGAGCTTTGTTACCCCCAAAAGTTGATTGTATTGTATTCCGTGCTAGCTAGTCCCAGGTATATGCTAGTTCGGTTTCTGTTCATCCGTTTATCTTCAGAGGTTGGATATTTTTGTGCTACACAATGCAAGCTATAAGGTCCACAGATAATTACTTGAACATTATTTATGGTTCAATATATTCTTCGAGACATAACTTTTAGTGAAAGCATGTATGAAATGTATAGTACTCTGTTTTACGTAATCTATTTTTCTATCTCTCGTGAATATTAACACATTCTTTCTATATTTTAGACACTGAAAGCTTTGACTGAAGCAGAATTTGTGTGACATATGCATCGGCAGTTTGTATTTCAAGTATGAACGAACCAAACGCAGCATCGAACATCAGCAGAGAGGGACTATTAATTTGAGGAATTAGTTCTAAATCACTGGACATCACTGAAATTCGAGGTGTACTTTAATATTGAACATTACGTGGAAATCGATAATGTGCTGAACATCTTGGAACGCTTATGGGAAATCCATACTGCATTTTAATTTCTGTATTGATTTATAGAGTCTATGTCTTGTCATAAGTAACAGAGTGTGAAATAAGTTCTTCACCAGCAAGCATCGCTCTGCACAAAGCGACAGACGAAAGTTACGCGTCAGTTGTGTGGAAGATCCATAATACTCTTCAATCTCAGTATAGATTCATTGATTTTATGCTGTAACGCTAAATTCTGTTACCCTCAGATAAGGACTTACCGTTGACACTTTGGCGCGATTCTCCACTTATTCTGAACATTAACTATAACAAAATCAATTACGTTGGGCGCCAGACGCGATAGCGTCGATTTTCAAACAATAATGCAAATCAAGAAAAATAACACGAAACCGTACGGAAAATAATTAAAGAACCCGTTGTATGGCTGGCTAGGCTCAGGTACTCATAAGAACTGGTAGAGTGGCGGTATTGAAGGCACAGCTAACGATAATTACAGAATTAAAGGAAATAATGGAATAAAGAATAAACTCAAGTCAGGAAAAATGAACAGGTCAATCGATCATATATTGTCGAGAAGGTTACAGGTGTTACGTGTGGGTAGGACAGTACTGAGCGGTGGTAGTTGATGATTGATTGAATAATCAAAGATGCTCCCACGTAATAACAATGAATAAAAATTAAAACTAAGAAAGACCTACCTTTCGATAAGCCGGTAATGTGGGTATGTTGTTGCCTAGTCCTATACAGGTCTGTGAGAGTTGCTTAAATGGTTGAGGCTAATTTATAACAATGAAAATGGGAAAAGGTCGTCGTTTAAAATAAATGGTTTGAAGTGATTTAACTGGTGAAAGATAAAGTATATTCTGTAACAATGAATGACGATAGTGACGTAGAACCCGAAAGTAACAATTCAATAAAGTGTTTGAGTTTATACAACAGTGCACGTCGACGGACGAATTTATATTCAAATGCAGAGAAGCTGCAGAATCACTCAATTTGACCGTTTGCGTGTTTGAGCAAATCATGTGTTATTCTATTCTAAATGATATTATTTATTTGATACCAAGAACATCTATCCTGAACGATACTTATAACTAGCTGGTCGTGATTATTCGATATTGTATCTCTCTTTTTAGATTATCTTGAATTAATTATAAAGTGGGGCCGAGCTGAAGACTGGAGAATAACTCTCTGAATTTCCAAGGAAATTGTCTATAGCTGGACACCAATTATTGTTGCTGTTATTTCGAATTGTGTTCAAATCTTCGAAACAATATGTTTAATCTAATTGGGGGTAGTGAAGCTAGCCACCAACTCTAGTCTTTCTTTTGAATGGATATTACAATGGTAAATTTTGATTAAAAAGGTGAAAACAAGAATTCGTTCGCTGTTGGAGATCAGCACTCGGATTGACTCATCTTTAGATGTATTCTTGTGGTAATGAGATCGAGAGCCGTCGGATCGTTTCGGTCTGCGTCAGTAGTATACTGGAGCAGGGCCTCACCTCGAGATCTTAAGGCTGGATGGATGATATTGGAAACGATGAACCCGGTCCCTCAGTTTTGATTATCAAAAGTTACTTTTCACAATAAATGTCCGAATGTTTCACTCGTGGTTTTGATATGCGATAGTTTGTATTATTATTATCGAAATGATTATTTTACGGTAGTGATAAATTTCTTGATTATTAAAGTCAATGCTTAATATTACCAGATCCGGATTGAATCTGGGCTGAACTTGGTTTATTTAAGGAAAATTAAATATCATAAAAATGTCTATTCTTGAAGATATAAGAAATATTAAGGAACAGGGAAGAATTTGGAAGGTAGGAGATAGTGAGTCTTTTGCAGCTAACAGAATAACTGAATGCTCGGATTTGACGAATTAGCGCGAGACTTTAGGCCGGTCACAATTAAGATTTTCCAACGCTACTCTTGCTCGAGAGGGCTAATCCGGGTTGACGTCCACGCACTTTGCGACTTGACAGACGAAAGAACATGGCTGCTTGGACCTGAAAGTATTAATAGGGAAAAATTTGCAGTTGCAATAAGTTGCAATGGTAATTAGCCAATGAGGTGCGGGGGCGACCTCCCGGTGTCCAAATATACACGGTCAGCGTTAGTTCGCGCTTTTCGACGGTCTTCCGACGATTCTCAATCTCATCACTTATACGAACAAGATGTTGACAAAAGGTATCTTAAGATAATTCTCACGCATTCATCCACACATCTCAACAAATAATCTATTTTAATTTGGTGGTTCCAAAGGTAGTGGTTTATCCTAATTATTGATAATAATTTTGACTTAAAAAGAGAGATATTCCCGGGCTGAGCGCCGCTGTTACTAGGTCAGTAATTTTATAGCGCAATTCTTGGTGTCAGCAGATAAGATACAATTTCAGCGGATGCCGAGGACAGTATGTGACCTTATCAGAATATGAGATTGTGATGAAGTAATTGAAGAAATTGAAGAAATGAAATGACATGGAATTTTGAAAAAGGTATGCCAAGGCGGTACGTCGAGGCGTAACACAGGGTTAAGACAAGCAAATGAAATGGTATCGATAACGGTGGGTAATAAAATAAGCAATAGTTATTCACAAAAATTTCGGTAGAAGAGAATTAAACGGTGGCTTTGAAACGAGAGACGGTAGTCGACAGTGAAAAATGAGCGTAGGTCCGGAAAAGCGATATAATGCAAGAGTTTACTTAAACTACACGTCACTGGGCGACGTGATCTTACCCAAGTTGCAAATGACGCTACGAAAATTATTATTCTGTTAATTAAAAACGAGAGTGAGAACCTTATTGCAATCGGTAGCAAACAAAGTAACGATAATAACGGAAGAATGCGGCGAATTTACCATAGATTCTAACCAGTACGAGAGATTGACATTCATGAGCAATTTACAAAATCGGTAACGTAAATGATCGACTAGATTCACGGTCAAGTACGATAGATAATTTATAGAAGAGTTATTCATAAACGATAGGATCGATAATTTACAATAGTTATGGATCCAAAGAATTATACAATGAATTCTTAAACATAACTTTCGAGAGAAGACAAAATTACCAAAGAATACAAAATCATAAGAGAACAATACTAAAATCATAAGAGAGTGAGAAATTTGGAGAGTTCACAAAATAAAGAAATACACTAAATACACTGCAGTACAAAACAATCAAGAATATACGAAAATTATTGATTACTGAAATCATGCAGTCACACGGCGGCTTACCGCAACTCTAAGCCGTGAATCATGGTTCACACAAAATACGCAGAACTTGAATTAATAATATACAGAGAAAAGAATAACAAGCAAAAATAATATAGGATAGCCAATAGCAATAGAAAAAAGTGCGTCAGTATTTAGAGGCTGATTCTACTCTCGGTTATGCTCCAAGGAACTCGATATACGATACAATAGGCAGGACATGAATAAAAATATTATAAGCAATAACAGAAACAAATTATAAGGCACACTACTGATACAGAAAATTATGAAACGAAAGGTAGAACCAATAGGGCTCAAAATACGAAAGAGAATACAGAAGCAGACTGATAGAAATTCATAAGGAATCAGAAAATTCATAAATAATCAGAAAATTCATAAATACAAAGGAATTAATTATTTGGCAGTTATGAGGTCTCTCAAACACGAAGATTATTGATTACTGAAATCATGCAGTCACACGGCGGCTGACCGCAACTCGAAGCCGTGGACCATGATTCACACAAAGTCGATAAATACAGTAAGAAATAGAATAAAAATGTGACGTTGCACCTAGAGTGCAAGTCACAACAAACCCCAAACCCGCGGGGAAGAGCCGAACGGGTGAGTCCCGTCCCGTCGGGAAACACCCGAAGGTAACCGAAGCCCACCGACGCTCGGCTGAGCCGAGCGTCAACCAGCAGTACGACAGCGACCTACGGAAAAGTAACACGCCTACGAAGAAATAACACGCGAGAAGTAAAGAGGAAGAGCGAGAGAGAGAGAGAGAGAGAGAGAGAGAGAGAGAGAGAGAGAGAGAGAGAGAGAGAGAGAGAGAGAGAGAGAACGACGACCAGCGGAGACCAGAGACCCCAGACGCTCCCTCCTCAACACTACTACACCGACACTCCGACGACATCAGGTTAGCCTGCAATCTACCGCCGATCTGCACCTCCCCTCGCAATACCAACCCTTTCTACCTCACACTCCCCGTCACACTACACCACCCCCCCCCCCCCCTCCGCAATACCGACCCTTCCTACCTCACCCTCCCCGTCACCCTACACACACACCCCCCCCGCGCGCGTACCTGTAAGTTAGAATTAAGTGACGCTAAGGGCTGAGGCGTGATCAGCCCCCGTTGATGTCTACAACCCCTTTGTATCTTCAGTAGTTTTAAGTCGACTCCCCCCCCCCGATCGCAATACATGTACCCTCCTCATAAATATACACACAAAGTTTTACCTATTCTATCAGCCCCGACTTTCTCGCCCCGTCTCTAATTGCTCCCCCCTTCCACATTATTAGTGCGGACTCAAAACCCGTCACAAATTGGCGCCCAACCTAAATTACCCACATTTTTACCCCAAATCCGAACAATTAAGAGACAAAACATAAGTATAAACGCTAACAAAGTACACATAGACTCACGAAACAAAGCTACACAGTCACGAAAATTCGAATAAAGACAGTTGAACACACACACTACCAAACACGATACACACAATGGCAGACCAAGGACACAGAGAACCGCAAGGCCTAGCGCGCGAACACATGGACATACACACACCCGAACGCAACCAAAACAACTCGACACAGAGCGAGCCGCGCACGACACGAGACCAACAAACGCCGACCCAACCACAGGAAATAAATAGACGACACACGATAAATTCACCAAACGCAATAAATATAATCGATGCAGCTATCATAGAGAATACACACAACTTACATAGTACACAAATCCAACATCAAGAAAGCCCAGAACCAACAAATCCCATACAAACATACAATACAATCCCAACACCTACACACACGCAAACTAACACGGTAACAACCAATCAAACGAACCGACACTTCACGGGAACAGACACATTTTTAGCCACCAACACACGTAACACACGACTTATACAAAACCTGATAGACCTCGGAGCACTACCAAGCGACAGAAACGAATACGAAGATCCACACATATACAGCACACAGTCAATACACCCCACAAACAACCAAAACACGACAAACCTAAACCACACACCAAACCCGAACAGTACATACTGGAATCAGCCAGCAATGGCAATGAGAACAATACAAACATGGAACATAAAATACTCAGGAAATACAAACGAAAACACACACGAATTTTTACAAAATCTCCGCGACTACCAAACGGGATATGAAATACACGATACACAATTAATCAACAACCTCAGCTCGATACTCGAAGGTGACGCAAAAAACTGGTACAGATTAAATAGAGGCAAATGGCGAACACTGGAAGAATTCGAAGGAGACATTACACACGCATTTCAAGACATACAACACAGGGACAGACTGGAACAAAAAATCAAAAACTACGTACAAGGACCAACACAAAAAATTACACAATTCCTAATACAATTTAGAACACTACTATCACAACTAAAACCGCCATACAACCCACGAACACAATTAGACTTGGCATACAGAAACATGAAAATAGAATACAAGGCATACATAAAACCATACGACTTCGCGAACTTCGACCAACTGGAAATAGCCGCGAAAGAATGGGAAGCAAACATCGAATGGGAAAATACAAGACAAAGAATATTAAATAACTACACACACCCACAAGAAACCTACACACACCAAACACACCGCACACAATACATCCCATACAAGTACGCACAAACACAACCCCGCCCAGCAATACTCCCAACACCAAATATACCACCGGCACTCACAGACAACATACGACGAAACCAAACAAACCAAAACACGCAACAGACTCGATACCCCGCAATCACGTATAACTCACCACACTACACTCAGCAACAAACACAAACGAACTCAAACACAGGCACAACACCACGCAGATGCTTTAACTGCAACCAACCCGGACACTTCAGATGGCAATGCACACAGGTACAGAACCAGGGAAACGAGTAAGGGTTGACCCAGCAAGGGTGGAGGGCAGTCCCTCAAACAACACAAACACACCCGAGACAGTAGCACCGACAACAGATAACAACAGAACTGAAAGTAGATTCCACATCAGAATCGAAATACACGGTCACGAATTTAACGCATTAATAGACACAGGCGCAACACACTCATACCTAGGCGCAGAAGTAATACAAATACTACACAACACAGACACACCAATAGACGACACGCCCGACAGAACAGCTACAATGGGAAACGGAACACAGGTGACGATAGAAGGAGCAGTAACACTCCCAATACGCCTCGGCAACATAACAAAAAAAATTAATTTCGGATTAATACCAAACTTAGGCTCGCAATGTATCATTGGGAACAGCGGCTTAATGAGATTTGGAATACAAATAAATTATGGAGAAAACACATGGTCACTTATAGACGACCCACAGACACACTACCACATGCAAGCCAGACCACAAGAACTACCAACACCACTCAAAGAATACATACAAACACATCAAACACGAAAAATACGACGTCAATCAACACAAACACACACAAAACAAGCAAAAGCAGCAGAAAAATTAGAAGCAACGAAACAACAAACACACCCGAAAACAACAGAAAGACACGAAAACACAGAAAAAACAACTATAAAACAAAAACCACTAACCCCAACACTACCCAGCACGAAGACACCACCGGAAAACACCCCCCCAAAAGACAACCCACAGAACACACCAATCACAAATCAAAAAATCATACCCACAAACGCACACACAACAGACGACACACAAACGGACGAAGAAACCGAACCACAGATATGCGCAGGAATACAAGAACTCACACAATCACAACACACACAACTACAGACGACAATACAGCAGAAAATCTCAACACTACCAGGCCAACTCGGCCTAACACACCTAATCAAACACAAAATAGACACACAAGGACACGCACCCATAAAACAAAGATACTATATGGTATCACCAAAAATTAGAGAAGCCATCCACACAGAAATAGACAAAATGTTAAGAGAAGACGTGATAGAACCATCAGAAAGTGAATGGTCGAGCCCAATCGTCATGATAAAAAAGCCAAATAACACATATCGTTTCTGTTTAGACTTCAGAAAAGTAAACTCAGTATCAAAAAAAGATGCATACCCACTACCATACATGACAGCAATATTAGACAAACTAAGGACAGCACAGTACATATCAAAAATCGACTTAAGCCAAGCATACTTCCAAATACCACTCGACGAAGACAGTAAACACATAACAGCCTTCACAGTCCCGGGAATGGGCTTATTTCAATTTAAAAGAATGCCATACGGACTGACAAGCGCACCGGCGACATTCCAAAGACTACTAGACAGACTCATAGGCCCAGAATGCGAACCATATGCATTCGCATACTTAGACGACATAATAATAGTAACACAAACATTTGACGAACACTTACAAAGACTAGAACAAATACTCAAAAGGATTACAGACGCGGGACTAACAATAAACCCAGAGAAGTGCGAATTCGGATGCGCACAAGTAAAATATCTCGGATACATAGTAGACAGACACGGACTATACATAGACCCCGACAAAACACAACCCATAGAAAACTACCCAAGCCCAAAAACAATAAAACAATTACGGAGACTAATTGGCATGGCATCATGGTACAGACGCTTCATACCTAACTTCGCACACATTACAGAACCACTAACACGACTACTGAAAAAAGACCAGAAATGGCACTGGGGAGAAGAACAAGAAAACGCAATGAACACAATCAAACACGCACTCACATCACCACCCACACTCGCATGCCCAGACTACACACAAACATTCACACTACAAACAGACGCTAGCGGAACAGGGATAGGTGCCGTACTGACACAATCTCTCGATGACGAAGAGCATGTCGTAGCATACGCTAGCCGTGCGCTAAGCGAGGCAGAACGTAAATACTCCACCACTGAGAGAGAATGTTTGGCGGTACTCTGGTCCATAAAAAAATTCAGACCTTACGTGGAAGGATACCACTTTAAAGTAATTACAGATCACCACGCACTGAAGTGGCTAAGAGAATTAAAAAACCCCACAGGCCGACTTGCACGATGGGCACTAGAACTATTAGAATACGACTTTGACATTACACACCGAAAAGGTACAATGCACGACGTACCAGACGCACTTTCAAGACGACACGAAGACGAAGAACACATAGAGACAATAGAAGACACGACAGACAAATGGTACACATACAAGAAAACACAAGTACAAACACGCTCAGAGAAAAACGAATCATAGCGAATCAGAAACAAACAACTATACTTCCACCGCCCCAACCCCTTACACTCAGACCTCCTACCAGACACAAACCCATGGAAACTAGTAATACCCAAAGACAAAATAACACACATACTACACGAAAATCACGACGTAACGCAAGCAGGCCACTTAGGGATCGAAAAGACATATCAAAGAGTAGCCAAAGAATATTATTGGCCAGGTATGTACAGAGACACAGTAAATTACATAAAAAAATGTGACACATGCCAAAGAATAAAAACAATGCAAACGCGACCGGCAGGGCTAATGGGTACAAGAATGATAGAAGAACCGTGGACAGTAGTAGCCTCAGACATCATGGGCCCACTCCCACTATCAAAACAAAAAAACCAATACATCATAGTTTTCGAAGACCTATACACCAAATGGGTGGACCCATTGACCACAAAACCCGTCACCGAAGCCGGCTCACCCTATAGGCCTCGCCCCGCGTGGGGAGGGGGGAGTTGTGACGTTGCACCTAGAGTGCAAGTCACAACAAACCCCAAACCCGCGGGGAAGAGCCGAACGGGTGAGTCCCGTCCCGTCGGGAAACACCCGAAGGTAACCGAAGTCCACCGACGCTCGTGTGAGCCGAGCGTCAACCAGCAGTACGACAGCGACCTACGAAGAAGTAACACGCCTACGAAGAAATAACACGCGAGAAGTAAAGAGGAAGAGCGAGAGAGAGAGAGAGAGAGAGAGAGAGAAAGAACGACGACCAGCGGAGACCAGAGACCCCAGACACTCCCCCCTCAACACTACTACACCGACACTCCGACGACATCAGGTTAGCCTGCAATCTACCGCCGATCTGCACCTCCCCTCGCAATACCAACCTTTTCTACCTCACACTCCCCGTCACACTACACCACCCCCCCCCCGCGCACGTACCTGTAAGTTAGAATTAAGTGACGCTAAGGGCTGAGGCGTGATCAGCCCCCGTTGATGTCTACAACCCCTTTGTATCTTCAGTAGTTTTAAGTCTACTCCCCCCCCCGATCGCAATACATGTACCCTCCTCACAAATATACACACAAAGTTTCACCTATTCTATCAGCCCCGACTTTCTCGCCCCGTCTCTAATTGCTCCTCCCTTCCACATTATTAGTGCGGACTCAAAACCCGTCACAAAAATTATAAGCAACTTCGTAACGATACAATACAAAGGCAGAAGCCTTACCTCAACGATGACCTCAGGCCCACAACACTGAATTTATTTTGAATAAGACTTATCGAAATAACGAGAGAAAACTAGAACGACATCCGGAAATTTACAAAAGAAAAGAATGAAGCTGAAGGTATTACAACGGTAAAGGATAGTGAATAAACGATAGATAACGATAGCGGTATAATAAACGGTAGAATGATAGCAATAAGGTAAGAAAGGAAGAATCGGTAGCTCAACTCGGAAGAATAATTGGGAAAATAAGGACTATTGAAGCTGTCACTCAGCGGATCAACCGTAGAATAGATGGAGGTCGGAGTTCGGCTCGCCATTCTCGCGGTTGTCGTGAGGTGAATCTTCTTCCCTTTGATTGATTGGTTCACCCCCACCACAGATAGGCCATCCCCCTGTGGCGAATATCGGTTACGGCGTGGTCATGCGTTTTCGAAGATGATCGCTAGATGTGGCATAATGTGCTGCTCGTGGTTTCGTCATTGACACTAATTTGTACGATTCATTAGCTGCTTCAGTTTATTGTCCAGGTTGCCTACCATTGGGGACTTTTTCAAGGAGATCATGCAGTCACACGGTTGGCTTACCGCAACATTTGAACCGGAGACCATGATTCACATGAACAGTCCTGGCTGATAGAAAGGCTGCGTCGATCCTCGGAACTATGGCTTTATCAATCTGGACGTAGTGGTTTGGGGTCGGTCCGGCACCAGACCGGTAAGTCGGAAGATGGCAGGCTACGGTATGCCTTGTATGCCATCCTTACGGCATCCGATAAAGCGGGCGGTTGGTTCCTTCTTGAGGAGTGGTGCCCTCGGCTGTGGGAAGAATTTTTATCTCCCTGCTCACCGGCAGTCGAGGCGATACGAGAGGTTCGGGTGGATGCTAGTCAAGGTGCGTGAAAGTGCACCAAGGTAGTGTAGTCTCATTAGACCGTCGGTAGGCGAAGTCGTCGAGAGCTGGTAACAGTAGATATCGGTAGCTGTTGATTCCTCGGTGGTCGGGATCGTTGTCGTGCAAGTAGCTTATTAGCGTGCGCAGGAGCGTGAAATGCAGAATTTACAAAAGAAGAATCAGTTAAAAGTAGATATCGCCTATTTTGTATCGAGTTCGATTGGAGTACCCCGCTGGGGACGCGTTTCCTAAAGATAAACAACGGTTGTGTGCCCTTGTGATGGGCGACTCTAAAACGCCACGTTACAATGCTTTGTCACATATAATAGATTAAAGTTTCCGTCTCTGGAGCACCTGATGTGAGAATGTATGTAGATAGATACATTTCTATTCTATTCACACATACAAAGCACAAGAAAACAAATTTGAACTTACTGGTGATGAGAGGAATTAACGACAACAGAGTCAGGGCGGCTAGGTGGTCTAGTGGAGTAAGGCTCCAGTCAAGCATCTCTAGAAACCAGGTTCGACTCCTGGCTCCGTCGTTAATTTTTCGAAATCACCAGTTTTTCAAATTTATATCTCCAACAATGAATTTTCTCCTAACTAATGATACTGCACATCCGCATATCATTTATTAGACGGCTTTGAGCGTCTTGCGTGCTACCCATCAGAAGCGTAAGATTCCAACATGTAAACATTCGTCTACATAAATTCTTACATCAGGTGCTCCAGAGACGAAAACTTTCTATTCACACATACAAAGCACAAGAGTACAAATTTGAATTTACTGTTGATGAGAGGAATTAAAGACAACAGAGTTAGGGCGGCTAGGTGGTCTAGTGGAGTAAGGCTCCGGTCAAGCATCTCTAGATACCAGGTTCGATTTCTGGCTCCGTCGTTAATTTTTCGAAATCACCAGTTTTTCAAATTTATATCTCCTATAATGGATTAAAGGGTGAAATAAGTTTTTCGCCAGTAAGCACCGCTCTGCCCAAGAGCAAGAGACGAAAGTTTCGTCACTTGTATGAAGTAAGTTACTTTTCACCAGCAAGCACCACTCTTTCCAAGAGAGCGAGCCGAAAGTTTGGTCAGTTGTATGGGTAATTCGTACTACTTTTCAATTCTTGTATTGATGCATAGATTCTATGCCTTGTCATAAGTTATAGAGTGTGAAATAAGTTTTTCTCCAGTAATCACCGCTCTGTCCAAGAGCGAGAGACAAAAGTTTCGTCAGTTGTGTGGGGAACGTTTCTCCTACAAAAAAATTGATATTTTACTAATGAAATCAAAGTTTGGTTTTTCGTTAACTTTACATTAGTCGAAAGCAGAATTAATGTACATTTACGTACGTCAATCATTTCCGTAATGAGATCATGATGTGATGCAATCGATTGCATACATTGCGATGTTGATGAGCATCGTTCCGAAAGATTCACGACTTTTCAAAATGCAGCGGGCTTCTTCCATGTAGGTTTCTACTATTGAACCTGGTTAGAAGATGCGCGCTGCGCCACCTAGCGGTGTGCGGAGGTACCTTGGTACTCTGCTCTCTCTGGAAGGGGGCCGCATCGGACTTTTCACGCGTCTTTAAAAGCACCTTCAGCCTAATTACAAACATTGTTTCAAAATGCGATAATGAATAACGTACTTTTGTTTGGAAAATAGCGTGGACGTCAATTTCGACAGTCTACTGTTTGAAATCAGAGATACGTAATGCTCCGGACAAATTGGTAAATCTTTATGCATTCCGTGCAATTCGTCAGGATATTCCAAATCTACTTCTAATATGTAAACGAACCCCGCTTCGTCCGAGGTGATAAGAAGGTCGCATTGTCTGAAATCTGATACCCTTTCAAAGGAACTTCATAGCAGAGCAAAGCTCATAGCGACACCGTATAAATTGTTAACGTCAAAATACATGAGATAAGATTCTTCGACTTTTTGATCGAATGCCTTTCCCATGTACCTGTTATTGGCCTTTGCATGTCTGTTCGAGCATTGTGACACACCGCCACGAATACCTTTTTCGATAAACGCAATCATATCTAGATATTAGTGAGAAGCTCGAGCTCGATGTCGGTACACTTCAGCATTGCGTCAAACGACAGGCCGGGCGCGGTGTACTAATGTAACGGGTCCATTCTATACGTTGTTCAACAATTCTGTTTAAAATTTTAAAAAACGTCAGCCAGTGAAAAAATGTCTGTCCGTAAATACAGGTCTGAATATTATTCTCCCAAAGTTTTGACGTTAAAAGTTTGCCAAATTTTGCATGCGTGCGCGTAATTGTGATCTGTTATGTCCTGGTCGTTTAATTAAGAATAAAACTCTTCTTTGGCTGGTAGTCATCTGTTCTCGAGTTTCTTCCAGTTATCGATGTATTCGCACGGGAAACCACCTTTTCTGGTCAATAATTGAAATTCATCCAAGGTACCGCAAAATTTGCGTGTAATAGTCTTCTAAGCATCATCGAAATACGTTACCAATTTCTCAAGGCTGCTGGGCATAAAACGAAACTAATCTCGGAATCTAAACTTTATATGCGTTCCCTTGAAATATTTGGTGAATGAAATGAACTTTCTTTTATTAACGGGTAAAATCTGAATATTACCCTCGAATGATGTCGCCAACGCTTTAATCAGAAAATGCGCATCGTATCCTGATAGACTGTGGAATATAACTGGGATAGCATGTGAATTTTGATAATTCAAATTACAGCTTGGATGAGCAACAGCACGATACTTGCCTGTGAAATGACAGTAATCACGATGTTTCACGTTTTCGGGCGTGAAAGGTTTTCCACAAATATGACGTATTTTAGCAGATTGAAATTCGTAAATTTGATAACGCGTCAGACGTTCCATAGGTACAACAGTTCTCAAATATATTTCCACCGAATGTGCCAATTCTACTAACTCATTCATAAACCATTGAATGCAAGTCTCTCCTCGAATAATTTTCAATTTTGAAATTAAATTGTTGAACGCACAATGCAGATGATAAGCTATACTGTACGGAATATGCTTCAGATAAATGTTTCGTTCTTTCCCGAAACGTTTAAGAATATGTTGCACTAAACATTCAAGATCCGCGTAAATGCTAAAGGAACGGTTTCTTTATGCTTCAAATTTTTGAATTTCAGAATCTCATCCTCTTCTGTTGGTAAAATAACTTTGGTTTTGTTGAAACTCATGCAATCAACTCTGTGCTCCAACAAACATCTTTCAGATTGAAAGTGTGACAGACACCTCTCGCATGACCAAGTACGAGCACGGTGACCAGAAATTTGTGATCTTGTTAATCGCGATAAATTTCGAATCCATGCAAAATGATGTGTTACTTTCTTTCCATAATTTTCCATATCATCATCATCATGAACAATTTCAGTCTAACACTAAAAGATGAATCACAGGTTCATCAGACTTTTTTCGGCTTAAGTAAACGGATACAATTTCACCGTGCTTTTTTTCGGCACATTCTATACCATAGACGTGATTCGAAAGTTCGTTAAGTTTTTCAAATTTCAGAATTTGATCTAAAGACGTTGGAAAATTCAAACCATTATACCGTAGCACTGAGCTGAAATATCAATACGAAGTGCCTACGCTGGTATTGTTGTTGGCCAGAAAGAGGGCTGCGGTGACCGACCAAAGAAAGCAATATGAGTCATTGTTACGAATGTTGACGACAGCCTTCTCATCTTGAATATCCTCAGGTAGTGGTGTGTATGTGAACACACCTCCTCGTAATGGCACGTACTTGTTAGTATTCATAGTCAAATTAATTATTTCGATCAACGACCAGCCAGAGTCTTTTTCTTGGAAATCCTTCACTTTGGCCAACACTTTCTGCTCCACGTTCTCTTTAAACCACCCGTGCATGTCCGTTGGTTGGAGGATGACTCGATTTTTAGTATTAAAAAATTGAATTGCTTGTATAATTTCAGCGTTTTTCGTTAAACTGTCAACTGGCTTGCTATAGAATGACTCCTCCACGCTGGCCCGGTTCCTTTTATGAGCAAGCAACAACATGATTCACGCATTGTCGAAAATTCGCGAACAACCGTATGCAATATTCTTTGACGAAAATTTCAAGATATTTCTTGAACGGACCTGCAAGCGCGTGTGAGATAGTAAGGAAGGAATGTGGCGAAGAAGTCTCACACGCTTTATATACGAGAGTGTGGTAGTGAACTAATCGCCAGACAGATACATGGAAGTATAGTAGTATTAGTGGATGGGGATGTTTTACTTTGCTCACGGGTATCAGGTTCACGAATTCTAGACCTACGTATTGGTGCAGTAGAACAGAGTCAGACAAAGGTAATTCGCAAACGTAACTGACAAGTGTCAACTGTCGGGCCGGAATTCTTCGACCGCGGGCCGCTTAACGTCAAGTCGAAACTCATCGGCCGATTCCGGGTATTGTTCACGTCGGACGATTCCAAGAATTGTTTGTCGGCCTAAATTCGTTCAGGGTAGTTGCATGAGCCTCTCAACGTCGTACCTTCCCTTTTGTAACCTCTCGACCGTCGGAGAATCTTCTCGAACCTTCTGGAAGCTCAACCTGCCACGTGCGCGGATCCTCGGTCGAACGTTCAAGGATTCATGGAAGGGTGCGCTTGAACGCCCGAGGGTTTACGGGCTGCGCTCGGTAATGCAGTTACTCGATCCCGCTAGATGAGCATGATGACCGAACGCGCTATTTATCTGGTAAGAGTAAGACCCAAGGTGATTGATAGCTAATTTCAGATACTTCTAAACGCCGAAGAACGCACGAGGGATAATAACTACGGCAATTTCGGGGATTTCTTACCACCGATCACGGTCATTTGGGGGATTTTTTACCGATGATTATGGTCATTGGGAGATTTCTCTCCGACGATCGATTGGCAGAGAGCATTTTATCGACGAGGGTGAGGGTAACCTTCAAGGATTTGTGTCTGGGTAGAGCTCTGCTGGTAAAGAAGGTGTTTGTATCCAGTATCCCCTTTGCTATACAACTAACATATAAGAGCTCTTGTATGTTCTTTATCTGTAATGACTACTAGATCGTCATGAAGGGGGGAAAACAAGTGGTTTTACCCTTTGTTAGAGTATAATTAAAAAAAAAAACTATCTGACTTAAATTTAAAGTAAAAGGTGCAATGAGCAGTCGCTGGAAGTGCGGAGATCGAGCGCGCGCGGCTGCTCGGAGCGCGTGCAATTGCTCAGAGCGCGTAGGTATACATTTTCAATCGAATTCCTTGTTTAATTAAATAAATTTATATATTCAAAAAATACAAACAATAATTAAATAGGTTCTATTCATGTTATTCAACTATAATAATTAAAATTTACATTTATATTTTCATTTAGACTAATGGTAGAAATAAAACAAATACATCTGTTTAAAAGGACGCATTTTCTTTCTTTGAAATCTGCCCAAAAACTATGCTTGAACAACCGTTCGAAAGGAAAGCTTTATGACTACGAGGATTAAATTATGAATTTGTACTTGCTTAAATTATTTTGTTAATTCAAACAAGTTTTGTTTTAAGTGTTATTTGCAAATATTTTGTTCACTATACAGAATTATTTTTTTATAGATTGTGAGTCCGACAACGAGTCTGAGCAACAGGACGAAGTCGATGAAACGTATTCGGACAAAGATGATCAATTTGATGAAGAATGCGATACCGATTCATTTGAAAATTTTAAATTGACGTGATATCATCGACAAATTGCGATAAATACAATGTTTTTTTAATTCAAATAATTTTATTTCATAAAAAAAGAAATTCAATTATTAATACACCTATCCCTACGCGCTCCGAGTAGCCGCGCGCTTGAAATCCGCCCTTCTAGCGACTGCCTGACTGTATCTGTTACATTAAATTCAGGTCCGACTGTTTTTCTCTTTAATTATACGTGATAATTAAGTAACGAACAAATTCTTCGCCAGTACAAAACCTTCGTACCGATCTAGTTATCGCGACTACTTATGCAACGTGTTGACTCGCCGCGTGCCGCAGCTACGTGGTCTGACCACTTGCTCACATTTGGTCGTATTATAAACAAGTTTAGCGCCAACTTTCAACTATTAAAAAACACTTTCAGTGTATGTGATGATTTAACATACTTGAAAGTGAGCCACCGTCAGGTGTCGCTCTATCTGACCTTACAAGTGAGTGCTGACTCATGAACACCCTTAATTAATCTACTTCATATTGAATTATGAGTCATTACAAAACTCTCGCAGTTGTTTACCAAGAGCTCTTCAACTACAAGGTCCGTCTTGTATCCCTGGCTATTTCCGCAAATTTGCTTGGCGATTGCGGACCGGGCAGTTATATTACAAGTTATATAACTATAATTATATTGCGGTCATAGACATATTTTGAAATGTTGCAATAAAATATAACATTTTTTAAGTGTAACATTTCTGGATTATTTCTGAAATATTTCGAGTCGTATGAACAATTACGAGACATCGTGATATCTGCGTATGTTACAGTTACATGAAATTTGTGAAATGCACGAAAAGAGTATTAAAAGACATACGATATACATGGATTTGTGCTTGTTGTGTAATTTCATGATGTAATGGAAACATTGCAACTTCGAATCAGCGAGACGCCTGTGTCGTATAGAATTTACATGACAGTTGAAATGTGATGGTGTCTTTACAGTATGTCACAGTGCTACAAATATGTGAAAAATGTTCCTGGGAAGATAATATCAATTCTTCGTCACGGCTATGAAATTTGGTTCACTGACTACACCTTATCCATTTTACACATTGAATTAACTTAATGAAACCACGTAGTTGTATCCAGCCAAGTCCGTTTCATTATTTTCATATTGGCATAAAACAAGGCATTATTTGATTGTATTGATTAGATCAAAATCGAGAGTTCGTATACGGATGAGTAACATTTCTATAAGAATTTCTCTGAAATTTTTTTTATGTGTGCAGCCAGTTCTGTCTCATTTCAAATGAATTGTCGAACCAATATGTATTTCATTCAACAAAATATCTTGGCCATGGCATACCTTGGGCAAACATTGATGCTCTTTGCTGGGCGGCAGCGATGGCCATGGCGTTGAGTCCACTGGCCCCCGGAGTTGCGTAGACGTCATAGGCGGAGGCCCTCCTGGGCAGTTGAACTGGCAGATTAAGTCCCGCATCGGTATGAACGGGCTGACTGGAACCGGAAACGCCCCCCGACTTTACCTCATCGTCGTAAGACCTTTGCCTCGCGACGCGAGACTTTCGCCGGATAGTACCACCGCTACGCTTGGAGTGACGCCGTCTTTCTTCCTCCTCATCAGCGTTGAGGTCTTCTGTCAGCTCAAAATCTGGAATTTATCATCATTCACAGGGTGAATCGTTACTAAAATCGACTCAGGGATTATCCGCAAGAAATTGCTTCAAGCGCATGAAAAAGAATTACGCAGTAACGAAAGACCGATTTTGAAATTAGCAAACCTCAAAAATTCTGGTACATGCGTATAGATTGTTTTGGCTCGTTTCTAATCCCACGTATAGTGATGACGGATTTTCCGAAAGGGGTGAGTCGGATTGCCCTGATTTCATGAAATTCGATGACAAACTTTCAATTCAATGGTTCCTGTGCAGTCCCGAGATTTTGAACGATTTACTTTCATCATCTTTTTTGCGAACTATACATATGTGTAGCCTGTTCTAAAACGGTTTTTTTGCAATGCTCATCACTTATACTGGACAAAGGATTAAACAGGCGAATAACACCAGAAAACAAATTTTAGAGGTCATTTACGTGGACCCGTTATGTCGACTATATCGTAAGTCAGGAGAGATTAAAACCATAAATTCAACACTAAATGCCTTAAGCCCCTGAAGAATTTAAGAGGTATTTAGAAATGTTTTGTTGCTCAATGCCAAGGACCATTTGAACAAGTGTCAAACTGATACACTTCGAGGAAGATGATAACGGAAAACACAATCATCATTGAACTGTGTTGAATTTAGCATCAAATGGTACGAGATAATCCTAATTGAGTGTCAATTTACAAATGATACAAATTTTTTATGAATACCCGAGGTAACAGGGACGACAGAATGATGCCGAGAAAAGCAACAAGAGAGGTATGGCAAAGCCAGTTCTGGCAAACACTTTTTTTATGGGCAAGCTCCCCCATACGCAAACCCTTGAAGGTTACCCCTCTCCCCTCATAAAACAAAAATGTGCTCGGCCGATCAATTGTCGGTAAAAAAAATCCCCCAAATGACCATGATCGTTGATAAAAAATCCCCGGAATTGCCGTAGTTTTTATCTCTCGTGCGTTCTTCGTCGATAAGAAGTCTTTCGGAACTGCCCGACGAATTTCAACTTGACGTTGAGCGGCCCGCAGTCAAAGGATTTTGGGGCAATTATGAATTCTGAAAGGTTCTGTAAGCGTTAGAAAGACCCGCTGTGGCCTAGAAAGGATTTAAGGTCGACAAACAATTCTCGGAATCGTCCGACGAAAACAATGCTTGGAATCGTTGGACTAGTTTCGACTTGAAGTTGAGCGGCCTGTGGTCAAAGGATTTTGGAGCGCCGTTGAATTCTGGCAATTTCTGAAATGAACTCTCAACTAGTAGGACAGAGGTTCAATTAACGCCTGATATTGATGATGAAAAGTAGTTTATTGAAGAAAACATAAAATTACAGTTTTACGTAGAATTTTTGATCACAGATCGCTCAACGGCAAGTTGAAATACGCCGGACGATTCCGAGAATTGTTTGTCGGCCTTAATTCAATCAGGGTCGTTGCATGAGCCTCCAAACGTCGTACCTTCCCCTCGAAACCTCTTGATCGTCGGAGAATCTTCTCGAACCTTCTGGAACCTCAACCCGACACGTGCGAAGATTCTCGGTCGTTCGTCCGAGGATTCACGGGGTGTGCTCGAAACCCTGAGGATTCATGGTCGATGCGCATGGTGACTGAGAGCGCTATTCATCTGGTGAGGGTAAGAGCTACGGTAACACGTAGCTAATTTCAAGCACTTCTTATTAATGAAGAACGCACGACGGATAAAAACTACGGCAATTTCTAAGATTTTTTCACCAACGATCATGGTCGTTTGGGGGATTTGTTACCGGCGATCATGGTCATTGGGGAGATTTTTTTACTGACGATCGATCGACACAGCATATTTTATCTTACGAGAGGTGGGGGTAACCTTCAAGGGTTTGCCTCTAGGGGAGTTTTCCGGTGAAAAAGATGTTTGTATCCAGAACCGGCCTTGCTATACTATTAACAAACATGTGGGTCTTTCCAGTCTAACTGAACACGCTCATTGATACCGATCGTTTTCGAATTTTGAATTGTTACGTCCAGCATACCACTTCTCTCTATTTTTCCTACTCGCTAACTCTCCCACAGTTCTTACATTAATCTCATGGTCTCTGTCCTGTCCTCTTATCTCTACGTAGTCTCACGCTATTCACTATCACGCTTACTCATCAAATTCCATTCCCTACTCCTAGCATTGTCACACCTTTTCTGCACCCGTACGTTTCACGTCTCGAGGAACACTTCTATTCTAACTCTCAACAACGTCACATCTAGACTTCTTACATAGCTTCATACAACACACTTCGTTTTTACCGTCATCTGAACTTCCTCGAAATAAATATATTAGTAATATCTCAAACAAACCCTACGTTATTCGATCCTCATCCTGATTTCCGGTTGTCCTGGAACTTAAAAGCGAAGCCAACCAGTTTACTCTTACCGCTCAGGAGTAACTCTACTCACGGACGTAACAGAATCTTGTAGTGTACATTCAAACTAGCACTTATGATTTCTTTACATTTGCTATCTCAACCTTCCGTGAAAAAAATATTTAACAAGTCGTTCACATAGTTTCTATGTCTACGTGTTACGATACCGAAAAATTAAGTTTTTTCTCGAAGTGGAACACCTCCAATTTAGAAAATAATTCATTTTATATATATATTGTAACGGACAGTTGTTCAAAATCGCATCAACACCAACAGTGCCCGTGACATACACGAATCATGACAATAACTGACACAGACAGCTGAACGGGACGACCATTGACATCGACCGTGACCTGCTAACGTCCAAAATAATAAACAAAGACGACGGACGTTGACAAACGAATACCAGTACGATGACCCACAACAGAACACACAAATAGGGAAATGACGTCGATAGGGTAATCCAACAACAGCTTCGGGAGAGTATAAAACTGGAGGACCACGAAGAGCGGTTACCAGTTGTCCGGAAAGCGCCGAACTGCGTTACAAAGTAGACGGATAGTCAAAGTTATTAGACCAGTAGTCCGGCATAGCGCCGAGCTGAGTCATTATTGTACGAGGCGTTTCTCGTCGAGAGAGCGTTATCGAATTTAGCTTCACGATATTTAGGGAGGAAATTCAAGCAAAGAGCTTAGTCCAAAATTTGAGAAGAGTATAGAAATTTGAGTTCACGATAGCCTGGGACGTCTAGAGGAAATATTGAGTAGAGCCGCGTATTTAACGTTGAGCTGTAGGGAAATTTAGGAGCAGAACCGACGAATTCTGATAGTTTTATGATTTCTTTAATTTTATTTTTATTTCTTTTGTTCTCTATGGTTATATTTTGTAAAACCACATCATTGTCTACTGATAAAGACCATTGTACTTGAATTAATAGTTATTGAAACATATGTTCCATTTAAACATGCACTCGTCTGTCTCGCTGTCAACACATTTCTCGAACACATAGCTTCATCTTGAAAAGAGGAGGGGAATAAACCAACAGCCAGTCAAGGTATTCCCTGGTCTGAAAGGTTGGGGGGTGTTTTGGGTCAATAACTCATAACAAAATATAGGCAGGCGGCTCTGTTTACTCCGAGTTCGCGATTAGAAGGGAGTACCGGAAAACCCGTATCTCCGATTAGGTGACATACGCCTCTCTCACTTGTCTCTAGTTTAAAGCAACGGTCTACAAGCCCTTGTCTTACTGAAGGAAGCAACGGGCGGAGGTGCCTGTTCATGTATCCAGGCGGCTTTGTTGATACCTAAGTCCGTATAGTTCAACTACCCAGGGTTTTTTTTTTGGTTCTGATAAGCTGATCCAGCTTTTACCCATCAGAGAGGGTTCCTTATAAATCTATTATTTCAATCAGAAATCGATGAAGAACACACAATAACGGTTTTATCACATAGGCTGCGGCCCGTGATAAAACGTAACCGTTACAATATATATATATATGTATATATATATATATATATATATATATATATATATATATATATATATATATATATATATATATATATTGTAACGGTATATATATATATATATATATATATATATATATATATTATAACGGTTACGTTTTATCACGGGCCGCAGCCTATGTGATAAAACCGTTATTGTGTGTTCTTCATCGATTTCTGATTGAAATAATAGATTTATAAGGAACCCTCTCTGATGGGTAAAAGCTGGATCAGCTATATATATATATATATATATATATATATATATATATATATTGAACGAGCTTTTCACCTCACCCGGGGAAAAGTGGGATAAGCCCAGAGGCAGGTTTACAAAAGTGGCGTTCTCCAACACGGAAATCAAGATGGTAGCTGTTCGGTGACGCGACGGGGAGACAGAAGTTGGGCGCCAGGCAGAGAGCCAAAAAAGAGCTGATGCTTTCGCAAACACCTGAAAACTCGACTAAGCTACCAATTTAACGACTCGCGCGGCAACTCTTAAGAATAGCAAGCAGCAATACTACACTGTGATGAAACTCGACGACTGAATGTGACTGGTTGGTGGGCGATGAGGAGAACGTAAGGATGGAGATGAAATAGTATTAAATGAATCAACAGATTTTGGATGTCTAACCAGCGTATTTATTAAATCAAAACCATAGCACAAGGCAGAGGGCAAAACAAATTAAATAACGACAACGGCAAACGAATTCATTGGTGCCGTCATGCGTCGATACAATCCCGAATGAATTATAGTAAAATAATGTGGCAGTTGATAACAAATAACAGATTCAAAACAAGCGATAACTAACGTAACAAAGGCAAATTCAAGCAATGCTGTTATTAATAGCTGTTACTCCGCAAAATACGAGCCAGCACTCGGCATCAACGGCACGGGTGCACACACACACGCACACTCTCCCTCTCTTTCTCGTATGCACTCACGCGCCAGCTGGTGCACGGCCGAGAAGTGGCACAGCACACGACGGGTCCAGTCTTTAAATCTTACAAAATAAGAGCGGCAGAAGGATAGGGAACGACGATTCAGAGCTCTTTACTATTCCTTAAGGTGCTTTTAAATTTGCGTGAAAACTCCGATGCGGCCCCTTTCCAACGCGGTAATGCAGAGCAGAGTACCAAGGTACCTCCGCACACCGCGAGGTGGGGCAGCGCGCATCTTCTAACCAGGTTCAATGGTGGAAACCTGCATAGAAGACGCCCGCTGCATTGTGAAAATTCGTGATTCTTTCACAACAATGCTCATCAGCATCGCAAGGTATGCAAACGATTGTATAAAACCATGATCCGATTATGGAAATTATTAACGTACATGAATGTACGTCAATTCTGCATTCGACGAATGTCAAGTTAACGAAAAACCAAACTGTGATTTCATTAGTAAAATATTGTTTTTGCAACAGTGTGCGTAAAATTCAATTTTACACCTCGATATTCGGGGTGTAAAATACTACTTTTTTCAACACTGTGCGTAAAAATCAATTTTACACCTTGCAGGCGTAAAATAAAAAATTCGTTTTTTTACATTCAAACATCCTCATGATACACAGGAAAGAAAATTAGAGGGCCCTAAAATGCGGGCGTAAAATAATAACTGAAATTTCTTACGCCTGCATTTGAAAATTAAGTTCATAATCAATTGGACACTTCAAATCCTACCTTACCGACTCTACCAATAATATGTCCATGAGTGTGTGTGTCACCCGCTTCCATGCGTAACCATATAATCAGTCCCGCTTTGATTATCCACGATACAACACGTGCTCAATCTTTCCGTATAATCGTTAGTATAAAATGAGTGATAGTGACTCTATTCCGGACGGTATTTTGGCAGCAGCTGAAGATGCGGTGAGCCAATTGCTTCCAGATAAATCGAAGATTATTTACCGCGCGTGTTACGATGATTTTCGAAAGTGGATGAAAAATAACAAAACAAACTCTTTCGATGAAAAAGTGTTTTTGGCATACTTTCACGGACTTTCACAAAACTTTGTATCTTCGACTCTATGGTCGAAATATTCAATGTTGAAAACAATGTTGAACATTGAACATACCATAGACATCAGTAGCTACAATAAGTTGCAAGCTTACTTGAAAAAATTGCACACCAAATACACACCGAAAAAAGCTAAAGTTTTTTCACCAGCTGAAATAAAAACATTTCTAGAAGAAGCTCCTGACAAAGAATTTTTGGCTACAAAGGTAAGTTTTCAAATTTTCGTGTAAAAAAGAAAAGAAAAGAAAAGAAAACATTTAATTACGGTGAATGAATATTTACATTATCCGTAGGCTGCTCTTATTCTTGGCATACATGGGGCATGCAGAGGTCAAGAGCTTCATGGTTTGACTATGGATAATATTAAACTACACGACGCCTATCTCGTTGCGACAATACCCGATACGAAAACACATTCACCAAAAACCTTCGTGCTCGAAGGTAAATACCACAAGATCGTGACCGACTACATGCTATTAAGACCGAAACATACACCAATAAAAAAACTTTTTATCGGTTACCGCAACGGCAAGTGCTGTAATCAACCAATGGGGAAGAATTTAATCGGTGGTATGCCGAAAAAAATTGCCACATGGTTAGAGTTAGAAAATCCTGAATTGTATACAGGACACAGTTTTAGGCGTTCTTCGGCCACTCTGCTCGTAGATTCGGGAGCTGACATCACGACGTTGAAAAGACATGGTGGATGGAAATCCACGCAAGTAGCCGAAGGGTACATCGAAAATTCCGTGAATAACAAAAGAAAAATTGGAAAACAACTAAGAGATGCGATTGATGAAGACTCTGATGAAAGTTCTAAGAAAAAATCAAAAATACAAACTACCGTTATAACAGTTACCAAAAAAACGGTCCAAATAAAAGATTAATACAAGCATCGAATTATGTTTTAGCGTTTATGTAATTATGTTCGACTATAAGTCAAATAAATTTGTTAATTTTCATAATTTTTATACTTTGATTGTTAATTGTCAAAAGATTATTTGACATGGATTTGTTAATTTTTAAAATTTTTATAATTTGATTAATAATCGACAAAAGATTATTAAACATAAATTTAATAATTTTGTAAACCATCTGATTTATAAACAAAAGTTCTGAAAATAGTATTATGATAAGATTCATTAATGTATCGATGTGATAAATTTTCAGAATAAAAAATGAATTACGTTTTTTGAATTAAAAACTTGAACTAAAATATTTTACTTGAGAGGGACTTCGCCCCCCTCGACCCCCCAGCGGGGGCTTCGCCCCTAGACCCCACCGCGCAGCACAGTGGTCTGTCAAAGGTCGGCTTTTCCAAGATCTTTGGACACGGGGACTACATTACTGATATTTGACTGAATTTTCCGCACACTGTTGTAAAAAATATCGTATGCACCACGGGCGTACGATTTACGCCCTAGGCACATAATATACTATTTGACATCCACACACGCGGAGCGTGTGACACCTTAGGCAGATAGGCTTATCCCTTCTCCCCGCCAGCGAATCTTCTGTTTACTCGGAGTTTGTGAATTGTATTCATTCGTATCCAGTCTTGAAAAGCGTTCGGTCGATAATAAACCTTGTTCTCCATAAGACTGCCCCCCCCCCCCCCCCCGAGTTTTATTTTCCTAACAATATCAACTTTTTCGTAGGAGAAACGTTCCCCACACACCTGACGAAACTTTCGTTTCTCACTCTTGGACAGAGCGGTGATTACTGGTGGAAAACTTATTTCGCACTCTGTTACTTATGACAAGGCATAGAATCTATGAATCAATACAAAAATTGAAAAGTAGTACGGTTCACCCATGTGACTGACGAGTAACTTTCTTCTCTCGTTCTTGGGTAAAGCGGTGCTAGCTGGTGAAAAGTAACTTACTACACCCTAGAATATATTATCTACGACGAAGCATAGAATCAGTGAATCAATACTGAGATTGAAAAGTGGTATGGATCTCCCACACAACTGACGAGTAACTTTCCTCTCTCACTCTTGGGCAGAGCGGTGTTTACTGGTGAAAAGTAACTTACTTCATCCTTCAATCTATTATCTACGAAAAAACATAAAAATAATGAATCGATACTGAGATTGAAAGAGGTATGGATCTCCCTGATTCTTTAATAGCCCCTTAGGGTGCTATTGAATTGACCTTAAGGGTCTATCAAAGAAGTGCTGTACACCTCGAAGACGCGGAGAGCCAAAACTCCTACATCACTGAAGCGATTGCAACGAAACTAGGGCAACTGATAGCTTATTTTATCAAAGAGAGGAGCGACTTTGTATTTTTTCAAAATTTTGAATGAAAATTTACAGATCGGTGACCACTAACACAAAATGAGAAAATTTTTACAGGTGCACTAGATAGATCGAACCATCTGGTATGTATCGTGCCTACACGGCAGAGTTACTTGTATTGGGATACACTCATGTGATTACGTGTGACACACACCTTCAAATCTGTGCAGAACTCGAAAACAATGGCTACCTGACATGCGTAGTACGGTAAGTCGGAGAAACGCCGGGTCAACATGTGCTGGCACAAGCAGTTGCTTGATACGCGTGAGACAGACAGCACTCTGGCTCCTCTCCAACTTGGTGAGCCTATAATTCGAATCTCTGATTTGAACTGACGCTAAGTAGTATTTCTGACGATGGTTGTGTTGATACATAACTGAGACAACGCCACTGCGGCATAAGAGGGTCGACACTCGTAGTCACTCCATGACATAGCGCCTCTCAGCCATTGAAATAGCGCCTCTCGGCCGTTCCATCTCTCTCTTGTATTCCCACTGGGGGATTGATTATCGCCTTGATAATTATCTTGTAACTAGATTCCACGCTAGCATCTTGTAAGGCGGTTGAGCTCACCCCTATTGTGTCTTCACTCGAAGCGTCACAATTTTCTCTCTAGATACATCCAGTGCACACATGCACTCATAAATCCAACATTCATACACATACATTGTACACATTTTCGAGGAGGTTTTTACTCAGTTCCTGCTGAGGTTTTCCTCCTCTGGGGCAATAAACCATCTTTTGATTGACCCCCAAACCGAGTGGATTTATTTAAAATACCTAACCTTGCCCATATCAATAATTGTTATAAGTATTAATTTCAAGATGAAAGGGAAGCACGGGAATTAATCCTGGTGATCAATTTCCGACAAAACATGGTATGATGCCACTCGGGGCTGATGAAACATACATTTTGAACTAAGTCCAGAATGGCAGCTGGTTTGGTTTCCGATTACGGAAAACACCGACATCTCATTTTGGCATCATTTTTCACGAACGTTACACGTCGGAATCATGCTTTTACATCCTCTATCGCAGATACAGATTGGCGACGCTAGTGATACCTTCTGCTACTGGTGAGCCCGGTGAGTATTGCGCGTGCTCACACAAACAAATAACGTGACAACTCTGTGAACTATGCTCGCAACTAGAAATTCTTGGACGATAATTGTTGCTGAATCGCATTTTATAGCTCATACCGACTGCCTGTATCTTTTGAAACTTGGAAAGGACCCGAACTAGACGAGAATCGTGATTCGAATGGAAAGAGGTTATTTGCTTTGCATTGCTCTCGTTAATTCCATAAGAACGGGAAAAGAAATATTACGAATAATTACTCGCAGGTCTCAAGACAACATACCTCGTCACACTAACATAACCTGAAATATAAATGTTAACATGAGATACGGATTCATCTTTAGGATATAAATTCCGACTACCTTATATTTCTATTCGTTTTATCTGTTAATTCTCACTTTCTTGAAACTAATTCAAACGATCAAAAATGAATCGTGGTCCATCCAGCCTCCTTCGACCGACAGCTAGCACAGAGTACACATAACCTGGCCGGGCTGACTATACGTCACATTATATATAAGTGGCATTAATAAAATTTTCAACGGGGTCGAAATTACGAGCAGCTCGTAATTTCTACGAGTTTTATTAATCAATTTCCACTTTTCGAAAAACGAAAATTAATTTGAACTATAAATGGTGTCTATCTAGCCCCTTTTAACGACATTCGACTGTCAACTAGCAGAACGAACATACAACCTGGCCCGGGAGACATACCGCAGATCAAATATAAATGGGATAGATAAAATTGTCGATTAAAGTTATTCTTGGATATGAAGGTCACAACTCAAAACACTTTTTATCGTGTTAACGTTTCGGCCCTGGTGGGGGCCCTCCTCAGAACAATTTTATTTAAATATCTGTCACGAACAAAATAAAATAAAATAATATACAAATAGGTTTGACAAAATAAGACATATTGGTGTAAATAATATGCAAAGGTGTTGAAGCAAATATAAAAAAGGAATTACCTCATATGAGATGACACTTCCAATTACATAAATGCGTGTTGGTAATTGATGAATAAATAATAAAAAAAATAAAGACAAAAACCGAAACACACTGCGTTCGTGACACGTAACTCCCACGAATTCATAATTATATTATAGTTGGTTTGTTAAAATGAAATAAAATACACAGCCGTTATGGTTGAGTCAGAGCACGTAAGCACAAGTGGAACGTCTAGTGTGTAGTGGAAGGAGGTCGATCTCGATAGTTATCAGAGCAACGCAGAGTCAACGGGTTAAACGGAAAACAAAATTTTTTTGTTAAGGAGGTAAAATCGAGAGCAAGCTCAGTCGGTAATGGACAAATTACAATGGTCGTATCACAGAGGTGTAAATATTACTTAGATGTTCTATGTCTTGTTTACGGTTGACAGAATTAGGATGTGCTACGATATTGCACATTTCTAACAGTAGCCTATTATAATACAAAGGTTCAACGTCAATAATGCTAGCTTGAGAATAATTAAAAGAGTGGTCGAAATCGATGGCATGTCTCGTCAATGCAGTATAATTATCCTCGTGTTCATGGATATTGCGTTTATGTTCGGTTAACCTGGTGTGTAGTTGTCTGCTAGTTTGGCCTATGTAAGCCTTGTTGCAATGATTGCAAGGTATTTTGTAAACTACACCCGAGCGATTGCCCAGGGGTAAGGGGTCTTTACCCGAATCAAACAACAAGGATATATCATGTGCACATTTGCCCACAAATTGAATTTTGTATTTGGAGAATGTTCTGTTGAGTGACTCAAACAAACCCGCAACATATGGGATGGAAATATAGCTTTTTTGAATGCTTTGTGTAGTAGTTGTATCGAAATTGTTGTTAGGGCTGGTAGATGACAAGATGGAATCATATTTAAACTTTATATGTTTGTTGAGCAGGCGAGGTGGATAGTCGTTCTTAAATAGTACCT